>NW_020799113.1:10609860-10676687 GCF_003259725.1 Athene cunicularia
TGCTGGGGTGGGAGACAGTCCGGCAGCAGAGCTTCACATACATCACTGGGGGAAACGCTCACATACTGAGGTGGAAAATGAGAAGCACTGGGCAGGTTAAACTTGCATGACTGACACATGCGAGGCAAATAATTACTCAAGGTCTCATTGACCTTGACAGTATTGTGCAGCAACCTTTTCATAAGGGTAAACTGTGCTTGGACGGGTATTTCGATATCATGTGCCCGTGTACACCCCCATTTGTTTACTGCCTTTGGTGCCATGAAATCCCCTCTTGGGGGGACACAGGGAAGTCTAACAATAACATGCTCGCTTTTCCTTCCTGCCTTAAGCTGTTCACACATTTTGTGATTCCTGTTTACGCTTCAGTATAAATTACGTGGTTCACACTTAATAGCATGAGGTAAGGAGCGATTCTGTAGCATAACCTCCCACCTGTACCGTTAAGCTAGCTGTGTACAGTAATCAGGAGTAAGACTTTCATACTTGGTTGTACTTACAGACATCAGCAAAAATCCTTAAAAGAGCTCAGTATGACAGACGCCAAGGTAACTTCTGCCAGGGCTAGAGCTAAGAGGGACATGTGCACCCCAAGAAGGAAAGTTTCCTTTCTGTAAAATTTCATATAAACGTATTATATGCACACACATATGCCATTTATACCTGTCAATGTCTGTCACGCTAACCTTTTGATAGAAAGACCCGAAGACAGTCTTCCAGCAAAACAAAAGTTCATCTGGACATTAAAGGTATTTATTTTGCCAATCCAATAAAAGTAGACATCAGCGGATAGGAGGAAATTTCAAATGGCTTAAACATCCAGAGACTCACCAACAGGACAAACAAGTCTGAGGAAGCCAAGTTTTCCCAGACCTATTTTGCCATCAGTACTTTGAGGGGAGTTAAGGATACGGGAAAAGAAAAATATTCAGAAGTGATTATTCAGCCAAAAGGACTTATGCTCCTAATTGCTCATGTGCCTTTGAAAGTTCCCTACAGCTCTTTGCATTCAATTTTCTCTTATTTTGAAGATCAAAACAATGACGCAAAGTGCCCCTATTTAACTTAAGTGCTCTGACAAGACACACAGCCTATTCTGCAGCATTTCTGCTGTACGTAGCCATCAGAAAATCACACATTTATTATGCATACAGAGTTCTCTCTTGATTGGAAAGTGTTTTCCATATTTTGCAGGGCATCCCAGCTCTGCAGCCAAGAGCATGGCTCCTCTGTGGCAGACGTGGCACAGGTACTCACAGCAAGTCACAGCAGTGTCCCTGGCGGGCTGCACATGCCGAGCCCCGTCCTGCAGCCTTCGGAAGCCTGGTGCAGGTAGAAGGACTGTGGAAGGACCATGCTCTTGGCCTTTTCCTGCCCCATTTCACAAAGTTAACGAGACCTGCGGAGGAATCGCTGCTGGAGATGGGGCAACACAAGCCTTGCAGTGCATCACATCTGGAGTCCAGAGGCATTTGCCTCCCCCAATTTGCATTTGCTTTCCACTCCCTCATAAAGAGGAGAATCAGTGATTCTCTCTCCTTTGCAAAGAGCTCAAACAAGTACTGTGGCTGAAATGAAGAGGCATAAAGGGGAAGGAGATTTTTAAATGAAGTCTAGGTATTTTTTTAATCTTGTACCTGAAATTTATAGCATCAGCCTCCCCTCTGAATAAACAACTGTTCTGTCCCCTCCAATTACAACATGCAAAGCTGACTGCTACATGCGATGTCAAATTTACACTGGTGCCTTTTATTAAGATTTCCTTTCATATTGCTCTCTAAGCAGTGACTTTGTAAGGAGATTAACTGCATTATATGCCACACATTAAACAAAACCACATGTACACAACACAGCTTTTAAGATATTTTTCCTCAGGATGGCCCTTCCTATCTTTGAAGGTCTTCGTATTTAGCACCCTATCCCTCAAGCAGTGGTCCACTACCACCATCAGCAGAGATAAGGAATTCCAGATAGATCCAGTATCCATCTATGCTGCCAATAAATCAGGTGGAGATAGCTTTATTATTCCTATTTCATGGGGAAATTGCTGATCAGCTCTGCTTGTTATCTGAGATAAAGGCAAGAGAAAAAACAGTGAAACTGTGGAGACTGACAATCAAGACACGGCACACATTTCCTAATAAGGGCATCTTCTAAAGAGAAGTTCCTTTAACAAGTTTATGAAATTATTTTTTTCTTAATACTTGTTCTAACTTTTTTTAAAAAGCTTTTTTCTCACTGATTTCTACAGCTTACAAAACCCAAACCAGACAAAAGCAAAACACAAGTTCCTCAAACACCGTCCAACCCACAGCAACATCATGAGCAACTTCTCATTCCTTCAGTGACGTCAATTGGGTCAAACGTAGCTGCTTTCCAAGGGACTATCTACAGACAGTTCCCGTAAGCACCACTGTTCATGACACTGCTCAGAGCAGCAGTTTGTTACTGAAATGGATCCTCAGGACCGCGATGCCAATACACGGGTAGCTGGGATGTGGGTGTACTGTTCCCTCCCACAGACTTACCTGCTACCAGGCAGCCACACCCAATGGGAGTTAACCGGGATGGATGCAGAGCCAACTCCACCTCGCACGCCGCTTTCTTTGCTTTCCAAGGACTGAGGTGATTCACTGAATTAGATTATTTCATTTCATATTTTCTGCTCACATATTGTCATCTCCTAAACCAGGCAGGTCAGGGATGCTGGAGGGACCAGCTTCCACTGCCATTCCCTTCCTGCCTTCCCTTGCCTTCTTGCAAGACTGTGGAATGCCTTTTCTCTCAGCTTCCTTTGTTATCTACCCCATCTCTTCCAGCACCTGTGCTGCTTTTTCCAATTTCTACTGCTCTCTGGCACTTTCTTTTGCTTGACTTTCTGACAACACCCCTAACATCCCTAAAAGTTTCTTTTTTTTTTTTTTTTATTTTCTACTTATTGAAGCTATTAAAACCAGGCTCTAGAGAATGACTGACTTTGTCATAATGGTCTGAAAAAAAGAGATTTTTTTTTAAATAGTATTATTACTGATTCAGCTAACTGGAGACAGATCAAATATGTTTTTCTTTTTGTATGGCCTGAAATAATTTAAATGCATGATGTATTTGTCCATCCTTTTTCTGTGCAAATAAGAAACCTGCATTCAAGCAACTCCATGTTCAGCTGTTTTTCCAGCTGGAAAGATGGAAAAAATCAGAATATCCATTCACTCTCTGAAGAGGAAGCAACCAGTCTTTACACAACATAAATTAGTTTATCCAGATCTAATATTTTATATTTAACATAGAAGCTGATCCAAGATCTTGGTTTCATACAGATGAAAAGCAGGCTGCTGGTATATTGGCGAGCCAATTCTACTTAAGTACAGCTAGTATTGTGTACATGGAAACTATTGCGATACGATCAAAACTGAGAGAAATAAAAACCTGAAAAGTCTGAATGCGGTCATCAGCCGAACCTTTCTTCAAATGGACACTACCCAGGTATCAAAATGATGGAAAAGCATCATATATGTGGCCTGAAAAGTTACTGAAGTGAGGCTGCACAGTGTTCATATAAAGAGAAATGTCAAGGTTTCTTCCTCCGGTATCCTCCTCTCTCATGATGCCAACTTTTGCCATTGCAGATTTTCCTTTGCCAGACACCATACTGGTTTGGAACCTAATCCCTTTTCCCCATAAACTTTTTCTTGCCCTGGACACACAGTTCTCCCCCGTCCCTGTGACTGTAACAGCAGAATACGGCTGATAACCGTGCACTACCTTTCTCCAGTCCCAAGCTGTACCAACCACTGATCACTCTGCCTTAAAGAAACCTAATGGGCGAGTAGAAAACAGAAACTAAATAACCTGAGTGGTCGTTCAGGAAAACCACCACCAATGCAAGTATTGCATGTCTCAGGGTGAAAACAAAGTAGTACATGCTTCTTTCTAGGGCTATTTATCAAAAAAATAACTTTGGTGATATAAACACCGTGAAGACAGAGTTACACCATGAATTGTAAACACCATGTAAACAATATGAAGAACACAGTGATATCCACAGTAGAAGGCGGGCACATAATTGTCATGATCACTCAATACTACTGAAGTTATTATGTGGTCCAAGCATATAAACAAATAGTACCATCATCAAATTCAAGAGCAATAGCAACAAGGGAGACCAGATGTCTTTGTCCCAGCCCATCCAAGAAGAAGCTATTGAGCACCGAGACAGGATTTTACTGTGCCTGTTGCCCAATTGACAATTTTGTTAGATTAAATTGTTCCACTGTAAAAACGTACGACCTTAGTACCACTAACAGAGGACCAACTTCAGCCGCAAGGCCTGCTAGACAGGGTACAAACAGATCAGTACTTCTGATGAGCCGCTCACCTGGATTTCCCATATTGTTAAAAATATCAACAGAATTGATTTTAGAATTATTTATTAGAAGAAACCCAGGTAGTTTCAGTCTTCAGGCACACAAATGGTGGAATATTTGCACCTGGCAGTTCCCTGGGAGAGACCAATGAAATGAGTATTTCCCAGAGTTACTAGAGTAGTTCTTTAAGAGAACTAGGGGGAAAAAGCCACATATATATTATATATATTTATGTATACATGCACACATACACACACATAGGAAGTGACTGAGTTCCCTTCCAACCTGAATTATCCTAAGCTCCTACGATCCACGGAGTCTCAATGACAAGATGATGATCGTTCCTTACCAAACAGTATTTCAGAGTGTACCCTTTTCCCTCGAAGAGGGACACTCATCCAAAGCAGTAGCAGAGATCACATATCTCAAGCAAGAAGGAGCATGCCAGACCCCCTGAAAGCAATAAAACCCCCTCATTACCCAACCATCTGCATCACGCTGGAGTCACCAGGAGCAGAAGCAAGGGATCAGCTTTAGTCAGGACCAGCTGCAGAGACAGAAATGGAGCCTGTGAGCTCCTGCTCACCTGCTACAGCTCCATAGTGGGTTTCTGCATCCTCCTCCACAGTCCCACGCACAGAGCAAGTACCACTGCAGGTGACTTCACCAAGTTGCTTTGCTTTATTCGTGTTTGCACATTCAGGTATGCCTACACACGTGCTGACACAGGGCCACATATTTCTGATATTTTCATTTGTTGCAACATTGCATACACGGTAAATACATCCATCCTGCTGCAGTAAATCATAATTTTACAATGAATATATACCTAGATTATTACTGTAATGCTGATGTATTGAACCATTAGTATAAAAAAGCAAGCAGGTGATAAAAATGATGCAAAGACTCCCATAAAGTGAGAAACAAAACCCAAACTACTGTAGCAAACATTAGCGCTGAGATAAGTAAATTAGCGATTATTCTGGAGATAAATGAGTGGGTAGATAGGAGTACGTAAAGTATATGTTGCTACTTGTATCTTTTTCAGTTGGGAACCGTGAGCTGCATCTTCCAAAATCTATGTAGCATCAGCGTAATAATGTGGATGGATATTTAAGACTAGTCTATGACCATGACTCTAAGGCAATTGCCTTCCATAGAAGTCAGAACACCAGCAAATTTCATCCTTATTAACTTTGCTGCTTTTATACATCGCACTAATTAAAAACCCTCCCATAAAAGTTGCTCTCACATACTTTGCATAGAGTAAATATGCTGTAGGAATCCAGTATAACTGCAAATTTGCCTCTAACTAGAAAACAGTCAGTGACCCTGAAGAGATCAATTTTTAGGCAGCAACACAAGGTATCCATGAAACAGAGATTAACTGTTCTCAGCATTTCAAGACTCACAGTGAAATCAAATCTTCAGAGAAAACGTATATCCAGAGTGGCTTTGGAATCCAGACCTGATATATGGAGAAACTTTCAAAGCAGGTCATTTATTTGACATAATTGTGCGAACATCCCTTTAAGCTGTGCAAACCAGAAAGATCATTTCAAAATATTAACTTATTTCTTGCGATCAACAACAATGCAATTAATTCCCCTCAATAAAGATTGTTTTTGCAAAAGAGCAATAAGGTGCCTCTGCAGGGGGCATCATTATCATTAAATAATCACACCCCAGGAGATGCAAGGCACTCTGCTGCACCATGTACATTTTAGCACTCCAGAGTATGATTAGTTTGTGTTAACCACACCCCAGCATAGCTAATTGGGAAAAGAGTCTATAAACTGAGGAGATTTCCGTATTTATTTTATTATATTTGTGCAACTGGCAGTGAAACCAGGAAGTTTCTCGCCAGTCCCACGGAAAAGGTGGCCAGCCAGGCAATGTCTTCCTGTTGCTGCAGTCGAGGCAGAAAGAGCCCATAATGCCAACTTGCCGTGGTAACGCACGTTAATATCCCCATCCTCAAAAATTATGTGAGTGAATCTCCATGCATAACCAGGAGTTATGGCTTCACGATGCTATGTTTTTTCTATAAAACCCAGAGCAGGCCCAGCTGTCCTGTGCATATATGCAGGAAAACAGACACAATATTTTAATGGAACTGCTGCTTCTGATCCGCTGTGTGGTTTATGTCACTCTGGACAGTCTGCTGTGATATATGGCAAACTTCTGGAAATTGATGGATTTTTAAAAAATACATACTTTCAGAACATAGAGAATTGCTTTGCGCGGTGCCTAGTTGTCCTGAGGACTTGGGGGTTGTTTTCTTCTGTTTAAAGCTGTAGTCTTTACCACGGAACGTGTCCTGGAAATTAGATACTCCTATTATGAATGAAAGTTATGATGATTATACTCTAGATATGTCAATTTTCCCTTGCTGAAAAGAACATGGAAGAAAATTATGGAAGAGTCATGGTTTTGTACACAATTTGATTGTGAATACAGCAGAAATCAGCTCATCGTTTTGGAGATTAAATTTAAGCCTAAATTCAAGCCTGCTTTGACAGCCATGGGCATGACTTCAAAGGCAAGCACATAGGCACAGGATCAGCACTGCATATCTAGAACTCTGTGCGAGGGGAACGAAGCTCAGTAACTACCCCAGCATGGGTCAGGCCTCACTGCTGGAGACCTACCAGCCCCTTCCTGGGATACTACATGCCCCGCAAGAGAATGGGACCTCTCAAAGAGATGGTGGGGACACCATGGAGATGTCCCCCTTGGGTGCTGAGCACACAGGTCCAGGACAAGCCCACATGGCCAGTGACAAAGAGGACACCACAGTCACCTGAAGACTGTGAGAAACTATGACCGCAAGAAGTCCTTCCTATATGCAAGCCCTCCAAGGCAAGGGTATGACCAGTAGACCTCTGTGGAGGAGACTAGTGAGAGTGAGCCACGTTAGTTGCTTGTATTACTAGCTTGGAATATGTCTATGTTCAGTGCTGTCATCCATTTCTTCTCATTGGTTTAAAGAAGAGACTGAAAATTTTCTGTAAAGACGTATAGGCTAGGTGCACCAGGTCTCACCAAAGTGTCCTTGTTCCTCCTCCACAGCCAAGAATTTTGCTGAGTGCAGGAGCGTCATTAAAGTTGAATTAGTGAAGCTTCTTCCATTTACTGATCAGACCAAGTTGAACAATGGTTGTTCAAGAGAATAAAACAAAAATGAGAAAGGAATTAGAGATACGGGAATTCAGATGAAGCAAACAATACCATATGCATGAGCAAGCAATATACTTTTGTTAACACAGGTTATTTTATAATCAATATTTAAAGTAATTTTATCAGTAAGCGTAACTGATACTTCATGACTATGTATGTGTAGCCGGTAAGCTATAGATTTATAAATATGAGGGTTATCATGACTTCAGTGCAGCAAGGCACAGCCGTTTTAAAATTGAAATTGTCAGATTTTATCAGTTATCTCTTTCCACAGGATAATGTAACTTTACAATTACTTAGCTCATAAAGAACTAATTTCATTCAGCTTCCAATAAATACTTCCAAAATAGGAGTCTGTGGCAAGATTTCTTGAGTGGTCGAATCATGAACAATAATGGTCATACAGACTTTGAAGGAAAGTCCTGATAATGAGATTAATACCTGCAGGCTTCCCACACAAAGATTTAGTTTTATAAGCAATTAATAATAACCTCTTTTTTCTATTTTTTGTGCATTACAAAAGAAAATAAGTTATTGATTTCAACTGCAAAAATAACTATTTGCATAACATTGTTGATTGTATGTTCTACTAGCACAATCAGAATTAATTGGAGCAAAATATTTTATTATTTTTAAATGGGTAAAGATTTTATATATATTAGCATTTGTATCTGATTAGAACGGTCTGTTTACCAGCAGTGTTAGGAACACAGATGGGATTACCATATTCAATCCGCACTATGGCACAAAGCCTTCCTGTTGGCACCTCTGTACTGACTTGTGGGTAGACCTTTGAAAGCTTTCTTAAACTTTAAACACAACGAGTATTACCAACTATCACTCAGCCCTTATTACATTCTAGATATCATGTTCTTAATTAAATACTGAGTGAAATGGCAGACAGTCAGCGATCTATGGGAATTTTGCTACTCGTTTCCATTTTATTTACACGATAAACCCCGTTCTTCTCTCCATGTTTGTATGTGGGAGGAAGCTCGCTCTGCAGAAGAGCCGTCAGAGCGTCTGAGTTTAGTGTCTGTAAATCGCTGATGGAGGAAGGTCACCCGCCTTTAGGTGGGGCTTCTACTCTCGGGAGGGAAGCAAATCAGACAACCTGCATATACTCTTCACTTGCAATAGGACAAAGCTGGAATTCTGTGATGAAATGAAACAATTCACACCATACTTCATCTTTCGCAATTCGGTATGTTTCTAAACAGATCACATTTGCTACGAAACTAAATATAAACTTTATTTTAGCTTTAAATTGGATGCATGATTGATTATCTTAAATTACCTGTTTTGTTCAAACAGCTTTTCTGTGAGTATAATGGTTTCAAATGTAAACCTAAGGCAACCTAGTGATACCACTTTTAAGTTGATGAACTACTCTTGCAATATACTGTGCTCATTTAAAAATTTATATTCATACTCAGGCCCTCAGTCTGAGTAAACACCAAATCCCTTTTTCAGTAGCTTATTTTCTAAATGAATTCATCAAGAACCGAATGACTGACATCACACCAAGAAAGAGCTTTGGAGTAGCATCTCTGTTCATCTGATGCTTCCCTCCAACCACCAGCACCTGGACAGCACGTGGGCTTTGCTGGGCCAGGTCTCCGTGAGAAACACAAGCCATTGTCTCCTCAAAAGAGCAGATTCGCTGTAGCTGGGGAGCGAGGGGAGTACTGGTATATTAGATGAAGAAATTAATCACTTCATGTGCATGGTAAGAATTCACAGATTCTGAGAAACTCTGTTTTAAAAACCAAGCTTTTGCCAGGATGGGACTCATGGTTGGCAGCAAGCTCCAGCAGCAGCACTTACTGGATCTCTCTTCTCTATCCAGTGACTTATTTTTTCAAGAACACTACCTACTTTATCTTTGACCCAGTCCTCTCCTGCTGAATTTGGTTGGAATTGGCTTCTTGAATTAAAAACGTCTAGGGAAGATGGTCAGGGACACAGACTCATGGTTGCATCAACCCTTGCTTTCCACAGCACGTGCTCACCTTATGCTTCCCAGCTCAGTCATCATCAGAATATTTGGGTTTGTTTTTTTGTCTAGCTAGGTTATGCACAGATTTTGGACTGTCACCAACTCATCTGATCCCTTTTCTCATGTTTGCTTTCCCTGAACAACTACCAGCTGAAATAGATGCAATCAGAGAATTAACCAGAGAATTTCCAAGTCTTCCCACAGCAATTAACATCAAAATAAGAAAAAGGAGTGGCAATGAGAGAGAACATATCTCTGTGTGTTTGGGGAGATTCACGGGCATGAGGTTTTGAAGAGAAGTACTGTTTAGGACTATCTGGTGCCCCAGTGTTTGAATGGCTCAACTTACTAGTAGGAAAAAGCATTGTGAACTCTAACAACTATAGCGTGTTCTTGAATTTCAGCTGGTTTGAATATTTGAAATCCCTGATAGGCTGGCTAGTCATCCAACACAAATAGAAACAAAATAAAATGACATGGGACCAGTTCATGCACAGATTAACGACAGGCACAGAAGGCACAGAGGAGGAAAAACCAGTAAGAAATTAAAGGAAAATTCTAAATACCTAATAAATCTGAGAATTTCATAAACATTCCACACAGAGGAAAGAAACAAAATATGGCAACTAAATTATGCATTCAGAATCGTATGCTTAACTGGGATGGTTCGCACTTGGATTTTGGTGAATGCCGCTTTTAATTCCATTGCAGATGTTCGTATTCATAACACGGACTATGCCCAAATTTAGCCAATATCAAACTGCTTTTATATGTATACGACAAATATCAAATGTCCTACAAAAGAGAATTAAAAAGTAGAGAATGTAAACTGGACTGTGAAAGAAAGAGGAAAAGGAGGATAGATTAAAATAATTTCTAGAAACACCAGTTCTTGGAAGAATCACTATTAGCAAATTATCAGTTGCTTCTTCAAATAAGACTTTTAATCAATATGCAAAAAAAAAAAAATCAATTGCATCTCTCATTTTTTATCCTTCTTTCTTTTTGCTCTCATATTTTCTGTACAGTAACTCACATTTCTCAGCCCACTGTGTAGCTATGAACTGAAATCAAACATTCAGACAGTAAATGAAGCTGCAGTTTGTATTTATAATGCTCCTATAACTATGTATATATATATATTATACAATCTCAATCTCTGTTAAAAAAAAAAAGGAGGCAGTTCAATAGAAAGAGATCATTTTATTAAAAAATCATGAATGCAACTGCACTCATTCAACCTTAGAAATGTTTTGATGGCTTTTCAGCACTGCAATATATTTAGATGGGAATATGTCATTAATATAAACAGCAGAATAGAAACTATTAAACTAACACAATTTAAAACTGAGCAAACCTGAGTATTTGATTAAAGTTTTTGTACATTCTATACACTTGAACAGGTAACATAGAAGCATAATATTTTTGTTGATTTTTAATTTGTTAGAAGTATTACACTTGAAAAGCTAAATTTTCAGTAGTTTGTATTTAGAAATTAGAAATCTGGTCCTGTAGGAGCTTCTTTAGCCTGATTTTCCTAGCTATATGCTGAATGTCAAGAGAAGTCCAAGACAAAAAGCAGTAACGAAGCATACTGTAGGAACCATCGCCTTTGTTACAAGGAAACACGACATGTGCTGAGTTTGAGTCAGTGTACATTTGATAACTTCCAGTGCTAAAGACAAAATCCAATTCAATATATCTTTAATGGATACAAAATTTTCTAGAAGATTTGCAAATAAAACACTATGGTTACAAAGGTCATGCATTAATATGTAGTCTAGCCTTTAATGGATGTGTTTATTTTTCTAGACTGAATAATTAGTCAAGCATTTTTTCCCCAGAATAACATCGAATTACACAAATGCATGGAATTGCTTACTAAAAACAATTTAAATTATACCTCATGTGCAGTATGTGCAATAACTGTGCTCCTATCTCTAGGATATTAGGGGTAAATTTTTTAAAGCAGTTCACAGAACATAATCTTGTTATTTGCTAACTGGATTTGTGTGCTTAAGACTCACACACTGCTTTGAAAAATTACCCCTTCAGAAGATTGACCCGGGCGAGGAATGGGAGTTTTAAACCTGGATTGAAACAGAAGTTGTAACCTAGCTTGGCAGCAAAGGCTGGCTTAGCGAAATGACTTACTGTAGTTATACCACCGTTTGAATGGCCAAATTAAAGGAACTAATTCTTATTCTAATCACATCCAGTGGAATTCTGATATGCTGACACCCAAAATTATGGCTCTGTCATTAGAAAGAGAATGAGTGGGAATGTTTTGAAATTTTTTCTGTAAATTATGAAATAGACAGTGGCCTAAATGACAAGATATGACACTTTTGTTTTTTGATTATACAGTTAAAAGTTTTTAGTACTAGGCTTAATTTCAAGGGTGAATTGCATCAGAGTGGATCTAATCCAAATGCAATACCTTTAAGATTCTTACTTCTTCAACTATTAGAGATCTATCATGTCTACTGCATGAAGCCTCATTTTCATGTTAGAACAGATGGGCAAAATTGTCATTAACAGAAACTGACAACTCTAAAACTGAAATATAGATTTAGAAAGGAATCTAATGAATTAAATCAATGTTATTGCAATGAAAGCCGAAGAAATTAATAGTGATTTGTAAAGTTACCCTGTGTTTTAACCTCAGTATATTTTAGTCAGCGCAATTTTAACATTCACAATACCTTTTCAGATTCATTGTTAATGCCTTACTGCGTAATACACTCTTGTCGTAATATATCATTCGCTCTTAGGAGAGTTGAGGACTTTGGGCTCCATTCAACCCGATCAGTCTGGATTGAAAATCCAAATTTAGTGGCATTTTCCCCTGTCCTGCAGCACACAGGCAGTGGCACTACAGTGTTTCATGCACTTGCAGAGCTGATTCTTGTGTTTACACATTTCTAATAAAAATGACTTGCAGTGATGGAGTTGCTCAAAACTCACTTCAAGTCAAGACTTCAGTTTTTTGTAAGCTTCTTTAAAGGATATGTGTCGTTTAATTTTCAGCCATCTAGCTCCAAAATAAAATATTTTCCAGCTCATATGACTCGCTAGGTATGGGTTTGGGTTTTTTTCATTTCAATATCTAACAATTAAGATTTTTGACATAGCACGTATAGAGCCCTGAATGAGGACAAGTACCTTCACATTGTCCAAGGACACTTTGTTGTGAAGCTGTGGAAGCTAGAAGGCAACGTATCAGGTGGATATAAATTAATTATCACAGTCATAAGACTCATCCCAAGTTGCAAGGGGAGCAGAAGCAGCACACCCAGAAGCTCTCCCAGGCTAAACAGCTGCAAACTACAAGCTAAGTCAGAACTGCTCTCACCCTGCCCACACTCATAAAGCTTGATAGCTCCTGGTTTAGGCACCTTTCTACAAGACAACTGTTTTCCATTTAACTCTTTTTCTTTCTTTCTAGGAAAAAAAAAAAAAAAAAAAAAAAAAAAAAAAAAAAAAATAAGGATTTGGGGTTTTTATACAGCCCCTTTACTTTTGCATGTATAGGTATAGCTGCATTTTTTTTTTTAAAGTAGCACCAGTGTTTATTCATATTGCAAGGCTAGAAATAAAATAAGCAAAACATACTTATAAAGTAAACTGCATGGCTGAAAGCAAATGCCAGAAATGGATGCTGAAAGCTCTCACCCATCCGCCTGATGGAGAATTCAAGAGAAATGAGACTTCTGTCAGTGGTGATATTAAACTGGATTAACAAAAAGAAAAGAACAATGCGTGCTTGGTGTCTTTTTCAGTAAGAGGAAGGTTTCAGAAGAGGAAAAAATGCAATATTTGAGCTGAACCCTTTAAAGCCAATTATCTGCCATTTTTAGATGTATTTCAAGCCACAACATCATAAAACTGTAGCTTTGCATGTCATGTTTCAGCAACTGCTTTTTATAACATCATGAAAGACCAATAACATATTTGATTGTACAGAAGTATTTATTCAATTGTCTATTTTATCCAATAAAATCTTGACTCGATATTTTCTACCAACTGGTTTATATCACCTCCCTGTCCTCACTTTCTAGCATCTCTTGACTTCCTTGTTTTTGTAAGCCCAGCAGTCTTACTGCATCTTGCTTTTCACCTGCCTTTGCCAGTGGGCAAAACACAAGACGGGGCCTGCACTTTGCATTGCGCTGGTCAGCGTGGGGATGATAACAGGTAGAGCACACACTCTCCTCCCTTCACCCTGACTTTGATCGTTGAGTCACCAAAAAGCAAAATATGTCACCTCAGTTTCTATTGAGACCCTTAAAGAATCTCAAAATACATTCGTGATACCGGGTCTGGAATCTGCTTAAGGACATAGTCTTAGATCTTGTCCGACACGACTGAACAGTCATCAGCTGACTGACAACTCACTCACCATAGACGCATGCAAAATAGGGAATAAACATCAACTGTTTTGAAAAATAAAATCGGTGGAAGAGAAAGAATCAGAAAATTATTTCCGAAGCTCAGAGACTTAATAATGAAGGCAGTGTTCAAAAGATACTTAGAGAGCATTACAGACAGAGTAAGGGTTTAAAGCACTATTTTTAGTAATGTTCAATAAAACATGCATCTGCTATATGTTTTTGATTTTATGAGGAAGCTTTTTCTTCGTGACACTACAGCGCGTTTGTCAAACTCCAGACTAGTACAAATCATTTGATTGAAAAGTGTGACAGAGACACAAACAACAGGATCCCACCTCCAGAAACCTCTTTTTGTTTCAAAAAATTTCCATTTGGATTCAGAGACTGAGGATCAAGCCAAGTAAAAATACAACCTGCCATTGAAATGGAGATGCTTTATTAAGAGTAATCTCTTGCCAGCAATATCCGTTATTCTCCCCACATGCAGCAAACTTGCCCATACATTTTTTAAATGCAACTAACCTTTGTTTATTAAACAAATCAATCTGAAGTATAAAGTGTGATTTTAATTGCAGTTTTGCATTTAACAAGGCAGCACGAAGATCTGGCTGGGAATTTACCAAGCACTTTCCTGGGGGCTAAACCCTTCAGACCCTGCCAGGCTCCCCAAGTTTTCCCCCTCTCCCTGTGCTGGCAGAGCACCACAGTCAGATTTTAGGTATTCAGCACACCCTTCACCTTGACTTACTTGCTCATGCATTTGCTACCCTCTATTTACATACATTACTCCCGCCCGCGCCGCGATGCCAGCCGTGTGCATTTCCACCGCCTCGGCTGCCCAGCCCTTAACTCTTGTTCATCCCGGGGGCAAGCGCCCCGGCTCCCACGGCGGGTGGGCTGGGGGCACCCGGAGCCCCCATGGCAGGGAGGGAGAGCCAGGAAAGGGCGTTTGGTCTTTGCAGCAGGGCTCAGTTCAGCGCGGAGTGCCACCGTAACTGACTCCCACAAAATGTATGCAAGGCGGTGATCTATTTTACTCCGTATGATTAGTGCTAGACTAACTGTTCAAAGAGAAGCCAACGCTACTTCACTAATTTAGTCACATACAATATTAGATCTTTGAAATATGCCTTACGTACAGCCTGCATTACCTTTTACAGACAAATACAAAAACATGGTCAACATTTGCAGTAAAATTATCATAGAAATGCCATCTGAAACCTTATTTCCTTTTACAATGTGCATTTCACAAATAACTTGTATTAAAATTATGTTTTACAGGGCAGAAATAGAAAACAAATACTCCTAGTAATTTAAACAGGCATTTGCATAACATGACTAAAAACATGTTAGAAAGAGAGTTCTGCAGCTGGAAGAGTGAGGTAAAAATACAGATACAGTGATTTTAACACTGAATGTAAAAATTCCCTTTAGCTGTCATAATTAGTGAATTAAAGTGTACTTTCATCAAAACCATTCTGACTAGGATCACTATCATTGTTCCTACATACTGCTTCCTGCTTGTTAAATAACATAATATTAGTAACAGGTAAATCACAGATCTCCAGAAAACCTCTTCAATGAAGCATCACCCAAAAAAATATATTACCTTATTCAAGCCTTTACCTTGCAAAACACGCTTCCTATAATGACAAATTGTAATTTACAAAGCTACACTGTTGCTCAAAGTGTTTTAACATTAATTATGCCTTGTGTTTAAAAATTGGATGACCCTGTGACGCAGGGGGGTTTGCAGGAACACACAGAGCAGAGCGATGCCCAACGCAGCCCCTTCGGGGACCCGGGAGTGCTGTGGGTGGGTGCCGGCCGGGAGGCTGCTCTCGGCGTACAGGGTGACAGGCAGGAAGGTGTCATTCATGACTGGGTGAAATTATGAGTAATCAGGTAAAGATTTGCTACAAAAGTAGCCGGGGAAATTGAGGCAGATGCACAGAGGCTGCAAGGGCAACCGGTAGCAAGTTGGACGAGGGAAGGAGAGAAGCAGTGATCACTCCCTGGGAGCTGAAATAAGATTACCGATGTACTTCAGAAAGGCCACAGAAGATCCCAATTTAGACAAGATTGGATTAGGTATTTTAAGCCTTCTGGCACCATAGTCTTACATGGAGGACTTCTCTGACAATCTATAGGAACTTGCAGTCTCATTTAAAAAAATTGTGCTATTCTCTACAACACAGAGATTCTTAAATATTTAAAAGCCTTCTCCATTGGTTGTTCATCAGATTGATTATGATGCATATTTCAGCAGTTTTTTCTAAAAATGCTCATCAGAGGATCAAGAAACGAGGTGTTCTGTGTGCTCTACATTGATTCACACTATTTCATTTTAATTCCAAAATACCGAATTCAGAAAACTGCCAAGAAAACAAAGCAGGAAATGTTTGTGTTTTGCTGTATGTTGCATATGCTCTATGGTAACCAAGAACACAAAAGAAATAGATGATGCTGCATTCCTCAGCCCATCACTCACTAGCTAGCAAGCAGAGGAATAAAAACCAGTAGCACTATAACTTCTCTGTTTTTTCTTCTACCTTGATAAGTAAAAAACTCTTCAAGTTTCACATGCCACTTGCCTTGTTTGAGCTCTCCCATTCTAACGAAATTTAAGTATAATTTCATCACCAAAAAATAAAGCCATGCATATCTCCTGATAACTAACTTCAGCCCAGAAAGTTTCATAAACCTCTTTGAAGGTCTTAGGTTAAAAAGGTCAGTTTGTCTTTGCCTCTACCTGTGTGAGAAAGCTTCAGAACCAGACAATTTTGTTCAGTTTGTGCTTTCTAGGACTGGTCAAATGTCTCTTATCAGCACATACATCTGACATTCATATCACCTTTGAGGCACAGGTTTCCTCCTATGTTATTTTCCCTTTGAAACTACCTTCACAAAACATGGTACCAATAACTGGATGAGTTTATTAGTGATATCTTGGTGATTAAGAGGAAAAGAAATGTATTGTTGACATCACACATTCTCACATAGTGTCATCAAAACCAAGCATTATCCCTCAGTCCAGAAACTGGCTTTAAGATATTGAGATCTATTTAGGTGGAATGCAACTCATTAGAAAAGTCAACGTAGTTTTTTTTCCCCTAGGGCTTTCTTATTCTTCCTCCCACCCAAAGTAAACCTTTATGCAGGAAAAGCCTTCTAGAGATTTTCTACCCCACGCCGTGTCTGAAAATAGATATTAATGCACCATAACAGTTCTAGTTTTGTTTTTATTCTAACTGAAGCCCATGGAACAAAAGCAGGCTTGTTTAATTCTATTAATATTTAAAATGGTTACTTTTAGATGGTACCTTTCTTGTGTCATCGACAGTCTTGAGGCTAACCAAGAATGCTTATGTTTGAGGTTACACTGAAAAAAAAAAAAAAAAAAGTTTAAGCTGATTTCTCTTCAATGAAGTCATTGCAGTGATGAAAGCTACTACGTGCACAGCCATCCTCTTTTTGTACCCAGCCCGTTACCTACAATGGCTAGAAGTGTCTGTACTTCTAGTGGACTCCAGCACACATGCTTTGGGAATAAAGGTTTTTCTAGCAAAGATATGAAAGGTGATCATAGGTGTTAATATGCACTACTGAACAGAAAAAGTTTGGAAAGAGCTAATTCTCAGCCAAAGATGAATAATTGCAACAGAAAACCAAAGGTAAGCATCCTAGACAAGTTATTTTCTTGCCTCTCCAGTGCATTTTAAGGACAGATAAAGGGTATTCTACAGAAAAAAAAAAAAACTTCAGAAACAAAAAAAGGCCTCAAAAATAGCCTCAGGAAGACAAAACCAGCTTTCCAGTAGTATACGTCAGTTTTATTCCCCACATCTAAGCAGTTCAAATGAACTTGCACTCAGATGTTATTAGATATTGGTGCTGTGGCATTTACATTTACAAGTATGCAAGGGACACGTGCACACTAACAGAAGCACCAGGTCTAGAGGGCACCATTATATTCCTATTTATTTCCCCAGTTACAGCAGACTACAAATGCACACTATTGATTGTTATTTTTCTCACATCACAGACATCCAGCCCTAGAATTTTTATCTTTCTTTTGTAATTTTTCTGTTTTAATATTCCGTGTCACCAAGAGTGCTGCCAGTCTGATTGTTCCTAGCTTGCACCCACTCACTAGAAACAATTTCCACCCAAACCTATTTTGTTCAAAACGTTAATGACCAAAATTTTACCCAGAACTTGAGAAAAGAAAAACGGAAAGACCAACAATACAGAAGAATTTAGAAGTCCCCCAAGTCCATCTCCAAGCAATAACCCTTTGCTGCCTGCGCCTCCCAGTCCACAAGAAATTCAGTGGGCAAAGTCAAGACAGAGACCCCACTCGTGTCTCTTGTGTTTGCAACACCAACTGCAGCTCTGAATTGATAAACCGTTATTGATGTTAGAGATCAATGAGATTAAACATGTGCTTAACTTTAATCACATGAATAAGTTCATTTCTGAATCTGGGCAGCATTATTCATCACTGGGCAGAACAGAGCTCTTTCTGGATAATTAACACTTCATTTGCTTTGCCATGGTCAGCGGTTCTCACATATGGTATGAAGAATTAAATATATTAAAACCAAGTTCAGAATCTAGAGTCAAGTATATTCTTATCTGGCAAAGTTTATCATATCAGGGAACAGACTGAAATTATTGTCATTGTTCCGTCTTTGCTTTGCTATAGTGACAGGATGCAAGTCTACAAAGAGTCAAGTAGGAGAATGAAAACTGGTCAGAGGACCTGCATGAATTAATATTTGTGTAATTAACCAAGCTGTACGAATACCACTGTTGGATTCAGTTTTCCTTCCCATTAACATTCTTTTATACTTTCTGTATAAAAGTCTTGAATTGAACACTGAATAGTTTTTTCTTCCTTTCACCAAAAAAAATAATATTATAGTTAAAGCTGTTGTGTTCCCAGAATTTAAATCAGGTAGAAATACTCTTGTGCAAAAGATCTGATCATTTTATGAGAGTTTTTTTTAAATCATAAAGTTAAGCATATTTGACACACTAGGAGAATTTTATCTAAATTTCTAATTATTCAAATACAGACTAAATGCTGCTTTACTATTTAGTATATCTTCATTAATTATCAGTGTTGGGGAATGCATTTTAAGAAGTTCAGGAAGTTTTGAAGGCACTTTTTTTAGTGATACAAGAAATCTCTCAAGTTTTTAAGAACATTGCCATGATTAAATAAACATTTCATTTTATGCTTTAATTTTAACTCAGCTGAGTCAACAAGACAGAGCGGTAAAGAAGTCTTCATGGATAAAATTATCCAAGAAGCAGCAAAACAACTGAAGAAAATACAAAACTTGCAAATACTTTTGTTTTACTCTGATTGCTTAGAAATTGACTGCTACAGGACATAAATATCTGAATTGATTTTCAATGCTAGACACTACAATTCTGAAAGGGAAAATGATATTTTATTTTTTTTAAATTGACAAACTTCATTAAAATTCTGCATGCATTTTGATCCCACTGAAGCAAATGTTAGCGTTCGGTATTGTGAACACAACACCCTGTTCGTCTCCTGACCCATTTGTGTATTACTCATGGAAACAGAACTGTGTGATCATTTCAAGAGCTATGTTTCACCTGTGGGTTAAAATAAGAGGAATAAATTGCCATTCACAAGGACGGCCACGCTTGTACAAACACCTTGATCACATGCTGTTAGCAACATGTAGCTTTGCATGTTTAAAGGAAATGATTTGCAAGCAGACCACACCCTGGAAATATTTCCACAAATTAAAATACGGTCTTCTTCCTGAAGCAACAGAGCTTGGAGTTCTCAACTCTCTGGCCACAAAAATACCTTCTTTATTAGAAAGAAATTAATAAAAAGTTGACTTTGCGCTACGATGTTGCCAGGAAGCTCTTACAAAACACAAGTATCAGAGAACAAAAAAAAAAAAAAAAAAAGCCTTCAATAGTGAATAAACTCTTTGGGAGCAAAGCCTTAGTCTGGAGTCAATCACGGCTTTAATGGCCCACATTCACACTGATTTTCAGTTGAGAAATAGGAGGCTTCACCAAGCACATTGCACAAGAAGCTGATCTCCAGCCTAGTGGTGTTCATGGAGTCAGTGAAAGGGGAAAGTGAAAATGCACATTAAGTGCAGTAGGGGAAATAAAATAGCAAAACGCACCGCAAGTACATTGACTGAATGGAGGTGCGTAGGATTTTGTCAACTGTGTGTGCATGCCAACATGCTCTTGCTACGATACATTCGTAGACGATCCATCACTCAACAGAATGTGCCTCATGTCCCATGAAGGACAACAGGCAGCAGATAAATCTGGTCTAGTCCATATGGTGTGGAAAAAGCCTTTTTCTCTGGACTAAAGATTAACAGCAATTGTCAGAAATCTTAACAGGGGCCAATGTAAAGATAATTTTAAACTTTACAGAAATTCTTGAACACTTCATCATGCCTTGTCATGAAGCAATAATCACATGCAAAAGCTGGATTTACTGTTAGACAGTCTACAGGAAAAAAAAAATAAAGGAAAAATTAAGATAGAAGAATACACTTAAAGCTGAATTGGCTTACATTTCCCAGTGGTCTTGACAGCTCGACAAAGCAGCAGCAATGCCCCTGCCCAGTGTTAAATACAATCTGCAAAGACCAAAGCACACAGCCCAGAGGAAGAGGCCAGGACAATGTTTGCATTCCCCCTGAGCCAAAGCATTCCATGGGCAGGCTTCAGCCTCCCAGGAAAACACACGACAGTGCTCAGCAGCTGCCTCTAACCTCTGGTTTTCTTCCAGTCAGAACCTCTCCCTTCTTCCCACTCTTACTGCAGCCAAGGTTTTCCAGCAGCTTTCCCCCTCCTCAGCCAGTGCCAGCTTCCGAAACATCTTGCTTTTCCCTTTTTACTCTCTTTTCCTCTTTATTCTCATTTTATTCTGAGACAAATACCCCCATAGGAACACAGATTTCCCTATAAAATGTTCAAATTGTTGCTTAAGAGTCAACCACCCATGATCTTTAAAGGAGTGTCCTTCTAGGAGGTGGGGAGGACTTGTTTGGAAGGAGGGAGGAGCACTGGCCAAGACAGCAGCTGGGCCATCAGGTGGTACGGATGGGCTTCTCAGGAGCCGTAGGGCTGGGCACCAGGAGAAGACAGCAGAGGATCTCACCATGGCTTTCCATGGCCTTTGCTTACACCCTGGATGGGGCACAGAACCCGTACGTGGGTCACTAAGCTCCTAGAAAAACCCCAAACCACAGCAACGCTAATCAAAATGGGACAGAAGCAGGGCAGGCAGCAAGCCTAAATTCCCTCCGTGCCTTGGTGGGGCAGGATGACCCATGGCATTGCTGGGCTAAACACAGCTGTGATTACTCCCCAGAACTCCATATGCACACATGGTGTTTCTGAATATAAATAAATACATATATATAAGAGAGAAATTTACAATAAGAAAACACAGTCTGCTAGAGAGATTATATGAACAGAGGAAGCATGCCAAAAGTGGTTTGCTGTTTAATTTCAGCATACATATTGCCTCAGGTACAAACAAAAGTCTCAAGAATCCCATTTAAAGCTCTAATCAAGCTCTTCATTCATTTTCTAATTTGTAGAGCCTGATCCTGCAACATCCAAATGAACAAGAAACAGGAAGAGATGCAGGTCCAGGCTGTGGTCCACCTGCGACACACTCTCAGCACACCACAGACACCCGAGGAAGGACTTCACCCAACCTGCCACGCCACAAAGCATGGAAAGCATCTTACCAACGAGGCTGGCACCATACAGTAACCCCCACAGCAGACCAAGCAGCAGGGCCAGGCTGGCCTCTGGTTTCACACAAAAGAAACTTTACTTACTTTAGCTGCCTTTTTGTCTTTACATTTTGGGATTGTCTTCAGTGCTCAAATTCTACATTACTCTCTAAAAAAAAAATTTTTTTTTTTTTTTTTTTTGGCCTCAAGCTCATCCTCACCACTATGCAAAGGATGAAGCGGTTTGGATATACGCTCCTGACACTAGCTGGAAAGATAGCGGCTCAAATATCAACATCAAATTCTCAAGGTATTCCCATAACACAGGCCACCACTAACCACCTGCCCAGCTTTCTTTGGAAACAGGGCTCTTGCTTTTTTTTTTTTTTCCCCCATTGTTTTTCATTAAGCTGCTTTTAAATGGCATTAATTGGACAACATATTATCAAAGTGACCTCCCTAACAGGTGTCTTTTACACCGCAAAAAGAAATGTCTAGTCTTTTGAAGAGACCCCCAATATGCTTCAAATAACTTCTTTATTTGTTGTTTAAAGAATGACTTCTTTTAATCACTACTGAAAAAATAAGCAAGGGATCATTTTTCATTTTGTATTTTTAAATGGATTCAGATGAAAAAAATCAAGAGGAAATCTTGTCGCTTCTTTGTTTTTATGAAAGATCTCAGACTGAAAATGCTTAGTGCTCTCTTGTTATTGCCAAACCTACAGCTATTAAGAAGGTGGTTTTAGGAGATAAATAGAGCAGTGATTAAGAAGGTAGTCTTAAGAGATAAATAGAGCAGTGATGCTTCACCTCACTGTTCAAATGGGGGTTTCAATAAAGCAATGCTGACTTTTTGCAGAGGAATTATTTCGCTGGCTTTGGGCTTTAGGATACCAGCTATCCAGAGAAATCTTTTGACACCAGGATGGGATCTACTATAGGTAGCACTTAATCCTTTAAGACTAAAGGATTAAGCCAGTTGACGAGGACAAGAAATTAGATTTAGCACCTGGAAAATTCAAATCACTTCCAACCATCTGATTCCAGGGTTACTCTCTTTCATAGTCCAGACAAGAACACTTATAGAGTTTAGTTTCTACATTTGAAAGAAAAAAAAAAAAAAAACAAAAAAAAACAAAAAAAAAAAAACAACAACAAAAAAACCCATTGATCTAAAGCAGAAAGAGAAAACCTGGTGAGATGATACTGAAATATCACAAAATGGACTAACAGACATTTAAAGTAATGGTGCAGAAGATGGGGATCTTCATAATTTCAGGCTGGAGAAATGCATGCCCAAAACCAATGTTAGCATTCATGAAAAATAAAGTGCAAAAGCATGAAATGGGCGTGCTGGACATGGTAGCCTTGTGCAAGTCTTGGGAACAGTTGACTATTCTGCTGTGAAATAGCAGACTATCTCTATTTTGTTGCTAACACAGTTGTGCCCTATGAAATCTCCCTTTCAGGTAGCCCACGCTCTTCGCCGGCCTTGTCCAAACTCACATCTCAGCCACAAGGACCAGTTACAGCAACTACAGAGTCCATGAAACCTAGAATACATCTCAAACATAAAAAAGGAGTCCAAGACAAGACAAAAATCAACCATTTTTTATCTAGGAAAGAAAATAACATCTAACCCCCAGCACGGCTTTGCTGTCTTCATGCCATGAAGGTTTGGTTATAGCCCTTGCTCTGGGGCACATCCTGGCTTCATGTTTGTTGTCTGGGCGGTCCTCAGATGGGCAGAGCGAGCCACAGCAAAGCACAAGCTCTGTAATACAGCAGCTGCTATTATTGATTTAACTGGTTTGTTTATGCCTATGTTTAATTGGCTATGTTAATAGCATTTTAATCCACATTTCACTTGTATGTGGCTGATAGCGCAACACTTGTGTGGCTGCAGTGACATTTTCTCACCATTGCTATCTGTCATCAAGGACCAGGCCAGCACTGTGATACTAACTGACATTCCCAAATGTTTTGTTTAATTAGGTATAATTTACACTATACTGTATAATTCCACAGCAATGGCTGATAAATCTTTTATTAAATAGGCAAAACCATGAAAAACATTTAATCATATAGCAAAGATTTCAGTCATGTTTTAACACCATTATTTGTCATTTCTAAACATTCAAATGTAAGATTAATGAGAACAGAGTTAAAAAAAATACAACTGCTGGTGAAGTTGGAAAATCCCCTTTAAAGTTTATGCCAAGCAGCGTATCACCAGAAGATCAAACAACACAGTTACCCATGCTTAGAAATATTCTCTCCATCACAGTTAAGACCACCTCATCTCCAAACACTCTATTGGTCCATCACAAACAAACATTCGCCCACGAGACGTTTCCAGAGAATCGTGGTCTCCAAAGAGACAAGGACATTCTAAGTGCCTTTGGGCCACTCGTCATCCAACCAGTCTGAACACTGAGCAGCACATAATTCAAGCAGAAAATATTAAGACATTAACCAGTACCTCTTCTAAGGGTCTGCTCCTGCCCAGGCAATGAAATCAACCCACAGAGCTTGCAGGGCCCAGTTGGTTTTGCTCACTTCCAGATCTGCCTCAAGGGAGCGAGGTTTTGCACAAAGGAAATGCCCAGCACGAACCTGGGCAGACCCCTCACACCACGTACAGCTCTCATCAACCTCACAGCCCGCCATGAACCGGAGCACTTTTTACTGCCTAAATGCTGGCCACATTTAGGGACTTCTTGATCCAAATCTGTTGCCTTCCAACCTTCTGTTTCAGTCTGACTGCCCTCACCCTCATTTTTCTTCTGCTAAACAATCCTGTCTTCCACTGTCAGTCCTTTAATGTCTTCTTCCCTCTTTCACAGTCTCTATTTTCCCCTGATTGCACCTTGTTCTCAGATTAATAATTTAAAACAGAAGTCAAAAAGCAAAAAAAGTCCTAAATTAATTTGGCATCTGTGTTATTTAACTACATCAGATGCTCTGTTTAATTACACTAATACTATTACTTTGGAAAATTTAAGTCTCTCTCGAATACAATTTTTGTCAGGAGTAACTGGGAGGTTTTTGTTTGGGATTTTTTTGTGGAGGTTTTGGGGGGTATTGTTTTGGGGCTTTTTTGAGAGCGAGAATTTCAAAGTAGAAAACTACAGAGCAGTTTTCTGTACCATCCAACCATATAGTTTGTGCCACGAAAAGAGCACAGGAGCGTACTACAGCTGCTTCTACAGAATGCACTCTATATAATAATCAGGACCTGAACTATTTTACAGATAGGAAAATCTCAGGCCTCTGTATGAAACCCAGCTGGCAGTCAAGCCTTGCATTTGAGCAGCACTCGCCATGCAAGCATTGAGGGCAGCGCGCGGGTGCAGCCGGGCTCCCCCTCCTGGGAGGGCAGCGGGACTAGGGCAACGTCTGCTGCAGATGGAGACCATTGCCACTCCGCAGCAGCCCTCTCCTTCCTCCGGAAGGGACAGGGCACATCCACACTTGAACCTAATGATGGAGTCCCCACTTCCCACCTCGCCAGACCCTCGCTCCTCTGCGCAAGGCAGGGTCCATCCTCCTCGAGGCAGCTTCAGCGGGAGCAGCCCTGCCCGCAGCTCCACAGGGCTCTCCACTGCCTGCCTCACTCCAGCAGGGTAACTTTCACAGCAAGCACGTTAGAGGAAGTGTAAAGTGTTCCCAGAACAAGGTTTTCCACAGTGCTTGGAGGTGTCTCTATGTTCAGAGGCCTTGCTGGGGTCAGGTTCAGCACAGGAGGGCAGACAGGGTTTTCAAAGTGGTGGTGAAGCGGGGAGAGGAGCACAAAAACATTCAGTGGCTTTTTGAGAATCACAGGGGAAAAACTAGATAGAGGCAAGATCATTGAGAATATTAAAAAAGAGAGACTTTTTCAATTGCCTGTGAAAGGCAAGAAAGCAGATGAAAATTTTCGAGAACAAACACAACACACACATACATGCACATACATACCGTCATCTCTAGATCCCGGAGAGAAGGCAAGCTGCTGCATTGTGTAGAGATTCAAAATGTAGAAAATCAATTGTAAATCACGAGTTCTGGATTCTTTGAGATGAAGTGTAATCTGATTTACAACGTTACAAAAAGAAATTAAAGTTAATTCCAACATGATTGTGGGTATACCGCAATTTAATATAACCATGCTGTGGCCTTTAAATCTCTGCATTGCAATATGCCAACAGTCATTACTTCTTTAAGTTTCATATTTTATTTTAAACTATAAATTGGAAATATCACATAGCTTGTTATTTACATTTCAGAATTAGGATCTTTGCTTAGAAACACAGTGCTCTATGGTGTAATAAGATTATTGTGCAACTACCACACAGTTAGGGTAGTTAAAAGCACTCCACTTCACCTCATCATTTTTTCTGCTTAAATATTATGCCACATTCTGATTAATACCAGACCAATAAAATCATCTTAGCAATCTGGTTAGAGTCTTTTGTCTACCCAGATGGCCTGCAATGTTAATGTGTGACAATTTCAACAATGAACTAGGACTGTTTTATGGAACCAACATTTGTTCCACTGCTTTTTCTTCTTAGGCTCAGAATTTTGACACAGATGGTACAAATTACTCAAAAAACAGAAATGTTCATTTAGAAGGCTTAAATATGTGGTTTTACTCAGGCCATCCGAAACTTTTACATTTACAATTCAGTAAATTTACTAACAACCCTGCTGTAATTAAGGTCTATAAAAATCTTCTTTCCTGCTTGCTTTTCCCCTTACATATCTATGGCATTTCATTATGCCTCCAATTTATTAATATTTATTCCAGTTCTGAAATGTTTTTAATTTTGGAGGATTTACACTGTTCAATCTTGCATCCGATTCTTCATACCTTTCTAATTATGGGAAAGGGGGAAAAAAAAATTTAATCTGTAACCACATATTAATCCCCCTAGAACCTACATATTTCTAGATCTTAAAGGAGTAGAAAAAGATAGAATGATATCAGCAGCTTCTGGCCAAACCGCACAGCATTTTCAGCAGAAGGTATTAAAATCCTGACTTTCTATACAGATATGCAGGAAAGAGGAAGATGTCTCTGAGAAATTACAATGGGGAAAAGAATACAACAGAATTCCTATAAAGTGTTTGGTTTGGTTTTTCTTTTTATAAAAAAAAAAAAAAAAAAAAAAAAAAAAAAAAAAGTTTGACCGAGTCTTTAAAGGTGAGAGGTTATTGTTAAAAACTGCCAGAGGACAAAAGAGTTAACATAGAGCAACTGCTCCGGAGCTTTAGCCACTGCCCCAGAGAAAATAGAGCTGGCACAGACTTTTGTCTCTCGGTTCAGGCAGGTTCACATTCTGCAATGCCAGAGCAGCCAACGGTGCCAACACACCTCCTCCAAGAGTGCCAGACAAGCTTTTGTGCCCATACATCCAGGCACCCTTAAACCCGCAAGCCATCATGAGGCTAACCAAAATGATATGACAACACACGGAGGGAAGGAGGAGCGTTGGAAAGGCAGAGACCTTGCTCTGCTCCAGCTCCAGGCACACATCAACCCCCGGGGGTTTCCCTCAGCCCAGCAGTGGCTGTGGTCTGCAATAGCCCACATGCTTCCGAAAGTCTTTGGGGTTCATGGGATAGGCTACGCTGAAACCATCCATGGGGTCAGTGACACCCTCGTGAGTCACCCCGGCAGGGTTTGCTTTCAGGGCATCCTTCCAAAGTGCATCACGACACCAGACACAGCCCCAGAAACCTTGTGCCATTTCACCGCATCGCAGCCGCTAACATTTATTTCAGTGCCTTCAGCCAATTTACCTAAACACGGCCTTCTTTTGACAATTACCGTACCAGTGTGTGGTTTCAGCATCATTCTGATGTTCTGGTTTCTGTCCGACTACGTCTCTGTGATGGTTTGGGTTTACTATTTAAACAAATAATTTAAACATTAAAATCAAATTTTAAAAAAAAAAAAAAACACCACAACACATGAAAACCCATGACTCCTTTTGCAGTCCTTGCGGAAAGTACAGTATGTGTGTGATACTTCAATTCATTATGATATTCTATTAGATCTGCCAACAGAAAGTGCCTTTTGAGTTTCTAAATGTTGTTTCCATTAGAATCAATCACTCCATGCAATTAAGCCAATAGTCTCTCACCATTTCTGCTGTTATGAGCTAAACCATCCTAAATATATTGACAGCTGTCTCCTATAAGATGACACAAATTAGGTTGAGGGGGCATAAGCCTAAATGTCACCAGTGGGAGGACATCAGTTATTCTTTCAGAAATCTACCTAATTTTCATACCCCATAAGGCATTCAGTAGACTTTCTTTGCATTGGCAACACACAGTAATCAATGTTTTGCATATTACAATCAATAACATGCTTAAATGTTTAAGTTTTGCATTCTTTTGCAATAAATATTGATATATTACAAACTATGTAAAACTGTTCATTGGACTTTTTGTTTGCAGCATGTACTGTATCATTCAGCAAATAAGTGAGCTAAATATTGTTTGTTACAAAACAGATGTCACATGAAATTATGCCATATGTGCTATTAAACATTTTTCTTTTTTTTTTTTTTTTTTTTTTTTTTTTACAGTGAAACCCAAGATTTAGTTTCAGAAGTGAGTGTATTTGGCTTTTCAAGGCTTTGAAGCATGAAAGCAACATCTCTGAAATATTTTTAAACCTCCTGTGCATCCTGTAATCCGGTTTCGTAGGTGGAATCTGAGTGGTTTAAACGTAGGTATCTTAAAAATAAAGAAATACACTAGATGTATGACTGCATTACTACTTCTCTACAGCTTCTGCTGATTTATCCGAGAGGCAAATGAGAATTTTGCACAGTTAAATTTTTGAACTTTTATCACGTCAGTACCTTTAAATACAGGTACTGTAACTTGAAAATCAATCTACACTTTTTCACCCACCTAAAAAATTCAGCTAATGGAGGTATAAAATTTTCTGAAAATATTTTATATTGGAATCTGAGAACAGTGGGCGCGTGGGATTCACAGTGGTCAAGGATGGTCAATGTAGATGTGCTTCAGAGTGAAACACAAATCCACTAACTCTGCACCAGGGAAGGGAATGCATTCTGAGATTCGACTTTAATTGTTTTGACAAAACCATATACGTGAAAACAGAGCAATCTATATCTCTAGACTTTGAAAGTGTGAACTCCACAACAGAGTGAGCAGAATGCAGGAAACATGTTGCTAAGAGCCATACAGTAAAACAAAATCTGGTTGCCACAAGAAGAGTGACATTGGCATCAGAGGCAAAGACACTTACACCCACAAATGGAAACACGGCACATTAGGAAAGCTAGAGGAAGAGGAGCAGATGCAGCAGCACAAGGAAGAAACTCAAAGTAAAGATCTTCAGACTCCATATGCAGTTTTCTTTCTCTTAGTCATCAAAAGGAGGAAGACAGGGTAAACAAAAAGGGAGATAAAGACAAGAAGGTGAAGAAAATATTTTCTTTTCCCCCCGAAGGCAAAATGCTTGCTTACATTTCTAAACATACTATCTTTGTGAGTTTTTTCTGTAATACAAATATCTAATTGCTTGCCAGGGAGCATTAAAACTGGGAAGAAAAGTCCTTGATCTCCCAGCTTGGTGAAGATTCCTGAGGCTTCTAGCCTGTAAAAAAAAAACCCTGCCAATAAACTTTAACGCTTCAGTGGACGGAGTTCCCCCTCTAACACTACAAGTTTCCATTCTGAAGCCAGAACAAATGATCTTATGTGCTGAGACTCCACATCGTGCCTGGGGAGGCTGCCTTTGCCTGGTCACAGCACCTTCCATACCGTATCAAAATCCCTTCCCGATTTATCATATTTTCTGCAGAAAAGCGTCACCTTCTTCACATCCTATTTGTCACTTTGCAGGTTCACTTAGATTGAGTATTCATAGAGCTGCAGATGGGGCCACCATGAAGGATCACTGCCATGACTCATTCACACCACCAAACACATGCGAGTCAGATAAATACCAGTTTATTGGCTTACTGAATTTTCCCACACAGAGAAGCTTTTTCATTACAGTGATGCAGCATAACTCCAGCACATCCAATAAACCAGTCCCTCCAGCTCTACCTTAGGTTAATACCAGGAGGATGAGCATGAGAATTTGGTGCCCACCCTGAAGGTTAGGGAGCGGTCAGGGTGCCCAGAGCCCTGGCTGGCGGGGAGGGGGTCCCAGAGGCCCCCGACACCATGGAGATGGACACCTGGTGCCAACATGTCCCCCTTGGGTCTGGTGTTGCAAGGCCAAACACCACCCTGAAACCGCCGGTTTTCCAAATTTCCTGGTCTAACATGCCTTGGCTAAGACTAAATGGGGTTTTGATCAGTAACACGAGAGACAACGTAGAAGCAAATCAAGCATTTCCCTGGGTTAAAGCATGACCACCAAGGAAGCCAAGTGTCAGCAGTCAGGAACAGCTATCCTGCAGTAACTTCATTTGTAGCAAATCCTTGGTTCCTGCAAGATGGTCAGCACAGAAAACATGCACACCTTTAAAAACGTATCAAACAGCTTTTTCTCTGAAAATACACTATCCTTTACCCCCACTTCTAGAGTAGGGCAAGATTATTTTTAAATTATGTAGCTAGATGCCAGTATTGGGGTGATAGATTCCTTACAAGTGCTGAATATCTGAGGGTGGGAAAGATTACAGGCAACCCTACAACCTCTGATTAAATGCAAACATAGTTGTAAAAGCTTTCTCTTCTCCCTGCCTCCATATTGCATCTTCTGCAGCAAAATGCTTCGTACATGATAAAAATAGCTAGATCTTTCAAAATCTTAGAAGAAAGGTGTTTGAATGTTTTTCTTTAAACATTATATCTTCTTAAAGGCAACATAATGAGGTCAACTGAAGCTGGATGCAAGCTGATAAACTGTGTTTAGGAGAAACCAGAGGTTGAGCGAGGGGGTTCCAGCAGAGGAAAACAAAGAGAATGATTGCAAAAGTCAGATCTCAAAATGTTAATAAGATTCAGAAACATAAAACATGACAATTTAATGGTGTTTGGTTAAAACTAGAAAATTTTAAAGTTCTAAGTATCTTACATTGAATTCTAATACTTTTTTAATTATTAGATATAAAATGCTTACAATTTTCAGTGAAAATTAGACTTGGTAATTTATATTTCTTGTTTATACAGTACAATTTGCTGATGAAAAAATGTGCTAAACTTATTGATTCATGACCATAATTGTTTAATTATTTATCATTGCAGAATTATATTAGCATTTATAATAATGCAGATGTGCACAAAGGCTAAGAAGTCATATACAGCTTTTGTTTTTGTGTTTGCTATGCTGAAATTAGGTTGATCCGGGTTGTGTGTGCATACTGCATATTGTAAGTGTTGCAACTCGGTGTCTCTTGGTTTTACTGAAGTTATAGCAGGTCTAACCAATAGCCGCAATAATGAAAACGCTCCAATAGCTAATAAAGTATATAAATCCAAAGCTAACAGTGTGGCAAAAGAAGTCTTTTCTCAGATTGATTCTTCTGTTACCATGATGCGCATTAAATTCAGTGCAACACACGCACAGCTGTTTGCTTCATACCACCCACAGTAAAGGAATAGCTCATGTGTGTTTGGTACAAGGGAAGCCAACAAGAGCTGCACACCACAAAAATTACAACCAGTTAAACCAGCCGAAATCTTCTGCACGAAGCCAGTTAAGGAAGAACATAAGGACTCTTGATATGAGAGAAACACATTCCTTTAATTTTCATCTTCATTTTAAGGGATCATAAACACTGGAAGAAAATGACAGATGCCTCACTTCAGTCTCTCCTCCCCTCTGTGTGCAAAATCTATTCCCTCAAGGAACTACAATAAGACTGACATACATCCCTTTCTTGAAAGCTGCTAAAATAGCTTTGCCATGGGCTTCACAAGAAATTTGTAACACTAAGTGTGTCTTTCTGGACTCATCCTTTTGACATATTGATAGCCAGGGTTCCCATTGCCTGTCCTCCCCTGCACTCTTTTCACGTAACACTATTTACTGGTCCCTACCTTTTCATAATTAAGAGGCCGTATCAAAGCAGTTGTAACACCCTTTAAGCGGCTTTTCGAAGGACTCAAATCTAAATGAAAAGGCAAAGTATAAAAATGCCCCATCTTCTGCTGTGCCTAACTGATTTGCTCTGCATTTCATCCTCAGGGAGGTGCTGATTCCAGAAGACAGGGAAGAAGGACCATTCACAAAAGCAGCATCATACAACCACAAGAAGAATTGTTTGTGTATTTTACATCTACACGTGTTGAGTGTCTCTAAAAGCAGCCACCAAACCATGCTGCGGCCATTTCAGCTGGATTGTTTATCACAATTCACAGAAGTGAGTATTTAACCTACTGACTCCTGTACCACAGCATGGGCCAGGTATTTTGTTTCTTTTGTTAGATTAATATTGGTGACAGAATAACATAGTCATTAATGGCGATAATGATTATACAGCAAGGTAGAATAGCAATTCTTCCAGTGTACTGTACAAAGGAGTCAGTTTCATTAATTAATAAAATTTATTAAAGAATACAAAACAATCAAGGAAAACACACTTGTTAAGCACCTTCTCAGATGCTGATCATTGGCTTTAAACCTATCAACCCGTCATGGTAATGCTACAGGTGCCACACAGAGATGAACAACAGGAAGGCACACCCTGGCTCAAAGATGGATGAGCATCCATCCCCTTTGGCCAGCAGGGGCAGAGCCCCCCAGCAAGGCTGCAAGGGGCTCCAGAGCAGGAAAGAGAGAGGAGCAAGACAGCAGATGGAACCATGTCCCGCACTGAACACGTGGTAACTGCAGGATTGGACCATGAACAATGAGACACCCACCACCACACGCCGCATAAATCCCTCCACTTCCCAGCTTGCCCCATCACTGTGTAAGAGACCAGTTCTCTGAGACTGCTTCTGAATGCTCCTAGTCACACCTTCAAGAAGTTTGGGTGAGGACTTTTCCTGAGCAGGATGGTCTTGAAATTTTACAGGTATTAATACCTGAACCCCAATTTAAAAATCTTTGGGCGAGATGGCTGTTTAACAAACTGTTTAGCAGAACTGCACAACAACATGAAGTTCTGGGTTTTCCCTAGACACTAACATAAAAAAGAAAAAAAAATCTATGGCAGAGTAGAGACTAGAATCCAAGTTCCCAGTTTCAGACCGATCTTAGGCAGCAGTGCCTGTATTTCTTCAAGTGATCATATTCCTACACGACTGTCATGTCAGATTTTAATTTTGGTTACCAACACGTTGTCATTAGCTATCTGGGGGATTTATTGCTTTTGCCAAGCAAGCTAATATAGGAGTGTTTAGCTGTGCACTCAGTACTCAAAGAGTTTTATGGGAAAAAAGGTGGTAAGAAAAAAGAAGGTTGCTATAAGGGCTGCAAGACTAAGTTCGCTGAATTCACACAAGCATCAGTTAAGTTATGTGGTATTTCTGGTCTTAAGTTCCACCACTGTGAGATAGTAATCGCTCAGTGCCACACGGATAGATGCTTAAGAGATTAGGAAATGCCTGAATACAATAGACACAATAACGGGGGACTCCGACATGCCATAGCAGCCAACGGGGAGAGGTTATATCTCACCTTACTTTGCTTACTCTGTTTTGTTCAAGTGTAAATGCCGTTTGGGAAATGATAATGAATTGAGATCTATTTTTATTATGAGCTTTTCTCTTCACTTTTGTTGGTGTCATATCTACATTAAACCAAAAGTGGCTGCTATGACTGAAATGCCACTAGTCAGCCCCATTTCAGTTTGAAGTGGGGTTTTTTAGATGCCAAGACCTGTCTGTAAATCAGATAATCACATCTAACAGGCATGAAGTGGAGAACAACTTTTTAAAGTGATATTTGCTGGCTTGCCAATATTTGCTGCAAAACTTTAGACATCTGGCAAAAGAGTAACAGTTAAATTTCATCTAATATTTCTCCCCTTCACTATTCCTTCATGAAAATAAAACATATTTTGAAACCAAAATCAACAAGACTTTGTCTCAGGAAGAAGTTTTGAGGTTTGTTTTGGTTCCTGCTCAGGACTTGGTGTAGTCACCAGCAAGTCACTTCCGAGTGTCAGAGTTTATTATTTTTCTTGGATGTCCAAATGGAAACTGAGCTCATTCAAAATCCTCCTCAAAGCGAAGTGCTTACAACTCATAAATCACAACCCAGAACTCAGTATTTCAGTTCACTTATTTGCAAAACAACAAGCACCCACCTGTCGCAGTGCTTACTAAATGATGTGTGAAGTCACTACCTTTTCTGCAAGGCTGATGTGACTCGGTAGTCTAAATTCTCTTCTCCACCAGCATCACTGGAGTAACTGCACTTGCAGTGAAGCGACATAACTTAGTGCAAATTTGCCCGTGTCCTTAAAACCACTGCCCCTGAAGTCAGACTGAGAGTCCCGCAGGAACTAACCCAAGAAAGCACTGCTTTAAAACGCTTAGCAAAGAAATGAGGTGGAATTGAAATTAATTTTCACAGCAATCAATGCAATTTTTCAATGTTTCCTTGGAAAGACTGGCTCCTCTCCTCCCAGGTTGCTCTTTCCTCTTTCCCATTGTATTTTCATCAATTTAAAACTTAAATCACCAAAACAATTGTGTGACTTTCAAAAATGCTTGAAATGTGTAAGCATGAAAATACATTTTGTGTGGCTGTGTGCAACCACGAAATATTTTTTTTAATGAAGAGATTGAAGTTGTATCTGTTCTGTTACTTGCCTGGGTTTGTTGTCACCATTGCTGTATCCCCACAACTTTATAATGGCTAATAAGCATGACTGGAGTACAATGAATGGGGTTTGTCCTTCATTAGAATCATTGTTTTTCCATCACACTTGATTTTAAATATTTTTCCTTTAAAATAACTCTTTGAACCAAAGCCTACATTCCTCTCTTGTTCCCACACTAATCTCCTACTTGACAGTCCTCAGGATTCACACATATTGCTATATTTGGTGTTTTTCCTAAAGATCTTCATAATTACATCACAATTAATTCCTTAAATTTAAAAGTGTTTTGAGCTCTCCTAATTGTAGAGACAACCTCAAGAATATTGCCAAATTAATGTAATGGCGTCCAAACCAAAAGGCAAAGAATGGAAGACAGAAATCACTTTAAACACCCTCTTCATAAGCCAACATCGTGCTTCTGGGGACCCTGACTCGCGGTTGCAAATTCTGGGCTTTAGTAACATAAACTGCTCTTGTTACAAAGATCCTGTAAACTTTATACAACTTCTTAAGCTTGGGGAGGTAAATGCCCTGACCCAAGGCCATCAGAGAAAGTGCTAAGACCCCAGTTCCCATATGGATGCCTTGTTCAGACACGTAAATCCTAGACTTTATTCCTTTAACATCCCATCCCATAGGACTTTCTACAAACCATGAGCTTCCTACTGATCCTACATCTGGTCTCTCTTCCTGCTCCTTCTTTGTCAGTGCCATGTTCACATAGCCCATAAGTATCCATGCAGCCCTTAACGCGCTGCACTCTCAAATAATAACAATTCAGCATATGAGGGCATACGGTCTCCCTTTCTGTCCTTCTCCACTGTGACAAGGACTCCTCCTCTCTGGTGGCACCCGAACCAAATGCACTGGTGTGCCCAAGCAGAGATACCATCAACTCAGAGGGAAACACCACCCGCACAGCACAAAGCACACAGGTATACCCAAAGAAACACCTTATATACCTCAAAATGAACAGGAGGTTGAGAATTAATCATCTTCAGAGCATAGAGAGAACCCTGTTTCATCAGTCTGCTCACAAATGCTTCCTGGACTTAAAGAGTTCAGAAAGACCTGTGGTTTCATGAAGTCACATTTCATTCACCAAGTAAAAATAAATCAAGACAAACAAATTAAAGCCTCCTTCCCCCTCCCCCAGATGGCATTAAACTCTCAGAAAGCCTATCTATAATAGAACTGAGCCACCTATTCCAGATCGGTCATCTACAAAGTCCCATCCAGGGAGTCCTGTCCCGTAACCCCCTGTCAGATCACCTCTAATTCAAGCTGATTTCAGAGGCTGCACAACACTGGACCAGGCTCTCTGGCTTTTTCCCTGATCCTACAGGGTACCACACCTACTGCAACACGTAAGGATTAGTCCAGTATTCTTACCATCATTCAGACCCCAGTGAGAACTGAAACTAAAGAGATGGGGGGGAAAGAACCTTTTAGGAGATGAAGCATAGTTTTGTCTGTGAATAATAAAGGTAAAACATGAGATATCTTAATCTTTAGCCCATATTCATACATTTATAGCCAAATAGCAAGGAACAATGTCTGAAATGTTCAAAGGATACTATGCCAGCACTTATCTGGTGACACTTGAGATGAAGAAGATAATTGAAAGGATGATTGCATTGGGCTTGTTGTACTCCATTGATAAGAAAGGTTTTAGAGAGCCCGTTCAGTATGCTCGGCCATGATACAAGATGCCAGGAGAAAACACAGTACCGTGGCAGTGACAGTACCTCAGATCTATGAAATGTTAAAATGAAAGATAAAGAACGCTCTGAAAGAACCAATATTGGACACAGTTCACTCAATGACAAACATTTAAACAAACGTCTAGACATTGGAATACCTCTTAGTCGCTGCCCACTGGCTGTCACCCCACATTCCCATGCAAAAATCCGCCTGCAAATTAGAAAGAAGACTTTGCTTTCTCTCCCCTTGATAAAGGCCAATAAGGAAAACACCAACAGCCAAAATCCTGCATGGCTGTGCTCTCAGGATCTGCCGGCAGGGTTGACGTGAGGTCCAAACCCAGGAAAAACACGAGGTGATCACTTGTTTTCCTGTTCTATTTATTAAACATCTCTTCCTTGATTATAACTAAGCACTAAGTTTTTGCAATACTAGCAAAATCTGTAACGGTTTCTATAACTCTCATGATATTCTAAGCTAACTTCAGAGGCAGAGCAATTTACCAGAACTGCAGCTTAAACAAGTTTGAATTTCATTTGCTATATATATGAAGAGAATGCTCTTACTGAAAAAAGAAATGCATGAGCGCACATTAAAGCAGAGCTTTGATTCTGAACTCTTTATCCTGAACTCTGAACAATGGATACTTATGAATCATTTGTGCTGCATACTGAAGCCTTTTGAACTGGTAACAAGAGAAATCAGTTCTGCTAATGCATCTCTCATCCGAGATCTCTCACTCATCCAGATTTTAAATCTGAAACTTAGAAGAATAAAACCATCTTTTTGGAAGGACCGAGAGTATTTTGGAAAACAGACTGGTCAGACAGGAGAGGAATTTCTGGATGGGGCAATAAGGAGATTGCATGCAGGTTCTGATTTTCAAGACCAGATGTTTAAAATAAATGTCTGAAAAAAGCTGGGGAAGAGGCCTTACAAAATGGTTTGCACTGCTTGTATGTGGGGTCTGGTGGGACAATATCGTCACTTTGCAGCGTGCAGCAAAACTAGATCGTGGGGGTCCTAATGGTTAGGATGACGTTAAGTAAAGTTTTGGGTGTGGACAAAACACTGGATTAAAGTTTAGGATCCTATCCTATATACCGGCACAAATTTTGTCCTAGTAATGAAAAAAAAAAAATACAGCAAAGCTAGGAATTGTCTCGTAAGGAAATCCAGCCTTTACTAGTACTAGAAAATCTGTCTATATAAGCCATCTTTAGTCCTTCCTATTTTTTGCAGTTAACAGAAAATGCTTCAAACACAAGGTTTCTAGTTATGAATTTTATAGAGATCTGGTGTAACAAGTTCCATGTTTAAGGATGTTTCACAAAAGAGATCAAGCTCAGATTAGAAGAATTAAAAGTGCAGTCTGCAATGATGCATGGACAGATATGTTCCTCCAACTCCAGGCTTTTGAAAATTCCTTTTAAACAGTACTGAGAAGTGTGCAAAAAAGCTGCTGAAACTTTTATAAGAGATAAATTGCACAATACCAACCTGATTAAATTTCAAATGCTATCAACTTTTGCTTAGAGTCTATGAGAGGGAGCAGACCTGAATTGAGAGTGCAGCCATCGAAAATGCTTTCCAGGCAGGTCCAGACCTATGTTTAAATGAATGTCCACATTAAATGACAATGTCACTAACGACAGAAGCACTGAAAGATCAAAATGAAGTGCACAATCAGAACTCTGTATTTCAGTGAAAAATTCACCCTTAATATTTAGCAGCGATGACCTCCGGATGATAAAATGCCTGCCGTGGCCCAAGTATTAAGTGCACATGCCTGTACAACCGAGGAGCTGGCATTACCATGCTGCTAAATCATAGCTTGTAGGTAAATGCTGCAGTAGTTAGATGCCTATACGAGATGTAAAGAGATAAAAGCAGGCACGTAAGAATAATGCAGCATTTTTTGTCCCCTCTCCCTGCCATGCAGCCACAGCTCACTAATAAAAGCACATTTACTCTGGAGTTCCTCAGGTAAATGCAACACACCCATGCTCGGCTACGAGAACTTTACAGCTCAGAAAGGGTGGGTGGTGGGATGAGGCAGAAGAGACCCCAAGGCAGCCCCAGGGGTGCTGAGCACTGGCCGGGCGGCCCATGGTGCTGGGGCAGGGGGGAACAGTGGGGTCTTGCTGCTCCACTACCCCACATGTCCCTCTTGAGTGGCCACCACTGTCAAGTGTCCACCACTGCCCATGACAGGGTGCAGGTGAGTCTTTGCCTTCATCCGACAGGAATGCTCTATCAGCAGGGTGCATTAATCAATGGCTAAACTTCTTGGATCCGCCTGTAACCCTCAGTATTTCATCAAACTTTGTTCTTACCCTCTTTATAAATATATACATACTTAATAAGGTTAGACAGTGGTAGCATTTCATAAGCACATGCCCTAAATAGTCTCTCATATGCCAAACTGAAAGCTTTCTCTCTCATGTTTAGTAACCCTCAAATCACACTTATTTCAGATCCCCCAACTGTTACAGTAACAGCAAAAGCAACAGGATGGAAATAGCACAATTCCCCACACATGCACACTTTAGATTCACAAAAAGGAACAACTTCCCCTCTGAAATGCAGCCAGCTCTGGGGTAAAACGAATTCTGGTTTGGGAAGCAACATAACTTCCCATCCAATTTTGGAGAAAAGACAAGTTTTGCACAAGTCAGCCCTGCTCATCTAAAGCAAACACTAGAGTAACAGGAATTCCGCCTTCACAGAAAGAACAACCCTAGAAGCCATCCTACATGCTAAACAGCACAGCAGCCTATTGCTAACTTTGTAAAAATGGCCAAAAAAAACCTGAAAAATTGTGAATCTGTATTTTCCAGGAATCTAATAGTAAGATTTGGATAACCAAGGAGTTTTCCTGTAGTTAGGACAAGATCAGCAGCAAAGGAAGCAAACCACCAAAGCAGTGGCGCAAGTTCTCATTCGCGATGCTAGAGCTGCTTTATATGCTGAGCTCCCAGCCTTCGACAGCAGGTCAATGTTTTAATGTGGATTGGGCACATAAATGCAGATCAATTTATGCATTAAAAAAAATCATCTACATGTGCATTTATTTCAATTTCATTTTAGTGAATCAGGTCCTGATTCAATGCTAACTGAAAACCCTTGAAATAACTGCGAGCTTGCTCATAGCCAATTCTGTGTCACCGCTATGAAATTAGTAGTGAAATTAAATGGCTCAACAGTGCTAAGACATTCCCCAACTACTCCAGCAAGCAGTCGCTCACCTCTAAGGTTAACAGGATAAAGGCTGGATAAAGAAACTACTCATTATACCAGCTCTACAAAGAAGCAATTATGAGACTTTATAAAGTGGTTTCAAATATATTTTGCAAACTAGGACTCAGACAAATATTAGTGGCAGCAAATTACAGTACTTAGCAGAATTATCACCAGAAAAGAGACTCTTTTAATCTATAAAAAATATCAACAAAAGATGTAAATATGGACTCCTCAATGGGTGGTATATCTTGAAGAAAATATACATCTAATCTCACAGTGTGTTACCTCCAGTACCTGGAGAGAAGGTTAACAATTCAGAGCTGTTTCCTACAGCTATAGAATATATTTTGATGTAGATTTGTAGATATCACAGACTTAAAATCTATTGTATAATCACAGGGCAAGTGCAAGGAACCTGGGGACATACTTCTCTACAGTAAAGTGCTGGAACACTGGCTTTCATTTTAATCAACATTATTCCCTGTTTTTAACAAATTATATTTCATTCTGTGGCCTTTTGGTTCTATTTTTCCTCAGGGTAAACAGCAACAGTGTTTTCACCACCACGCATACAATTTGCAGGCGATACATTGGCATTACACACGTGTTTATCTCCACATGTGACAGGCAGCTAGAAGAAAACAGGGTCACCCCTGCAGCACCTCGTGGTGAGCACCAGGTTATGATCCCTGCATCACCATAAATCCAAAGCAACCATACATGGGTACATAGAGATCTACTGTTGCTCTGGGTTAAACTGCACATGCCAGCATGGAATCTGTTGGTGATCCAGGGATTCCCAACTCGGTATCCTCAGGCACTCTGTTCCCAGCATTCCCATTCCAGTCAATATGAGTGGTGGGAACTAGCACCTTGAAGGGCTGTCAAGTAATTACTGCAGGCTTACATAGGGGTAGGACAGAGAAGAATTTGCCCATCCTGTCACACTTCACGTATAAATACCTTGAACGTCAAGCTGCAATTGAATAAGTCAAAAAATCCATCCAGCTTTGGTATTCCCTTGGTCAAAGCATGAAGCTCTCCAGTGGAGTCCAGCACGTGTTGAATGTGACCAACTACTGTCACAAGCAGAAAACCCTTCTGTAGGTCCCTGAACATATCTTTCCCTGAAATTTTCAGTCTCTTACTCAGCAAAGGAAGAATATGCACGGTTTTAAATTCATTCCATTCAAATCATATACAAAAACTTTTTTGGATGACACTCCAGCAGATCTGGGAAGTGGCCCTGATTGTACTCCAGTGTGCAAAGGAGACAACCTCCAGGGTAGCGGCAGTGACTGCAGCTTCCCACCTCTTTCCATGAGGAACCTCCGCCCTACCCCAACCCCACTCCCAAGCAGATTTACCTGAGAACACGTCGTAGCTGCCAGCGCTGAGCATCTGAAACCCTCTGCAATAACTAAACACAACTGGGAAGGGAGCTTCCATGGGCTCTTTAACCCTTCCTTGCTTCACTCTTTTTAATTTGTGTTTGCAAGCTCCAAAACATTCAGAGGTCAGGTTTTAGCTCAATTAAGAGACCACAGAAATCCAGACAGTCATCCAAACCTTCTGAGCACTCAGTGTGGGAAAGTAAAGTAAGAAAATCACATGCCAGCAATTCTGCTGAAGATTTCTATGTTTGCTGCTCTGAACAAGGCTTGAAAATACCAGAACCATTCCTTTCTCTCTCACTGAACTTGAGCCCTGCAGAGGCCCAAGTGAAAACTCAATGCAAAACACCTGAGCTCTGGTACATTATCACTTGCAGTTGCTGATTTTCCAGTATCCCTCAGTTATTTTTCAGAATCCTCTCCAGGAAAACTGCTGGAGATACCAGTTCTACCTATATTGTTCTGTGATATATCATCTCTTAAGTTTTCTCCAGCAATTCCTGCTTTTTTAAAATCCATCTTCCTAAATTTGGAAAAAAAAAAAAACAACCCTCCCCTTTGTTCCCCTGGTGGGTATAATTCACCCCTTACTTCTCCACGTTTGATATCTGACTCCTGGATGAAACAGCACAGAGCTGCAGCATCAGCAGTTCCTGAAGGGACCATCCCTTTCCCTCACTATTTGGATAATGGTTGCTCCATGAGATCAATTAAAAGAAGAAAATGAAAACAGGAATTGATACTTGAGCCTAGGCCCTTGCCCAGGCTGAGGGCACTGACAATTGCAGAGATAATTTAGCGGTGCTCTTCTGCCCTTGTTTTGTCCACGTTTATTTATGCATCTTTCTGTTATAAGCATCGCGCATTAAAGTCAATAGCCTACCACTGCTTATCAGAAAACAAGTGGAGCCAGACCTGGACTTCTATAAATAAGATTTACTCTATTGGCTAAATAATGACATCTAAACTGGTCTGATTTAACTGACTATGGCAGTTCTTAGAGCAAAATTTAATTACACTTTGTACTTATTACAGTTCCTTTGTGTGCCTCTTGCTTCCCAGCAATTTTGAAATATAGACTTAAGTCTGCTATACAATACATCTCCATACCTATAGTGACATGTGCTAACAGATGGCACCGCAAGCACGGAGCAGCGGATCAGCATGAGTTGTCAGTTTTGGTGGCCACGCTTTCCCTGAAGTTATCGCAGCCCAACACAGAATGGCATGAAATAATCGCTGGCCATTTCCCGCAGGCTGGGAAGAGCATGACTCAGCACTGGGGCTTTTTATAACATCCAAACACTTTCTAGAGATGCTTTTATATTTATGGAGTGCATTTATTATGGAAGTCTGCTAAGTAACGGATGCGCTGGGATGATACTGCTCAACCATAAATGCAGAAAAAGCATGGGTGGGCTGGGCAGCGCGCCGTGCCACCAGTATGGAGGAGGCAAAGGACACGTGTTTGTGTATGTCAGATAACATTACTCTATAACAATTATATTAGATGTGCATTAGGGGCTGTAACAGAAGACAGTAAGAGTAAAGGATACGCACAAAGAGGGAAGAGAAGCACACGCGGCGCAGCGGGAAACGCTCGCCGGACTCTGCCTTCCCACTGCAGCTCTGCGCCAGCACCCTCACACCACCAGGCACAAACCAGGGCATGAGCCACAAAGCTCGGTGTCACACCTGGCATTCAGGTTTCACATGTACTCTATCACATTCAGAGGAAATTCAGGACTAGCCCCAGGCGGAGCTCAGCTCTTCCTGGGGCCAATGCATCAATATTAAGAAAACACACCATGGTGAAGATACAGGCACATACCCCTAATGCAGCTTAAAGAGGGGATGCCCTAAAGTTCACCTTCCCTCCATGCTCTCAAATTCTAGAGCCCCTTAGGCCCTATCCCACACTGCTATCATTTCATGAAGAACCCCAAACATGACTTGGCACAGCTTTACAATACCTGCAACCAGGCTGGGAGCAATGGAGCTGCTGCCACCTCACCAGAGCCAGGTGTGACGCTCCAACAACCTGCCCAATTTGAAGTCTGAGGTTGTTGGAGAGCATCATGGGAAATGTAGTCCTCTCCTCCTCCTCTTCTTCTTCCTCCTCCTCCTCTCTGTCCCCAGCACACACTTTCCTGTGGGATCCTTGGGCCAGAGATGGGTTGACAGCACCCAGGCTCAGCGGGTGCATCCCCAGGATGCAGCTCCTTCCTTCGCAGCCTCCAAGTATACAGCTGTCTCCTGCCATTTTGGACCTTCATCTGGGGAGAACTTCCACAGAAACTGAATTTAGCTATAATTAAATGCCACAGCAGGCGTTTCTGGTGCTTTTTTGTTTTAGCTTTTATGACTGCCCAACCACTGACTTCTTTTTTTTAAAAAAAAAGGATTCATTGTTTTTCCACTGATGCCTGAAACCAAGGTCTCAAAGCAACATCCTCCAAATTCTTTATGGAGGAGAATCCACATTTTTTTTTAAATGATTGGTGGAATATTCCTAGTTTGTGTGTTTGCATTTAGAAAACCACTTGCATGCATCTTTAAATATGACTAAGTGGACTACAGACATTTCAGAGAATAGGATGTTACTAGGCAGATAAGGATTTCAGATGCAAACCTGAAAGTATAATTGGCACATGAACGGGTAGCAGGAAACTCTGTGGAATATGTTTGCTGAAGGTCTGCATTTTCACCATTTCTCTGCAGTGGAAGTGCATCAGCACACAATTTTCACCATCAAAGCCTGCAGTGTCGTAACCTACTGCAGAATTGTGGCCTTAGGGTTTGGTAAATTGCTGTAAAATAATTTTAGATGTTTGCTGTTTTCTTTCAAAATGAAAAATACAGAATGAAAGCCTCAAACAACACCACACAGAAATAACTGGCTTGGTTATATTATTGCATGAGTGTGGAAATGTTTTATAAAACCTCTGTGCTGCCAGGGTCCTGGTCTTGCCATCAGACCAACGGCAGCAGACCTGGCAGGTCCCCGCCGGGTTCCCAGCTCTGGCACGCAGCGCTGGCGAGCTCGCGGCTGCAGGGCCTATGTCTCAGGCACTCTTAAAAGAATGTAAGTTTGAATTAGGTGCTACATCCACAACAAATTTTTTCTTTCAAGCTATAATGCCAAGAAGAAGAAAAATTTTACTGGAAGACGGGTCCAGTTTTAATCACAGCACCACAAATACAACCTTGGCAAAACCCTGCAGAATAGACACCTCTTAGCATTTCCCTCTCAGAACCACAGCAAAACACATGAAAGGTCATATACAAGATAGGATTTGACACAATAAGATTTCACTCCCATGTTAATGCACCTCAGATCAAGCCTGCAAAAGTGAAATAATAAATTTAGGAAAACAAGCAAAATGACCCTACTGGTTGGTTGGTTTTCTAGATACCATCTACATATTTTAGAAACGTACAACCTTCTAATAGAAATGAATAAACTACTCAACCATAAAGTTGCTATAGAAGATATGCTTGTTCTGATTGGAAAGGGCATCTGCTATCTGCAATATTGATAATACTTTTCAAATTTCATCTGCTTTTGTTTGCATTCTGTGTCGTCTGTTTAAACACACTGGGAATAATAATGAATCCCAGCATTATCTCCACTTTTTCAAGGCCGAACATATAACTTTATCACAAAAATAATTAAAATTCTTTGGCACTCTTGTATCTTTTCCATTAAACGTTATCAAGCAGTGACAATAAACTAACATCAGTCCAAGGCTGCCCATATGCTGCTTTTAAAAAGAATGCATTTGTCCCAGGGTGAGATACATGAATTTTGTGTTTACAGGGTCAAACAATTCCAAAGTTTTTTACAGTGTAAGGACTAAAAAATCTGTGCGTGCGCACACACATGCAAATGCACACACACAGACACACACACAGAGCTGAGGATACTGGGTTCAGAGGGAACACCTACAAACTGGTTTGTTAAAACTTCCTTTCACAGACAAATCTTAGCAGCTTAATAATTTGGAGAACGAAAGATGTAAATATTTTGCATACTTATACAACACAGTCAATCCAATAAATGATGCTCTGAAGCATTCTTGGATGTCATATGCAGTTAATCTCAGATGCAGCGAATGAATTTTTTCTGAACTGAATTTTGTATATAGGGCTATATATTATCTCCCACACATAGGAATAATGTTGCAACTTTATTTTGAAATTAGTAATTTTATTTCGGTATGTTTACCATGTTTTATAAACCACATTTCTTTTGTTATCCAGGGTTAAGGAAAATAAAACTTATCCTCTGTTAATCATTGCTTGATATTGATTAATACTTATTAGCTATTTAAGAAAGAAGCCACCAACAGTTCATTTTGAACGCACTTATAATTATTTGCCAGCAAAAACCAGTATAGGTTTCGAATACATTGCTAGAGTATCTAACTCCGAAGCCTTTACGATTTTTACAACGTGTGCTAACTTCTGCTTAAAATGTAGTAAAGCAATGATGTTGATCTCATTTCAATACCACATACACAGTATTGCATAGTAATGCACTGGCTTTTATAAGCCAGGAAACAGTACCAACTCACTAAACAGATCCATCAGGATAATTGAAGAACTCATTTCAAGAGAACTCCCATATGAAGGCAGAAATGTTAAAAGATGTTAAATTTTCTTTTTGTGTATTGTTGGCTCGCTTGATAAGCAGAAGCAAGTTTATACAGCTCTGCAGCTAGTGTAGAATGCTTAAGCAAGAAATCCATAACTTTTAATATGATGAGATTGTCCTGCTAGAAGAGATGGATTTTTTCCAATATCACTGCTAACAAACAAGTAGAGTTTCCTGTATCAGCACATTTCTGTTTCTACTCTGCAGCACACATGTGCTTCATTTAAAAACAATACATGGCTCAACATTTTTGGCATATTAAAAATGAGACAAGTACGTTAGACTAGCTGATGGACAGGTATCCTAACAGGTTTCTTTGGAGAATGAGTACAAAATCTTATCTAGATAGACACACTGACAAGGTTGGAAAAAAAAGGGAGGGGGGGAAGTGTGAAGTTATTTGTGTTAACTTCCCTTCCAAGATTTAGTGGCAATGTTACTTACTAGAGTGACTGCTGGGTGGACAGATAATGTCACGCAGTGTCTTATTACATGATTTCAAACCCCTGTGCACAATCTCACTTGCTGCAGAAAACTTAAATATGTTTCAGGTAGGAGCTAAATAAAAGACATTACTTTTCATCTGCTTTTTCACTTAATGCTAATATAGTCACTTGTCAGTGGATGTAAAAGTAAAGGAGACAAGGGTTTATTTTTATACCTCACAGAACAGCAACTGGTGATTTCCCTTAGATCATTGCTTTTGTGTGTGCAGGCACTAAGCTTTTTTCTTTTAATATTTTAGACATACTTTATTTTTTATTCAAAACAGTTTTATCCCAACTCTGACACACCAATATTGTCAGGTAAGGAGGTGTGATGTTTAAATGTTACTCGGTATTTTTTTCTCATTATATCTTATGAATGTAGGTGGTGCATCTCATTAATCCTAGAGATAATCACCAGGCTCACGTTATTCATTTCTTCGAAGGTCTGGCTGAAGACACGACTTTGTGGTTCACTTTAGAGGATTTATAAGACATACATCTTGATGAGCAGTCAATAGAGACGTGGAGCTGAACTGCTCCTCGGACAGGAGCCGCTCGGTAGCAGCACTGCTCTGCTCGGCTCCAAGGGCCCTTCCTGGGGAAAACCACATCCCAAAAACCATACGAGGTGTTCCACACACAGTGAACAAAAATGTGTTCTCACTCGAGATACTTTGCATTGTGTGTTCAAAAAAAAAAAAAAAATCATAGACATCTGTGAAATCTTCATGAGAGACATCATGGAGTTGAGGCAGACTCCAGCCTTCCTCCCGCACTGCGGCTCTGCACACCTCAGCAGGTGAAGCGACCGCCCAGTTTTCTCCCGATGACCAAGTCCCTTTGAGGGCTGTTCTGCAGAGTTGCTGTTTTGGCTGTGACGAGTGGGCAGCAGCCACGGGAGCATCCTGCCAAGCCGCCAGCGTGGCACATGGCACAGCTGGGCATGCCCTGACACCAGACCTAGTTCTAAGATGTGCAGGGTGGGAGCCGAGCCGTGACATGGGCGAAGGGAGCCCTGGGCCCTGCAGGCACCGGAGAGCACGGCTCTTGTCACAAGGGCGTAACTGAGACACGCCTGCCTTGACTGGTGCTCCGCAGAAAGGGGAAGCAAGTTGCCAGGAGTGCCACTGGTGACCACGGGGAGCAGAGGGAGAGAGCACCGTCCCCTGTCACTTTGCGCCGGTGCACAGCATGATCTGGCAGCCTTCATTCGGGTTAATTATCAGAATGTTGCAGCCTCACGTCTTTGCTTTCCTTTTTCAACTTCTTCCCTTTTCCTACCTCACCTCCCTTTGGTTTTCTCAAGTATGTACGCCTACTCAATTCAATTAGCCTTGGATACGGCAGCAAGGCCTCACATACCTGTAGTCATTATCCCAAGCACTTTTCATAAGAGTCTGGATATTAGTCCCAAACTCCTGGCAAAATTCCAGCTAAGCTAATGTATTTACAGTCTAACCTTCCCAAACGTATCTCACAGTTTTAAATGGGGGAGTTATTCTTCATTTTTCTCTCCTTACTTTGCTGTGTAGAGTTTCTCATAGAGTTAAACTTACTCTCCATGGCAGAATAATGCAGGATTTTTCAGTCTTACCCGCCTTGCAACATTTGGTATTTTTCTTTAAGCTGCTGCTTCTGGACTCCTGAGACTGCAAGAATCCTGGTTCCCAACCCCTCCCTTTTTTTAAAAGCAAGCTTCTAATCCTTGTGTAAAAAAGCTTAAAGCAGAAATCTCCAAAACAACTAAAAGATGCAACTCGACATCTATTATTATCTTAAAAATATCCCACGATTTTAAATTAATTCTTGTGTTGTCTGAGTCCTGCCCCAGACACGTTCCCGCAGCTGGCGATGCCGGTGGTGCTGCAGAGCCGGGTCTGAAAGCAGTTATGCCCACCTCTGCCCTGAGCCAATCTTCCACAAGCCCACTTCTGTTCCCAGTTATACCAGCAAGATCACTGGAGTTGCATGACTACAACTGCAGGCAGAATTTGACCCATATGTTTTGTGTGAACGGCAGGCCTGGGGCCAAACCCTGCTCTCCTGCACGATGCCAGAGGATTGCCAGAGGCACACAAGTAGCAAGACAGCCAATACATACACCTCTGTGTAATAGGGACAACCATTTTAAGATGCTTTCTCAAGGTTTTGGCTCCTCTGTGTTTTCCCTCCTGGCAGGATGAGGGACTTGTTGCCCAGCCCCGTCATACGGTTACGAGAGAGCTGCAGCAAAGCCCATGTAACGGTGCCCAGCTCCCATGGTGAGCTGCCGCAACCCCCTGGCCCACTCAGCCCTCCACGCACATGGGGACACCCAGCATTCCCGTAGCGCGCCTAGAAGGACGGAAACATGCGTGTTTCAGACTTCAGAGGAGACAGACGTTTAACTCCTCCGCACTCAGTCTGGTAGGTTTTCTTGCCTGCGAGATAATGGGGACTTTAGGGCATGATCCTTTTCTTCATATCCTTGGATCTGGAGATTAAACCAGGCAAGTTTAAATAGCATTTCATTTCATCTGCGGCATTATTTACCGGGGTCCTCTCATGACAGTCTCACAAACATTATTCATTAGTTCGCTCACCTATCTGTACCCCTACCCAGCTACCCAATATTCGAAGACAATCAGCAAATTAATGATTTCACATTTTCAGCCCATTAAATTATTTATTGCTGGTGTCAATAGAAAGTTTTTAAAAGGTAAAATATCTTTGTATATTGACTGCCAATTCTACATGAATGTAATGGCACCAGGCAGTGTACCACATCATGAAATAAAAATTAAATTGTAGTTGGGCTTTTAAATCAACTCAATTAAAATAAAGAGATTCTTGGCTTGATATAGGGAAATATTTGTATTTCCAATTCTATTTGTTAATACATTGACATATGTGCTATTTTTTAAATGTAGCACTAAGTGCACTTTCTGTCAATGCCATAGATTTTTTAATAGACTGAGAAAATGCATTTCATTTCTTCTTATTTTCCTTCAATACATCATTTGGTTCTGCTTTTTTGCCTGCATGAAATTCATTTTCTAATGGAAATATTTGTTTTGTAAATCAAATATGTATTATGCACAAAATGCAAAGCACAAATTAAATTATGTTAATGAAATGAAAGAGATATGAAATGCATATTTCATGGACAAAACATAACCTCAGCAAACAACCATTTCTTGATAAAATCTTTAAACACAATCTCATTCTGTGACAGACATATTGTTAAAGCAGATAGCACCTCATTTAAATGGTTTCCTTTAATATTAGTGCTTAGTATATAATTGTAAATAACTTTTGGGATGAAAAACCAATAATGAAATACTGTCTTTAATAGTTTGCTATTGATGTCAGCATAAAATTTGTAGTAGTTGAATATTGGAAATTGGGAGTGCGCACACATATAGTCAAAAGCTGTAAATGATTGCATATTTAAATAGAGCTGACTAAGGCAAAGATGTTATAGATATTAGTAATAGGCAGAAAATTATGCTGACCTAACATTATTTGACAAAACCCACTGTTTTAAATTATATATTGGTTACACTTAATGAATAATAGATTCTGTAGGTGTTGTTTCTCAGATCATAATTCTGATGACACTATATGTTGGAGACTTCTTAGTCATCCTTCTGACAATAAAGCAGGTAGAGCTCACAGAGGCCACTGAAACACAAAATTGTGTTTATGGGTCTCCACCCTAGCCTAGTCTTCTGCTGGACAAACATTTCCAAAGCTAGGAGCCAAAAATGTGTTCCAGGTTAACCCTGAACAAATACAACGCAAGAAAAAAATCACTTGAAATAAATCCGGGGATTTCACGTAGGTTCTAGGTTGCTGTGCTCTCCTAAGCAGTAGAGTCATAATATAGATTCAACCGATTTGTTGGGTTTCATCACTGTTTCGCCATTGATGAAATTCGATGGTTCAGCCCGTATCATACATCTCTCTGTCTTCCTCTCCACCTCGAGCATACATGAAATCAAGAACAGAGAGCTCTTGGTACATAAGCCAATACTTTCAGACATTTTAGGGCAGCAAAGAACGCATTAAAACCACCAAAGGGACATCTGTCTCTTCTCTACTATACTATTTTTATCAAAAATCCTGAGAAAGAGAGAGAATATGATGCACAGTTAAGAGAAAAAAACAGCACCAAAACTCAAATGATCATTAGAGAGCTGGGAGATGCCTGTAATCTAACAGGTGATAAGAAGACCAAAGCGCTTATTTGAATGTTGCTATTCTTTGTGTGAAAGCAGGAGAGCTATACATAATTAATTGGGATCTGCTTCATTTTCTGAAGGAGAACATATTTGGTTTTATATTAAGTATTACAGAAGACACTTAAGATTCAGGCACTGATACCTGATAATTGTTTATCATCTCCTTTTCTTCAGGAGGGGAGCAAGATCAATGGGAAAAGCAGGACAGTGTTATCTGGAGGCCTTTGGCATTTAAGTCACTTTGGTTTTAGGTCTTAGACTGGTATCATAATTGTCCCTAGGCTGGCGAGCAACTCATTTCGTCTTTGTAGTCGATGATAAAGTATCTGAACTGATTTGTTTAGAGATATCAGCTGTTGCCTTTGACAGCAGTAGTAACAGTGCAGAAATCATAGAAATCCTCTGAACCTTCTTGGGGAAGCTCAGACACCCATGCTACATCCAGACATAATGTAGGACCGACCATGCAAATGGTGCAGAGGATCCTGAGTGAGGCCATAGCTGGGATCAAGCATCCCGAGCGATGAAGTGCGCAGGATGCCTGAGACAGCGTGGAGCGTTGCTCATGGGAGCCTGGGCATGGTCAGAGACAGACCAGTTAAGAGTCAGCTCAGAAGAGACTGCAATAAAAGGTACAGAAAAATCCATTAAAAGCACAAGCCGGAGCTGACTCCCAACTAATAAAATATATTAATCCCCCACCCTGGGAGGGGGCTGCCTTCTCCTGCTGCCCCTGCGCAGCCCACAGCCATGGGAATTGTGCTGCACCACTGCACTGCCTGAGCTTTCCCATCCCCTCACCTCCAGGTGAGAGTACTCCAAAAATGACAGAGAAGATTTCCCCCACACTGTGCCTCTCTCCAGCGGTTGTGGCCCTCCAGCATATCCCTCCGCCAGCAGGTCAGGTCAACCTCTGCTGCTGCTGAGGACGTTTCTCCAGGAAGGGAGGCTTCATGCATCCTCTGTGTGCTGTCAGCCATTGCAGTCAAAATAACTTTCCACTTTGGTCTGAGGGATAGACAGGCTTTTCTGTACCTTTAGCGATTTTCCCAACAGCCTTGATATCAAATACATAACTCTCAGGTAAGCTTGGCAATAAATACATACAGCAAACACAGTAAGGCAACACAACAGCAAAGAGCTGTGCGACTAAAGAGGAGCTCTCCCACACAGCTCCCTGTCCCTACAATAAACTATTTATTAATCACACCTGCCCTATTTCCCTCCATCACAGGCATCCCAGCACCATGATGGATTAACGGGGAGACAGAAACGCAGCACCCCTTTTGTGAGTAAATCAGACAACACTTGTGCACCCTTCATAGCAGGACAGCCACAGAACCTGCACAGCGCTCCCAGAAACGGGTGGACTGTTGTCAGTTGCATGGTATGATCTTGTACAGGGACAGGGTACAAAGGCTGTTGAGGTATTAAAACAAGAGGACGGCAGAATGTCTGAATGAGATTAACAGTATAGCCTTCTTTTACTTCTGGCATAACAAGAAAATTCAACCAAAATAAACAGTCCAGCTGTGTGAATCTTAGCTCCTTTTGAACCAGGCCATCAAACTGTCTCTCTGCCATAAAGTAAAAACCTTCCAAACACTTGTAGAATCTCCAGACTTGGCAATTTCCCCAGGATAACCCAGCAAATTTCAGGGAGGGAGAGAGGGGGAAGTATCTGATGTATCATAAAATACTGGAATATTATCCCAAACAAAGGCCAAAAACTTCTCCAGAGGGAGAATCCAAAGCCAGATCTCCAGATATTTAGAGCTGGAGGAAGGGTTTCCTTCCAGTGTGTTGAGGAATTCTCCCTGGCAGTTCACAAAGCCTTTAGGCTGGAGCACAGGAATGCAGAGAAGGCTTGCTAGGGGAGAAAATGTCATGGAGGAGTGGCAGGATTTGGAGCATGGCTATAACAGATCTGGAAGGCCATGGAGTAAAGCCTCCAGATATTGAAAACAACTGTGCCACTGCAGTTTTGCTGGTGTGGTATCAGTAGCCATCCCCATCTGGTCAAACCAGGCTGGGTACATCCCCGTGCCATAAAACAAATTCCAGTCTTCCTATATGGTTTTTTTTGAGTAGAAACCGTGGGACAGATGCTATTCTGAGTCAACGGAGTTACGGATATATAAATCAGAGTAAAATCTAGTCTCTAACATTTCTGTGGTGCATATACCACCTATAGAAGAGTAATGGATGCTAAATCTAAATTGTGCTTCCTACATTTATTTCATAGGAAATACAATTTTTTATCCATTTTATCAATTTTCTAAAATGAATCTTTCCCTTTTTCATTATCAAATTTCGATCTCATATCATTTCCAGCACCACCCCAAGCCATTCTGGAGTTCTCGTTTACATCACTAGAGATTAATATTAGGTGTTTGTAAAAGGAGGATATTAGCTTCTCCCTTATATCTGTCAAAATTAATAACTTCTCTATCACAGATAACTCCAGGTCAATATTAGATTCACAGATGTGGCCAGGAATAAAATGTATGGAAATATAATATCTCATTTATAAGTATCCAAAAAGGAAAAAGAAAAAAAAATAAAAGAAAAAAAAGGAAGTGTTTTCATTATTGAAATTTAGACTGCAACTGTTCAAAAGGTCAAAAGACTTTGAGGGCTGAACGTATCTGCCATATGGCCTTAGCCTTTCAAATAGAAAACAAATTGGAGGTCAGCCCGGGGGAGAAGAGTGAAGTGAATTTTCTACAAATGGGGCAAAGGAAGGGATCAGGATCCCCTCCACGTTGCGTGTACGCTTCTATCTAAACATACATTGTGGCCAGAAGAAGGGCTCCAGACATAAATGTTTGTACAATGATTGATGTAAATACTTGGGTGATGATTGATAATGGTTGTGTCTGGCAGATGTCCACCTCCTGCACGACGGATCCAACATGGTACCTCCTGATGTTGCGCCGATTTAAAGGGAATAGCGTCTTCAAAGTGATCATATTGCAGCAAGAATATCCTGTGCTCTTGGACCAGCAGAGACGATGTTGATTATATTTGTTAATGGACCATACTGCTGTCTCCTAAAATGTACTGATTTAAGAGCATTAGCAGACACAAAGGCCGTCTGTGGCCCGGCAGAGGTAAGGCAGATCTTGGCCATCTCCCATGGAGCACTCCTGACTTACAGGACTTTCTCCAACTCCTGGCATTTTTAGGAGTTGTATCAGGGACGTGCTTAAATGTTGAACTGCACTCTTCTCATTGGATTTCAACTATTCTGTTTGATTCCCTAAATACAGACTGGGCAGGTTAACTTCCAGACTTCTGATGTGAAAATAATTCTCTTAATTTTGGCTGGCTTTCCTGGCCTCCCACCTGCCTGTCCCTGCCTCACCGCCACAACTGTGCCACAGAGGCAGAGGCTCAACGGCTTGCACACAGAGCGTGCGCCCAAGAGATGAAGAGAAAAAGCGAGTTGACAATGTGAGATCTATTTTTTACATAGGTTTCAAGGGAGAAGGTGAGATAAATACATGCTGTGGGAATACAACGGAGGAGAAGCTGTATGAGTTATGCTTTCAGAAGTAAATAACACAGGAGCCAGTGATTTAAAGGCTGTTAAATGAATTTTACCAACTACTATGTTCACTGTGATCAAAATTATATCACTGATGTTCTTACTAATATATCCCATTTGGCTCAATAATCTTTTATTTGTAATTACAGGTGAAGAGGTCATTTTAAAAAAGCCTGCAATGGGCTTTAAAGAGTTATGTTTGCTTTCATTTTGTGTTTATAAGCAATTGAGGATAGAGGATAAAATTAACTAATGCTACTTTCTATGAGAAAAATATTAAAATGTTGTCAGTTCGTATCCTCATTCGCCCAGAGGAGTTTTTTCTATAGCTCTTCTTTAACCGCTGTCTTTGCGCACTGGCTGCGCCCTGCAGCTGGTTGGGCAGCATGGCACTGGCCGCCAACCTGCTCATGGGGGAACATCTCTTCCCCTTTCCTTCCTCAGCTCCTCAAACTCTGGATAACCCACAGTAAAATCCCTTTAACAAGGCTTTGTTCCTCACCGACCCAGTTAAAACTTTGCAAAAATAAACAAGAGCCATTCTTTGTTTTTCCTGCGGCTTTGGGATCTGTTTCAAGCATGGAAAGAAGCAGCCCTACCTGGGCGTAAGGCACAGGGAAGGGAAAGCAAAACAGCTGGCTGGGGAAAAGCAATGCCTGTAGCAGGACTTCCAGGGAGGGACATTTATATCCCTCTACTTTCTTGTCGGGTCTCTTACGCTGCAGTCCACATGCCCTCTCTGTCCTTCTCAACCCAGAGCGAAGCTCTGGCACGGGGAGGCACCGGAGGAGGTATAAACATAGTTGTAAATGCTGCCGACCTCCATGAACTGCCGTTTGCCTCCTTGTCTTCTTCATGCTGATACTATTTTCACGAAAGACCACATTTCTTCAAATTTAAAATAAAAATCCTCAAGCCTTTGGTATTTCCAAGTTGTGTTGTGAAACCCTCCTCAGCAGTCAAACAAATGTTGAAGTGTCAAGTGAACTCACGGTGGCCGGTGCCCAGGACCTCAGGGCCGGGTACCTACAGGGCAACTCTTTGCGCCAGAGCAGGCAGCACCACTCACTCCAAAGGCCCCTTTTGAACTGGCACATTCTTCCTTCTAAGTATCATATATACAAAAAGATGCGTCTTTATAAAGGAAAGCATTCCCTGACCCATCTCACCACATTTCAGTTTGAAGTGCTGTTTGTCATCACTAAGCACTACTCTCCCAGCCAATGAGTGGTATTTCTCCCTGGAGTTGCTCTCTGCTTTAATAGGGTGTAAATACCTGAAACATCTACGGTGCACTATTAATTGTTATTCATGCTTGGCTCCTAGCAAGGAAAAACAAAAGCTGCCACATGAACTTTTCTACTTGAAGATGATACCAACACGTATAATATTTCAAAAGATGGGGAAAATATGTTTGCGACCTGACCTAGATGAACTCACAAAAACAAAGACATCTCCTCCATTGGGAAGAGTAAAGTATTGAAATGGGACTTGGAGAAGATCAATTAATCAGCCCATTCCCTCATGTACAAACACAACCCTTAGACCTCAGTTCTGAGAGGCTTACACATATCGCTGCAAAGACATTCCCCACTTTTAGTTGTTTTTCTTAACAGAAATTAGAAAGAGAAAAAATGTGTTGTCCCTTCAGTCTCAATCAGCTTCAAAGACTGGGGTAGGGTTGGGGGCCTCCAAGTCTAACTTCAGTGCTGGGAACGAGGGTCAGAGGACTAAAAAGGAGGAGGAAGAGGGGAAGAAGGAGGAGGAAGGCTGATGCTGTAGTGAGGTCAGGGCAGGGAGGGTCTCCCAATTGAGCAAGGTAGTGATGGAGAAACAGGAGCCTACAAAGAAGGTGTGAAGCGCAGTGCATTGCAGGTCATTTTTAACAGGGGTTTTGGAAAGAGCAGTTGCAACCTCTCCTGGGCATCCCGGAGAGGACCTGGGGCAGGGGAGTCAGGGAGCAGACACCCAGGCATCCCCCGGGGCTGCTTACAGGACTGGCAGAATGGAAGTTCAGCGACCAGTGAGTATATTCTGGCCATGAGTATGTGGAAGATTCACAACAGAAAAATGCTTCTAGCCATCAGAACAGGGAGATTTTGAAATATCCTTCCAAGATAATCAGTTTTAAGATGCCACCTGTGCAGTTTATCATGAGTTTAGGCTAACATTCTTGTAATACAAGGACCAGAGATTCCTTCTCGCTTCGTCTTCTTAAAAAAAAAAAAAAAAAAAAAAAAAGTATTTTTGGTGCATTTGATGGACATTGCTGTACAGGGCTGGGTGGGAGCTTTAAAAAAATCAAAAAGTCTGCAAATATTCATTCACATTTTAAAATGAATTTACTGCAACCACGTTGATTTTCCCCCAGGATTTGCTTTCTGCACACTTTTGAGCAATCAAGTTTTACTGGGCAAATGTTTGCACAAGACAAATTTCAAAATTGCATGCAGAGACAGAATTTTTTGTGTTTTCATGCCAGACATGCTTGTAGGCTTCTCCAATGAGCAGGCAGAAACAATATCATGTGATTTATCTGACCCATCACAACCAACCCACATACCTTGACTAACGAAGATCAGACACCCACAGTTGTTTGTGATCAAGACACAGAGTTGTTTTTTTAATTACAAAGCTATCCATCAGTAATTTCAAATAATAAGTAAATTGGAGGGAATTGTGATCTGTCTCCAGATAGTCTGTGAGCAGAGAAAGCAGCTAAATTTGTTGAATAAATTATTCATTATGGATTATTCGCTCAGCTCTACTGCAATAGCAGTGACATTGTTTAATTTAATAGCACATTAAGGGATCTTTTTCCTTACACAAATGAGTGCATTGCTCCCAGCAAGTTGACTCTTGAAGATGCAATACTGGAAACCTGTAAGAACAGCTACCCCGGTCCAAGGTTTCAATTAGGGCTTGAGCAGGGAAGACCTTCATAATACACCACTGACAATATTTGGCTAAAGTACTTCTGTTGGGATACAGACTTGCTTGAGAGAATATGGAACTATGTATGTTCTGTAAAAAAAATAAAAATAATTAAAAAAATCCTAGAAACCAAGCACATGGTTTTGTTTTCTTCACTGAAAAATTGACCATCCTTTGAGATGGATCCGAAAATCCCAAAGCCAGAAAACACCAACTTTTATTCAGATTTCATTTGATCCCGGAGAGGCAAGTGCATTTTATCTGAGCCGTGCACTTCTTTATCTTCCTCTGTAAAAGTCTAGAGGCTCTTCTTCCCATCCCCAGCTATGCTGGAGCTCAAAACTCAAAGCCAAACTCAAGAATAGTGAAATTCTGCCAAGCAAACCAAGCCACTGCAGGAATACCAGTCCTGTAAATTTTGTTGGTCATCTTGATTCTCCCTGAAGACAATATAAAGGATGATGAATGTATTTATAGCTCATTTACAACTACCTGTGGAGGAAACTTCTTTAGTACCTTTTTTTCCTCTGAAAAATTAAGATCTCAAAGTCCCAAGGACCTACCACACAAACAGCTGCAAAACATTGTAATGACCCGGCCCTGGCCATATTCTTCAACCTCTCTTTCAGCTGTGACCCCTCCAGACTCTTGCTCTCCATGAGGCCAGGGCTGACAGAGCGCAGGGAGCACTGGGCGGACCCACACCCTCCAGCACTGCCCATGGATGCACACAGACATGTCTTGGCTGCCTCCACCCCCTCTAACACAGGCACGACTGCTGTCTTTCAGAGGAGACCCAGCACATCCTTCCAGCACAGCACCAAGGTAATTTTTTTCTTGGGCCTAATGGGGCCCATGGAAGTGAGGGTTGGGGTCTGGCGAGCCATGGGCAGGTGGGAGAGGCTGAGGCTCAAGCAGTTAGAAACCCTCACGCCAAAAAGCGTGATGTTTGTGGGACCTTGACTGCGAGTGCCACACACAAAGACGGGAAGGGGCTTTCCTTGTTGCAAGTAAATTAGTTTTTGCCACTGATGAGAGCAGAAAAGAAAATAAATAACATATCTTTCATTTAGGTTAAGAGTTGGAAAAAAAAATAGTGAATTGAATACATCAGTGGGATTGTGTTGCCCATTCATCGATGTGAAATGTCATACCCTGAAACATCCTGATTCTGGCCCAAATACATGGAGAAACACAGGCACACGCAGAGATCCCTGATCTGCTCTGATTTATCTCCTCTGTGCTTTTTGACGCCGCTCTTTTTTAAAACAGGGCTTTCCAGGGTAAGGACCTGCAGGTAGCAGGTACAGTGTCACCTCCCAGGCAATCTGTTACAACAGACGAGAAACAGATTTCTCAGCCCTAACCGACTCCTCTCCAGCACAGCGCATTTCCCAGTGGCCACCTCCAGCACCCATGCTCCTGCAGAGCAGGCAGTGCCTCGGTGTCACCACGCTCCACCACACCAAGAGTGAGGGGATAAACAGTCCTGGCAGAAAGGGACCTGTGCAGCAAGGACAGGCACTCTTATATATGATTAAGAAAGATCGTGACCATTTGTGCTGTATCAGATCCTCAAAGTATATTCCCCTTCTCTCATAATTTTTTTTCTTTTCAGCTGCCATTATAACTCAATGTTGAAAACTATGCGCAAAACCTTTAGTGGCCAGTTTAGGGCTCAAACCTCTGTTGTTTATGTATATACATATACTATATATCTACAAATACCGTATAGATTCCTGGCCATTCACTTTCTGCACCATATTACAGCTATAAAGCAGAAAGATGAGTGCGGTCAAGAAGTAAAAAACTAAAGAAAAGCAACAAGGCACCTACAAATACCAAAATACTGGAGAAAAGAGAGAGCAATGCCGTGCAAATCCTTTGAGTCAGAGCAGTCAGAGCAACTTCACTGTGCCAGCAGCAGGTACAAGAGGAATCCATCCAGGCAGGTGCAGGCCTTTCTCCTTTCCTCCTTCGGTACAACTATTTATATCCCTTTCTTCCTGTATGTATTTAGCATCCTATATATTATATATTTATATGTTAAGCTACAATACTGCATTCATTTTAGCCTACCTGCAGGCAAGTTGCCCCGTTATGCCTCTAAGTATCTATACCATATCATTCTGCCTATAACCTTAAAATTGAAATGCCATGTCATATTTTCTACCATCAGTAGCAAGTGTTATCTTACCTTACATTCTATTATATCATTGTACTTTCCTCCCTGCTTGATAAGGTGTCAATATTGTTTTGGCACGAGAAATTTCCATCTCATGCATCAGATGATCTCCATGACCTTTAAGCGAGTTGGCAGTAAGATAATTTACTCACACAGTTGTGACAAAATAATATCTCTTCTGTTTGGGTCACATGACTTGATCATTACATGATTTTACCAAAAATTATTAAATTTTGCACATTTTAGGGGTGGAAGACCTCTGTAGAAAATTGAAATTACTAGATTGCTTATCACTTCAGCTAACTACAAAGAGTTAAAAAGGCTACTTGCCATTGTTTCGCTCAAGGAGCACATCCTGAATTCCCACACTACACATAACTCTCTTTTTTAACTTCAGCCTCTTTTTTTTTTACTTTTTTTTTTTTTCTTTAACTGCTCAGCCTTTTGCAGGGAATGTTTTAATACAATTGTCTTTGCAGTGTCTTGTATTAGCAGGAGGATGTGATCACAAATATCACATCCTTTTGGCATCTTTTTGGCTCTCTGCGCATAACAAAAATGTCAAACAGATTTTAATGAAAGGCTGCATGCTTGTGGGTATTGACAGTTTAACATAGAATCCTAATTTTCAGATGTCTTGTTCTTACTGTTTTTAACACACAAATACTTGCAGTATAAGAGCAAGGCACCACAACCACGGAGAGCCAGTATTTATATACCGTCCTATTCTCAATGGGCTCCACTCAGCAACATGCCCAATTTCTGTGGTTTTTGGCCTGAGAGTTTTTGCGGCTCGGCTGCAATCATGTTTAATCCCAATTTAGAAACCAAATTATTTCTTTTCCTCACCCGCAGAGCCTGGGCTCCCGCCACTGTTGCACCCTCATGGGGTGTGGGCAGGGGGCAGCGGGGCAGCCCCAGCCAGGGATGGGGCACAGCAGAGGGATTTGGAGATGACGGGGGGGCCCACGGGTGTCCCCACAGGGAAATGCGCCCCATCTGCTCTCATGTTTCAGGCCAGTTTCATAGGCTCCAGGGCCCGCCCCATGAAGGACAGCAGGGACCACGAGGGGTCACTGCACCAGGTGTCCCTCAAGGAACCCATGCATAGGGAATGCACATGCAGATATATTCGTATTTATTTATTTAACTGCAGTTGGGCTTCCTCCTCCTGCACTCTCTGTACTGGAATGAGTGACAGCTCTTTGTTTTTCTGTAGAGAAAACGTCAAGACTTCAGAAAAGGGGCGTGTGGCTCCCTCCATCATTTCACTTGACTACTTCCTATCTCAAGCACCCTGCACCGTTATCGTTGGCTACTTCTGTACATAAGTAAGGGAAGATCAGAGCAACTGTTTACTCGATATTAGAGAATAATCAAACTGAAAATTAGAGCTGAATGGCATCAGGAAAATCCACCGGGTAAGATACTCTCCACAGTTTTTCACAAGCCAAAGTTTAAGGTGGCCACCATCTCTACCAGCTTCAAAATACCTCATGGCCGTGGACTTCACCAGGTCTTCTCCTTGCACCATTAGAGACGGGCAGCTCAGCTTCAAGACTTCCCTCCCTCCCACAGCAGTAGGACAGAACAGCTCTTCCTGAGCATCTCTCCTTGGAAGTGCCCCATTCTCCCCGTACGCTGTGCTGATTATCCTCTGTAGTAACAGGACCTCCCAGCTTTGCGTGGTGAGCAACTTTTATCAGCACATTCCCTTGTCCTCAGGATAGGTCAGAGGACAATCCTGAGAGGCAACTGTTGGCTTCTCCCTAGACCAGTGCTTCATCTTTCAGCATGACCCAGCCCCGTCTCCCTCCCCTGTCTTGCTGTTCAGGTACTTATCTTGTCTTAATAATTTCCCATGTGGCACTGTATCAAATACTTTACAGTGAGAGATGAGATCTAGTTCATTTCTTTTATCTAGAAAAATCAATGATTTTATCAAAGCAAGATATCAGGTTCATCTGGCATAATCTACGCTTGATAAAGCTATGCAGCATTTTAGACCATTTTTGCAATTATTTCTTTGCTTATTATTTCTTCAAAACTGTGTTCCAAGTTTTGCACCGGGCAGATCAGCTCAGCAGCCTTGATGTCATGGCTGGAGCTCTGCTTTGCTGTACAGCTACGTGGCCCCAAACTGCTCCTGTGAGGGCCACCTTCCTCATACCTTTCATGTACTCAGACGAAAAAAAAAAAAAGAGTTATACGAACCACTTGTTTTTTCTATATTAATTACTGATTATTTTATTTAATGGGGTCTCATTCATCTAAGGCTGTCTCATACCTCATACCACCATCATCTTCTCCATCACTGGGACATGATCTTTGTCCTGTTTCCATGAACCTACCACAGAGACACAACTCCAGAGAACAGGACATGAGCTCAGCTGGGCTTCAGAAACCCAAGCCAACACTACTATTTTTTTTAAGGCAATTTAACAAAGTTAAAGCATCACTGATGAAACTCTCACTGCATCTCTGCAAATAACACCAAAGAGAACGGATCAATGTAATGCCCTATTGACAAAGTCTGAACTCTAATACATATATTTTGTACATTTTTATTGTGTTCATGTATGTTGATTCATAGCTGTTTTATCAAGAAAAAAATGCTGCACAAAGTTTTATACTATAACCGTCACCAAAAATTATTTATTGCTCGGATAATAACAAATTTTATGTGGACAGAGATCCTTTGTGGTAAGATGTTGAACTATAAAGAGACAGACAGAATTTCCTGCTCTATACAGCACTGGCCTAAGGAAAGCTTCTAATTTCTATCCACTGCATAGAGCCCTCAGGTGTGCACACATGTATCTGTATGCCCATACCCTGCACACATGTATCTGTATGCCCATACCCATGAAGGTCACATATTTATAAAACTATTTCCTCAAAAAAAAAAAAAAAAGGTGTTAAAAGGCCTAGGACATGCGTAAAACAACACAGATTTCAGAACCATGAAGTTAAACACTTATCAAACTTGGAAGCCATTAACAGCCTCTCATCAATTATATCTCAGAAACAATTATACAAAGGGCCCAATACTGCAGCCCTTCATTGAGCCGCTCTCCCCTCGAGGTCACTGAGAGGGTTGCTCAATGAAGAGCTGCAGAGTTTGCCCCAAATTTAGCAATTTACGTCTTGTGGTGTCTATTTTGACGTCAAGGCTTTCACGCGAGAGGTCCTGCGTGGCCAGGAGCAGTCCCCTCCCCAGCAGCGTGGCTGCCGAGCCCAGGGACCAAAAAGCCATTCCTCTCTGTCTCTGTATTAGTACACAAACAAAACAGCACAACTTTTTCCTGCCTGTACAGAATAGTTGGGGTTAAGGTACAAAGCACGCAAAAATAAACCCCTCAGAATATTTATTAAAATCTGTTTGATTAAATTTACCAAAATGTACTACAAACTTCCAAAGGGAAAAAGACTCAACTTTTGAATGTAAAAAAGATGTAAATATATTCCTGGTAAACCTGACCTTTGTGTGCTATACAAAATGACTATAGTCTTGTGTTTCAAAGATATTCTTCCTTGAAAAATATCCATTGTTACGGCATTTCCTTGTCTAAGTAGAAATAACAGAGGTTATGCTTCAGCTCTACACAACAATATTATTTCTTTTAATATATAATTGTGCCAAAAGGTACGTATATAAAGAACACTGATAGAGTTCCTGGAGCTGTTCTCTGCTTCCTATTGTTACAAACAATAATTTGAGGAGAGGAGAAAAAAAAATCCCACAAAGAAGGATTTCAGCTTAACATGAGCAATACTCCTCCTGCACATCTTTCCTTTTATGCAGTTTTGTTTCAGTGATTTGAGCATGTTCTAATTTTGTCATTCAAGCCATCTGACTTTCACTGCTCTATACAAACAAAACCTAATTTAGTCTGAGATGTTTTAAGTCATAACAATGACGGATGGCCAAGGTTCAGGTGTGCTAGAATATTTAAATACCTAGTCTATATTTTCCTGATATAAAGACAGGCAGCTTTTTGTACTCTGATTAATTATGATTTTGTGTCTGAAAAAAATAGCTCTTTCTATTCTACATTATTAATTGGTTATTTAATTAGGGATTCTGGTAGCTTCAGATGTTGGGTAGCTAAAATTGTGCTGTGGTTTAAAAAAAAAAAAAAAAAAAAATATCTTATGAAGGTCACAATAAGATGTGATTGTTTGGCACAGCAGCAGTGAATTATGCCACCCAGACAAGCTTTTAACCTATGTGCCTTCACTCTGAGTGAGACACACAGGGATGTGCTCTCTTTAAACAGTTCTCTATTGAAGAGGATTCAATCACCATAATGAATCTGAGGCCAGGCAGCAATCTTCTTCACTGAAAGAATTTCTAAAAGATTGTAGAATTTGTAAAACGAACAGCTCACAGACTAAATGGCTGTGTGGGTGAATCAATTATTGCAGGGCTCGCAGTAGTCATAATATTTAGTACATATCATAGAGTGTTTCAGGTACAATAAGATATGCTAGTTTTTTCCCATTCCTGCTTGCAAGTGGTTATGTGCTCCACCAACTTAGTCAATCTTCAGGATCTAGTTAGAACTAGTATTAAGTCAATAAAAAAATCGTCTGCAGCTGCAGTGCATGTACCAGGATCCAAGGGACTCACACTGCTAAACAGCAATGGTATTAAAACGTACATCACTGAGCCGCTCATCACATGATGTATCATGAAACACAAAACACATCAAGGGCTGAAATATTTTTAGAAGTAGAATAGGGCCAATGCCGAACAGCTTCCTTATTAATACAATAATTATTTTATTTTGACAGCACCATTTATAACCATATAGTCTGTGTCCAGCTACCCGTTTTTCCATTAATCAATGGATTTGAAGACAACTGTCATAATTTCATTTTATTATGACTTATGGGTTCATTGCAGTTCACTTAGAAGTTGCAACGAGCAAGACACTGGTGGGCAAGAACTGGACCTTTGCGGGCTGCCAAGCGCTCGCGCCTGGCACTGGCCTGGATGGCAGCAATCAGCCATGCCCTGAGCAGTGCCAGGGGGGACCGGGGGCACGTAGGACAAGCTGGGATGCCAGGGGGGCAGCAGGGCAGGCTGGCCGCCGAAGAGGTGCCGAGGCCATGATGGTGGATTAAACAGCTGGATGGGCACTTCGGCTCGCAACAGGACATGCAAACCCTCCGGTTCACGGTGGGAGGATGCTGGGATGCTATGGGAGAAAATGGGAGGGGCACGATTCAGCCTTGAGAAAGAAAATATTTCTGCTGAAATAACAAGCCTTGATAGCACCAGTGTATAGATCCAAAGAACCTGAGGACGCTTGTCAAACCTCTGGCCTGGCCACGAGTTTGCAGCACCCACACTGCACCCAGGAACCTCCGAGCGAACGGGGACCTCCTGCACGTGGCTCTGCGGTTTGGCCATGTCGAAGCCGAGTCACCATGTCACAAAGCCATGTCAGAAACCTCCAAATACACTTCCACATTGCCTACAACCTCCCCTAAACCGCATAGGGCTAGATGGCAAACAGGGTGTCCCTTTAATGAAACTACAACATATTAAAAATTATTACAGCTTCGTCTTTTCAGGTTTTAGACAATGTAATGTGATTTATTCAAAGAAATGCTGATGATTAGACATTAAATGGCACTAAATATTCCACTTCCTCTGCGCTGCCTGATAAACTGGTTTCATTAACATTATAAGTAACAAAAGTTTCCATTTCAGTCGGCCCATTTTGTTTTCCTCACGATCTAAGTTGCAGCTGCACAGCACTATATTACAGGGACCTCGCAGAGCGGCAGCTTTGGGCTCTCCATCACTCCCCACGGTTAAAGGGACCGAGCCGGCTGCAGGCAGTATACGCAGGGCCGTCCCAGCTCAGCATCCCAGCTCTCCCCCACCACGGGTCCCCAAGGGCCACCAGCAGTACCCTCCTTGCCCAAGCCAAGGCGGCACCTCCTCTTCCTGGTCCCCAGCTCGCGAGGGACACCCCCATGGCAGGTTCAGGGTGTTCATCCCCTCGTGCTGGCACAAGCATCGCAACTCCACCGACATAGCCATCACTTTTTTTTCCTCAAGAGATTTTTCTTTAGCCGCGAAGTCTCTCCCTATTAAATCATGTGCCTCAGCCTTAAGTGCAGGTTAACACTGTGCCCTGAGTGGAAGCTGCTGTATTTGTCAAGGATACCACCATGATTTATCTCTGCCAGCCCTATAGAGGAACTCACATCTGGATATACAGTGGCTCTACACAATTTCCAAATTCAGCTCTTCTGTCTGCTCCCTCGGAGACCTCACTTGGGGTCGAAACTGCTGGAATTATCAATACAGGCCCTTATCTGAGGCCCCGTCCAGAGCGCCGCAGCCCCGCAGTGCCAGGTAGGGATGCTCTCGCATGGTACCTCCCGACACGCTGCAGCTCGCCTGGCCCTTCCCCCAGCCTTCGGTCATGTCCACCTTCTTTCAGGGAAAACTTCCCTTTGCCATAAGGCACAGCCACACTTTTTGAAACTAAGACACTAACCAATGCTCCAATACTTGATAAAACCTCGCTCCTGTCCTCGGGCACCGCTGCCAGCTCAAGGTGGTCCTGGCTGCACTGGGGGGGGAGGGGGGTGTTAGGGGTTGGTCCAACCACCTCCCATCGCTCGCTAGGCAGGAGAAAACAAACTGCACCCACAAAACGCTGATTCAACAGGGCAAAGCAGCCCCACTTCTCGGTGTAAATCTGTAACAACTTCAATCACAGCAATGGGCTCGCTCCAGATTTACCGCTGTGTATCCAAGTGCTGAATTTGGCCACCATCCCATGGGATGAGCATCAGCCCTCACCCCTTCCCCCTGAGAGCACCACGCCTGGGTGCTGCGTCCGTTCCTCCTCCCGTGTCTCGAGCGGTGTCTCCACACACACATAGAGATATTTAGATAGCTATATATTATTGTTTATGTAAAGCCATAGCTTTCCCTTGATTGCAAGGCATGGTGGGGCGGCTGATGAGGTTTGCTGTTGACATTTCTGCATTAGCTGGCTTTTGTCAATCCTGGCAGGCTGAGAAATTCTATCTTAAGGGCTGTTCTTTATTAAATTTGCAAGATACAAAACTGTGACTGACTCTTTTCTTTGGTGAATGTATAAATAATAAATCTAGATCGCTAAAAATAACAATTAAAATATTGCTCAAATTTAAAAGAAAAAAAAAAAAACCCTGGTAATTTTCAGAGCGCTTCGTGAGGGCTGCGAGAGCAGGCAGGGGCGGTGGGCAGCGTCCCTCCTCGGGGGCTTTTGACAGCTGTCAATATTCAAAGTACTTGAGGAGGGGGACAGGGTTGGGGAAAAAAGAGTGTGCCTGAGCTGAGCCGCTATGTGTTTTACCAAACTTTGTCACAGAGTCTTTTATACAACTCCTTTATGCAGGATCTGTGACATAATTCCTATTTTTTTCCACCAGCCATTATATATGATAAATAAAACAATGCACTGAAAACACTGAAATCTCTCATCAATGTCTTTGTGAAAAGGGCTCAGATAAATGAGTCTTGGAATCAAAGGCAGATTACATGACTGACCATGTATCATCCTCTATGTATTGAACATAGTCTTTGTAAAGATAGAGCGGTAATAAAAAGTGGTATTGTGTGCTGTGAAAGGCTGTGTGGGTCTGTGCATGACTAATCTGTCTTTCTGCATTATTTTATTCAATCTTCTCTGACTTTATGCCTTTGACATTTTTGCTACACTCAGTAAATTTGAGTGAATAGGCAATTTTAAAGAATTTTTATAGGGCTTCAGAGAAGTCATACGCAGACTGTATCTTTGTTCAGATTTAACAGTTTAAATATTTCCTTTGTCTAGGATGCAGAGTAATCTTTAGGCAGAGGAGAAGAGGGGGATGGGGTAGGAAATGCCTAAACCTCCCTTAATATTTTGGCAACCTTTTGGCGGAGCCAGCGGCGGGAGCAGCGCAGCGGGGCCGAGCGCGGT
>NW_020799113.1:10676737-10679251 GCF_003259725.1 Athene cunicularia
GCCGCCGGATCGGGACCCGGCACGGCGGCCAGCCGGGCTGCGCTCAACTTTGCCGCCTCCGCCGAAGGGCTGCGGGAATACCGGCTCCCTCCATGCAACTCAAGTGGGAAGCAGATGAAATGTTTAAAGGGCTATTGTGAATATAGGCTTAAATATGATCCTCTTGCATCAGCCAATTTCTCTGACAAGATATTGCAAGGGTTGCTGTTTCTTAGTAAATAATGATTTTATTGCATCTCTTTAATGAACTGATAACGTGATACACAGTAAATTATCTGCATCTATAACATTACTGAGGATAAGCAGCGTGGTTTTAGTAATTTATACCACAGAGAGACATGCATTATAAAAATAGGAAAATTATTTCCTTTGTTAAATTGTGCAGAAGTCTTTACCTGAGGAACACCAGACAGATTAATCTCCGGAGATCCACTCGCTTGTATTTAAGCTGTTGAACTGTTCGCTGTTTTTTCCTCAGAACAGTTGAAAAAAACATTTTGTGAGCCAGAATTGACACTGTGGGTATTGTTGCTGCTCATACAAGTTATTAAAATAATTACTAAGCTATTTTGAGGTAACTCGAAGCTTTCTTTAAAACTTAAATCCGAATCTGAAGGAATTAGCGTAAATGATTTGCATTGATGAAAACTGAAGTATCGCAGACAGCTCACCCGGGCACCTCCTGGCAACGCAGCCTCAGTCACTCACCTCGCCCCCGGGTGCTCGCTCTGCCCCAGCGGGGACCGAGGTGGAGATTGCTAGGTGGGGTGGATTTTGGCAGTGGGAACTGGGGGATGCCATGGGTAAGAGAAGCCATCGCTCGAGGGGGGCTGCGGAGGGGCTCAGGCCAGGCCCCGCGTGGCCCCAGAGGAGCTCTGCCAGCGCCAGGACCCGCAGCATCACCCTGCACTGCCTTACGCGGCCCCACTCCTGCTCCGGGGGCAGAGGCGATTTCTGCCGCCCACCCTGTGCAAACCAGCCCCGAGCTGTTTGGGATTTGTAGGCTGGCTGCAGACACCCCCGGCGCTCCGCTCGCTGCCACAGGGCTGCTCCGGCCCGGGGCGCAGCGGGATGCTCACCTCCCAATTCAGCCTGGGCAGAGGCCAACCGCCAGCCACCAACGGCCCAGCGTGGCCTGAAACCTGGGATCTGTCACTCGAGCAGAGGCAGGGCGGGTGACCAACCCCCACGGTGACCATCTCCACGGGCGTAACGGGCGTAACACCAGCGGGAGGGACCACATGCCCGCGGATGTTTGTGAGCGGGCTGCACGCACACGCTCAGGGCAGCTGAGAAGGGAGTTATGATTTATAGGCGGTTGGTTTGTTTGTGGGTTTGGTGAGGTCAGGGAGTTTTTGGGGGTTTGTTTTTTGTTTTAGTATCACCATTAACCTTTCAAAGAGATCAAACTATACCACAAGCCGGGATCCCAGAGCACTCCACAGCCCGGGTTGCCCCATTAATCCACAGCCCATCCTTCCAAAAGGAGCACATCACTGGCAGATTACAATCTTTCTAGATGTAATCATGCTTTAGCATCTTTCTTCAAAATTTTAACGGGTAAAAATTCCCCATCTCGGTGCAAGATTGCATCATGAATTCCCTCTGCCTCGTACATCAGGGATGGAAAAATACTACTTTTCATCCCTGCACAATGCTTGATGTAAGTTTCTGAAAATGAGCGCTCTAGTAAGCCTAAAAATGTAGGATAATATGATTCATTTATAGATCTCTGATAATAGATGTGGTTTCTGTTACTCCGTTACCACATCAAGGATTACTCCTGCTCCTTCAGGAAGGACACGGCACCCTCCTCCTCCCGAACCATTACCATAAAGCGGGATAAACAACAAATACCACCTTATCATTAGCTGCGTGGAGCAGTTCCCATTGATTTATGACGCTAAACACCGCGAGGCTGGATCAAGCCGCAAGCCCCTTTTTTTTTTTTTTTTTTCAAATATTATTTTCACGAGACCATCATAAAACAGAAGGAGCCACCTCACCTGGGGTTTTTTTTAAAAAAAAAAAAAAAAAAAATGTTTTACAACTTGCGGGAATTCTTCCCAATATTAGTTATTAACAACCCCGAGACGGCATTTGCATTTTTATAACCTTGTTACTTAAAAGTGAGACAGTAGAAGGAGAGACTTAGCGATAGTGTTCCCTGCGTGCTTTAATCCCAGCCTGAGCTTTTTATGCTTGAGAGCACCTTATGATGCTGTAACTAACCTCAAACCTGGAGCAGCAGGAGGGCAACAAACCCCCGAATACAGCGATGTCATGCTTTACAGGCATACTCTCTGCAACAGCATGAATGAAGGAAAAAAACCCCGTTGCCTAGGAAACACTCTGGTCTTGGTAATTATTACTGTAACTGTCTGCACACCCCACCTATAACAGAAATGAATAATAAATTACCATCCCCGGCTGGCGGCTTCCCGGGGCCGCCGCTGCTCGGCGCCGCTCCCTACCGGCGCGCGCGGGGAGCGGCAGGCCGCGCGCCCCCGGGGG
>NW_020799113.1:10679301-10691801 GCF_003259725.1 Athene cunicularia
GCACCCGCTGCCTCTCCCCGGCACCCGCTGCCTCTCCCCAGCACCCGCTGCCTCTCCCCGGCACCCGCTGCCTCTCCCCGGCACCCGCTGCCTCTCCCCAGCTCCTCCGCGCTGGATCCCCCCGCCTCGGTGGGGAAGCATGGCCCACACACAGCCCCTTCTCTGGGTACAGGAAGGTGCCCAACTTACTGGTGGCCAGTTAATGAGGATTAAACAGTCAAATCTGCCTCCCAGTGAGGACTGGACGTGGCGCGGGTGATTCGCAGTGCGTGATTGCCGCAGTCATGGCCCTGCAAAGGGGGCACTGGGGCACGGCACGGCGCGGCACAGCCGGGCCACGCTGACTCGTGCCCGTGCACCCTCCTGCCGCCATTCCCATGTTGGACCAAAGACACCTTGTGCAGCAACGTCTTCCCCGCTGTTTTCTCCTGCTGCATTTCTACCTGCCTGTGAAGTCGTGCCTGGCTGCACTCCAGCTGGCACTGCTCGCCTGTGCCCCAGCGGGCTGGGGACACCGCGACAGGGCAGGGGACGGGGCTCCTGCCAGCATGCACCTTCCTGTGCCACCCCCTGACTAGCTGCCGAAGCTGCCACAGCCCCATCCGGGCCGCAGCCTTCCTGCCCAGGACACGTAAAACCTGGGGAACACCGGGAAGGACGAAAAACCCCTTCCTCACCCCCGTGCCCAGAGCCCTCTACAGCGCTCCCTGGCAGACCAGGAGCCCTTCTTGTAGTGGCAGCAGAAAAAGCTATCAAAGGTGTTCCAGAAATCGATTCAACTGTACACTTACTATTTAGGTTAATAAAATCTCTTAACTGCAGCACTGGGGGCAAAAATACACTCCTCTCGACAGATTATAATTTACTACCAGGAACCCTGTGTGCCTCTAATTTGGGGCACCATTGCCTCATCCTAGTGTTCGCTTCATCTGCGCACTGGTGTCATCTGCATCCACTTGTTGGCTTCAGTGTTGCACAAAAAAGCAAATTTTAAGTCCTTGCTGAGATGGGCCTCCACGTGATCACTGTTTTACTCTGTCGAGGTTTTTATCTGCTTTGGTAGATTTATTCTTTCATTTAGCATTTGCAAACATTCTCCAGAAATCCTACAGCCGTCTCTTCTTGCTATAAGCACTGTACAGTGAATCTACTGGTGAAGCCCAAGTGAAGAGACCGAAGATGAAAGATCATTCCAGCCTGTAAACCCTCTGACAATTAAATATACTGCAGAAAGGGCACGGACACATTCAGGCTCCCTATTAGGGAAAACACTCATGTGCTTAGTTTTAAGCATGTGGTTAAATCCATTCTTCTTTGCAAAATCTTTGGGACATAAGCACATGCCAAAGTGCATTCCTGAGTAAGGATGCTTCCCTGAACCGAGGCCATAATTCATTAAAATCCAAGGTGCATTTATCCTACTTTTTCCCGTGAGCAGGGTTGAAAAAAGAAAAAAAAGGGGAGGGGGAAAAAAAGAAAACAAGCAAAGAATTAATTTTGATTTGAAACTGATCTATGGTGACAAGGGGCATTTGGTTTTGTTGAAGTAACTAGAAGTGGGAAGTATTTCAGAAGATATCTAAATAAATCTTCTTAAAGGGGTTTCTCTCTGTCTTTCTTTCTCTCCTTTTCCCTCTAATTACCCATGTCTGGTAGTCTTGGATCTCAACCCCTTGTTATTTAAAATACATATTCATGGAACTATATTTTACAGTTGCACTGTTCTGGTTACAAAATAGCTTCTACTTTTCTAGGACATAATTTCATTTTGTTTAGCCAAGAATTCATTAAAGAAGCTATAAATAACCTCCTTTAAATATTTAGCCGTGAATAGAGGGTGGACTGGCATTGATGGCTTATTTTAGTACTAATGCAATATGCTTTGAAAAAAAAATCCGCATTTGAGCATGAATCAAATTAATCATTAACACTTTCAACGTGATTCTCAGGATCCGCTTAGAACAGAGATTGCCCCCTCCCAGCCAGCAAGCTTTGGGTGCGGGAGGGTTGCACAACTTTCCCTTCAGTTTTTCTTTCAGCAAAACACAATTTGCCCCGTATCACAGGAAAAACGAGGCCCGCAGCTTTGGTGGGCTGCTCCCCCAGGCAGGGACCCCGACTATTGGCCCCTTCTTGCCCTCCTGCTGCCACCCAACTTGGCCAGCATTTTCTGCCTATAAAACTGTGTATGCCACCTTTCCAAACACATAGCAGAGAACATCAGAGTTCGATGGACTGCAGCCTTTTTTAAAAGTCACCTTAGAAAAAGAAGTCCCAATGCCTTCACCTCCCTTTTAAGCACAGAGAGAAAAGTGTTGAAAAAGGGAGAGCTGGTGATTCTGTTTTAATGCATGAAGCTGCCCTATAAGCCAATCTGCTGTGATCTGGAAGCCAAGGAGATGAGCACAAGGTGCAGTTATTTTAAGGGAAGGTGAGAAAAGGGCATTAGTTGGTGCCCTGTTCATGGGTGGCCAAGATCTGCAAAACCAGATGCTGGTGGCTGATGCTGGCTGAGTGTTTACAAAGCTATAGAACTGTGGCCAAAAGCAAATCCTTCCTTATACCTCCCAAGTCCTTTTACCTCACTTTTTAGGCTGTGGTTTGATGTCAGCTGGAGAGTAACATCAGTTTAAGGTACTCCAGCTCACCATGCTCTCTGCCAATGTTTTCCCTTGTCCTTGCTCAACACACCACCCCTCTAACTGTGCTGATACAGGCATGCTGAGAAAGAGATTAGGAAACTTGCTAACTTCAAAAAAACACGCACAGCTCTTAAAAAAAAAAAAAAAATTAAAAAAAAAAAAAAAAAAAAAAGAAAACCCAAACCCAGTAGTTTGTTTTTTAAACCCAGCTTTGTCGCCTATTATCATTCGGGGGGTGGCCCCAACAAAAGCTGTGTCAGCGCAAGGGAGGCAATGGCAAGAAGACAGGAAGGAGCTGCTGGGCAGGGACTCCTGAAGCCAGGATTGCTCTCAGTCAAGACGAGGATACACAAAACTGTACCCTGAGTGCTGCACTGCTCTTGCATTTTGAAATAAAGTTGAAGCATTAAGACATTTTTCCTTAGTGCTGACTCCCTCTGGGCATTCCCAAAACAATTACAATGTTTTCTGAGTATACAAAAGAACTAGATTTTGTAATCGGAGTCTGAGTTTATGCTTCTCTCCTTAAGAGCATTCAATTTCCATGGACATTCATTAGCAGGAGGTTAAAACACAATGGCAGAGGAGAATGGACTGCTTTTATGTCCATGTGGCAGTAAACACTTCAAGCTAGAAATGCAAGTTCAAAATAAAAACCTCTCAGCGTTGTTTCCAAATTAGTAGTAAAGCAACAAAAAACACACAACTTTCACAGTTTTACTGAAAATTTAATTTTACAAAATACCCTTTTCCATCAAAGAAACTTCCCTGCAATGTACATGAACCCAGCGTTTTATAGATCTGTACAGTGAGATATCAGAGAGGTTTGAAAGAAGGAAAAAAACTTGAGCAGACACCTAGTTGCAAAACCTACAGCAATGTGAATACAAGTGTGTCTTAAAATGCTGAAGCAAGTAATGCAGTATAATTGGTGAATCTATTTGAAATGTGAAAAGTTTCCTTAAAATGGTCCATATGGTATGTAGAACATCACAGCTGGCACAGAACTGCCTGTATTTAGGTTTAAACACAAAAACAATGTATGTAAGGAACAGTTTTTGAAAAAGAACCCAAGTGCTGCTATCGGTAAGGCAAACATATACAAAGGTGCTGACAGCACACAGGGAAATAGACAAAATAAGATGAATACTCAAGTGTTCAAACACTGAACTTTTTTGTTTTAATGTTGCCAGTAAACGTTTAAAAGATAAGCGATGCCAAATTAACATAGGACACCCTTTTAACTAGCTAGGTGTAACGCATACAGTCTTACATAATCTCAACAAATGTGAAACTAGGCATGAGTACTCCAACTTCAGCTGGCTAGGCAGGACCTAGTTAGTCTGTTGCATTCTGGCAGCTTTGAATTTTGAAATCCTCTTTGTAGTTTCTTCTGATGGTTCAGACAAAACTTCCTCTGATTTTCGCTCCAGAATGGTAGGCAGGACTGGGTGAGCAATGACTGGGTGTGGTATTAGGGAGGGAGACAAAGGCTCCTTTTCTATAACAGTCCCGGAAAATGCCTACAACAGAAGAGAATACTCAAAATAAGCTAATAAAATGCAAATGTGAAGCTATGCCCATAAGGTCATTACCCTATATTAGCCTGATTAGGATTGTTATTTCTTTTAATCAAAAGTAAAGAAATATCTTTAAATCAATGATTGTTCCTTGCATAAGTAACCAAATTGTAATTAACCTCAAAATATAGCTTGTTCAAAGATGACTGAATGAAAGAGTGTCTTAAAAGTACTACTTAATCTCATTCCTACTGCATAAATGATCTAAAAATTTGCTTCCTTACTGACACATGCTCAAGAAATACACCAGCTGATGTAATATATAGTTTCAGTTTGGGTAAGAAATGGAGAGATTTTGCAAAGTGGGAGTACGTCGGCATTCCATCATACGTCATATTTTATGACTTAGTATCTTCTAATTGCATCAAGCTGACACACTGCATACAAACTGGCAAGCACATATTTTTTTGTTTGTTCTTTTCTCCTTACCAAATATGATCAAAAAATGGTGAAAGCACTTTATACTTAAGAGAAAGGCAAACTTGCTTCCAACTATTTCTCTCTATAAAAGGTCTAATAAAAACATTTAATGTTTAAAAACTGTAATTTATATGCAGCTGATTAGATGACTTAATCCTTTTTAACTTAGCTAAGAAATGACCGTGATTCTTGGAAAACATGGGAAAAAAGGCAACTCAGAACTACTTTCCATAAACATATTTAAGAACAAATCACTCTACTATGTATTGAAAACAGAAAATTCAGAATGCCTAAGGACAAGGGGAAGCAGTTTACATCCAAGGTTTGATGCTCATACTGGGCACAAAGGAATGTGCACACAGATTTATTAACTGTTCTTAGTTCTGCTTTTTCATAACTCAGTTACTAAAAAACAGATCAAAACAAACCAGCTATTCTTTTCTTGCAGGACCTGCAAAAAAGCAGTGTTTTTTTGTTTTCTGCTCTAATAGCCAAAGTATGCCTAAAGCCATGCCTGTACACAACTGCGTTGCTCTAACAACATGCTCATTTTCAAAAACAGGTAAGCAAAATACAACCCAAGACAACTGTGGTAAAATTAGAAACAAAACAAAAAAAGTCAATGTGTTGCAAATGCTAATGGAGAAATAATGTATTTCAAACACCCACAAAAACAACCAAAAGCAAAACAACAGCATTTAAGAAGGCATGTTTAACTGGAGTGTTTTGCTCATTCTCCTTCAGTTACTTAGTACATTATATTGTACAGAATAATCATGCCATATGCAGAAAATGGACTAATGGGTACACCTAAAGGGTACTTATAATGCTTTATAAAAATATAGCAAATACATTCCAGAAAGTATACAATGTGAAGCCCTAACTCTAGAGATGGATCTTGCACCATGAACCTTCACACCATGCCTAGATCTGCCCATAGCTGTTTGTATGAAAAATGATGATAAACAGTAGCTTTTATGAGGAATTCATTTCTTGTCAGAAAAAAATTTTCTAAAAATAGTGTTTTCATTGACCTCGCCCATTGCATTGGGAGCTACTGAAAACTCAAGTTTCATCTAGTTTGAACAAATTAGTGTAAGTTATTACCAAAAAAAAAAAATTAAGAATACTCTATGCCATGAATTTCAGAGCAGCAGCTACATTTAATCCTTGTACTCATTCAGTCACTAAGCAACTATACATTTTCCCTTGTGTTGTACGGTCTCTTTCCTTTATGATGAAACCCTAAACTTCCCAAACATGTGAAAATAGATTTGTTTGGGATCACTAATGGCCCTCGTCTGGAATAGGATGAGTAGAGGTGTAATGCTTCCTTCCACAGGGCAATTCCTCTGCCTTTAGCAAGTCCAAATAACTCAGCTGGCATCTGCATGTTCCAAAACTTAAAACCACCACTTGGAAACTAGCTGTCTAGTAGTCGTGCAACACAGGTTACAGAGAATCAACTCTTGCCTCTCATCAACTGAAGCACAGATTTTTCTTTGGTTTAATCCCGTTGTATATCCTGCAGTGAAATTTTCAGGATGACCCAGTAGACATGACACTGGTTTCAGGAACACCAGCAAGTGACTACTTTGTCAGATCTTTACGGAAGAGCTTCAGGTCTTGGGGAAGACACCTGACTCATCTCCTCTGCCCCTAGGATGCATATGACAGAAGCCTGTCACCTGATAATGTTCTTCTAAAGCAAACTAGGTAGGAGTTGGAAAATTATTTTAAAGAAATCAAACTAATGGTGCAGGCAACTAGAGTCATTAGCCTTCTTGTTTTTATCCCTGCCAAGAATCAATAATTAATTAAAAACTGTACCTCAGTTGTCCCTGAAGAGGGGGGAAGCTTTTTCGGTAGCTGCTGCTGCCCCTCCTCCTCCTCCTCTTCCTCCAGTATGCCTTCGCTGTTGTCACTCTGAGTTGCTTCATCACAGCTAATACTTCTCTGAACTCCTCGTCTGTCATCAAACTCAGCAGCACTGTTCTCACTGGTATCGCTACAAACACTGTTCTCTCTGCTTCGAGACTTCAAAATTGATTTACGAGGGACATATTCTCCATTCACAACATCAACAAAGACTCTACAAAGGAAAATGTTAGCTTTAATAAACCATTTCAGGATCAGATGACAAATTTACAGTGATCTTGCTTTGTCTTTTGTACAAATTAATTATGATGTGCTTTTCCAACTTTTTTGCTGCAGAATTACAATACTGTACCTTTAGAGGCATTTTATTTACCAACGTACAAGAATCAATTCTGCAGAGCAAACACTGTTATGCCCTTTATTCAAGCATTAAGTTGGTACACTCTTTCAGCAGAAGATGTATAGCTCTGAAAAGTGTTAGAAAACAGAATAGTGTAAGTTATAAGAAGTTAGAAAAAAGGTAAACTAAACGATTGTCAGGGTTGTTTCTGCAAAGAGAAACGGAAGATCACAATGACGTGAGGTTTTGTCGAATGAAGTTCTTGTCAAATGTAGAATATAAAAACAAATACTTGAAACATTCATGGCACATGGAAAGGATGAAGTTTTTTCCTGACAGGTGCCACAATTTTCTGCTTTCAGTTTCTAAAAAAAAATCATTTTAAAGAATCAGCTTTTAAGATCAGCTCAACACAAAGACACTTTTCAAGTATTAACAGACTACCTCTTCCTACGGTTTGTACTCCATCTCCATGACTTAAAGAAGTCAAGGATGGGTGGAGGAGAAAGAGTGGCATAAGAAGACAGTGACAATTTTATCAAACTCATAAAGGAGGAGCCCAATGACTGGATGAGTTTTAAGGGTGTTACTTGTTTCTTAACAGCTTTATTCATCAGGCACTCATGGGAACACTTGCATATCTACAGAAGATGGAGTTCCTCTGCAGAGCTCAGGGAGAGCACCATGAAAGAATCCTTTAACTTCAGATGCAGCCCCAGCAACTGTAATTACAGATGGGTTTTAACTTTCCACACTTAGTGACACCTTTTTTTTAAGATACTTAGGTGCCTGAATACACCGACATACAAATATGGTGTGATTTTCACAAGCATTTAATCAACCGATCTCATAGGTGTCTGTGTTCATCTTTACAAATCTAAATACTTATTTCAACTTTCCTGTCACCTCAGTTTAGTATTTTATACAGTCCTCTGAGCCCAACACTTGTTTTTCAAGGTCTCTGAGTGTGGGTGTTCTACAGGTGAGCACTTCTTACAGAGAATAGAGTCAGTAAAGAACTGAATTCAGGAAGTGAGAATGCAAGAGGAACTATGCAAAGACATGAGTATATTCTGAAGATACCAGAAGAAAGAGACAAAAACTAGCAACTAGTAACTGGGAAAGGAGGAGTATTACAAGTGATATATCTGGTCAGTTATGTTTGAAAACAAACACAGAAGCAAACAACATGGAATTAACCAGAATACTTAACATAACTGTTATATTCCTGTATGCAGATGATATGTACTGGTAAATTTACCTCAATTTCAGAAGCTCTGAAAAAGCAGATAAATAATATATTGCTCGTTGGAAAAGGAAATTTTAAGCTCAGAAATGTTTTATGGATATGAAAGCATGGCAACCATGCAGAAGCCACAAACTTTATTTTTAAGTAGTAAATTCAGTTCCAGCTGTTTCTTTTGGGAAATAGGAGGCTTGGTTTCATACTATAGATGAGCAGAAATGAAAAGAGGTCTGCTAAGGGTAAAGCTCCCATGCCAATGCTATAAATTACACACCGGTAAATGTCTGCTGGGGTTTTGATGTTAGGTAGTTCTGGAGTTGCGTGGCCATTGCCATTGCTGTTCTTCCTTTTACGCTTGGCCTCTTCTTTCTTTTCACTGAATTTCAAAGTAGTATTTTTTCCTGTGTTTATTCTTACCTGAAAATTGAACACAAATTATTGTCTAGACCATAAAATCAACAATCACCAGCCTGCTGATCACCTGACTTCTGACATTCTCCTACCCAAGCAGTTGGGGACTATGAAGCATAGGTAAGTTAAACAGATGTCTGAATGGTAACATTAATAGTGTGAACTGTTTATTCTTTACCACTTGCACTACACTGGGGCATTTCTTTGCATTAATGTGCATAGATTTTGCATATAATATATGACAATCTGCTTATTCAAACTCTGCTCAACAGCTGAGCTGTTCAACAGTCAATTTCAAGTCAAGTTAAAAACGCCTAGGGAGGATACTACCTTTTACAACAGCCAGAAGCCAGAACAGCAAAGCATACATTTTTTTAATACCGTATTAGAAACTGCAGGATTTAAACAGTGGGTTGCAAGCACTTGAAAAAAAATCCAAATAAATATTGCCTACAGTTAGCATTCTACATTACCTGCATTACCTAGACGTTTCTATTTTAGATATGGTATGTATGCTTTATGGAATCTCTTGAGAGAAAGATAAAAATAATAAGTACAAACCCTTTTAGGTTCAACAGTGTGAGAGAAAAAAATAGTTGGAACAGAGTTATCATCAACATCTATGTCATCTTCCTCATCACTCTGATAGTAAGTAGAGCCATTAACTTGGCCACCGAACAAGTCTGAATTCGTTACTTCTTTATGGAAGTTGCCCTGAGTAATACAGTCTTCGGCTCTATATGTCCCATTCAGTTCTGCCCTCTTATCTTCTTTCTCCTCTTCAGAGGAGGTTGTATCTTCTCCATTTGTCTCAACTGTATCAGGCATCCTATGAAATTAAACATATCTAAGTGAACTGAGGCAATTCATACTCTTTAGAGACACAGGCATACAAAACACCTGTACATAATTTTCTTTACCCAGGTACTATATTTTTAGTCAGGCTGGGGAACCTTTTTTATACTGTATAAGAATGACTATGTCTTTTCTATGTCAACTGGAAATACCAAAACTGTGACATTCTGGCCAATGACGTAAGTATTGCTTTAGGATCAGAATAGATCTAAGGATGTTATTAAACACTAAACGTGTAACTCCTGCATTGTAAACAATAGATTCTCCTAGCCTGTGGGAAATGTATTTTACTTCCCCATTTTCTACCATCTTGAAGAAAAAATACCACTATGCTGGACTGCCATGGTTGAAGGGAGTCAGACTTTAGCAGCTTTGGCCTTGCAGTGCACGATTTGTTCACGTTCCACCCTATTTCCACCTATTACAATATAAAACTGCAGCTGTCTAGTCAGCTACTTGCACTTACGGTGAGATCCTTTGTGTACAGACGTAATCACACACCTATAGCTGTCTGAACTTCAAACCTGACTGTGCTACAGCAGCACCGTACCTGTCAAGTTCACCAAGTATCTCTTCTTGTCTCTCGAGCTCTTCTAAGCGGGCCCACAGTTCCTCCTCTGACTGAAAACGGCCCATTGATTTTGTATCACTTCCATTTGCTGGAAAATCTACCTCAAAAACGTTTGATACTTTTGGCTTCGAATGAGGTTTGTGAGCAGTTCGGTATTTTCCTATGTAACAAAAAATAAGTTGCAATTACTAAAGCAATTGGGGAAAAAAAAAAACAAAACAAAACAACAAAAAAAAATTAGGGGGGGAAAACCACAAAGGAATTGAGGAATATGGGCAGAACATTTTCCATTTCAAATTATTGTTTAACTGTTTAAGTGAAACTGTCAATGAACCAGAGCACCAGCACAGGATAATAGTCTCCGGATGTTACAGAAATACCGAGGCAAAGCAGAGATGTTTATTTATAAAGCAGGAGAAACTGATCCTATGACAGTTTTATTACAGTGTGGGGTTTTTTACCTCTTGTGACAAACAGTAGACTTTGATTTGCTCTGATAGATACCAACATGTGAATGTGACATTTGCCTACTGTCCCATTAACAGCACGTTTTATTAACTGGGAAAACAAACCCAGTTTGTATTTTAGCTTATTTTGGACAAAGTCACCTATATTTAAAGAGCAGAGTCTTTTTGGTTTGGGTTGCTTTTTTATAAATTTACAATGAAGATCATTAAAAGTAATCTCCAGTCATCTGGAAAATCTGGCCAAAATCCAGTCATTATGAATTGCTTATTTTGGTGAAAAGGACCCACTCTGAAAAAGCATACAAAAACCTGCCTTTCAGAAATAATAAATATAAACCTCTTTAAAGCTTCAGAGGTGACCTGAGATATACACTTGTGAGTAAATGGTAGTCACCAACAAGTTCTTGCTGGCATCTAAAAGCTTTGCTACCTACTAAAATGGTGCATCCATTGAGGATGGGGAATACTTTTTACTGTTTGAGTGCTGTCTAGCACATAGGGAACAAACTGCCTGCCAACAATGCTAATGCTTTAGCCCTGTCTGTGTGAAGGGCGGGACTGCTCTTTAACCCCGCTTCTCACCAAGACCAGCAGCTCCCAGAGGCACTCCCTGTTTCTGCACGGCCCCAGGCAGGTTCCCAAGGGACGTTTCCCACTCTCTGCCCATCAGCACCCCACAAACAGCACCTGCACCTCTGTACAGGAGTAAGGAGCCCTCCCCTTCCATCCTTCCATCCCCTTCCCCTTTCCATCGCTGCCACAAATACACCCAACATTTTGTCTGTATAGTGGAATTCCAGTATCTCTATGGGTCTTTATAAAACTGCTTTGTACATCTAATCAACAGTAACACATCTTCGTTATTTGTCATCCTTGAAATTTTAAAATCTCCTTCTATTAACCAATTGTGTGGCTATTTTTTTTTAATTTTAACAACTCATGGCTTAAAGATATCCTTATTCAAATATGTCAGCTTATACCTTAATCCTGAGTTAAATACAAATTCAATTGCAACATTAAAAAGCAAACAGGTGACTCTAAGTAATGTTGGAATGTGTGTCCCCTACTCTTCCATGGGATAGCATTTTTCATCATCTCATTAAGAAAAGGCTGAAATGTATTTTATTGAGATTTGAATATAAATTGAGGTAAGCCAAGCAATCAGAGTAGCTTGTGAGAATTTCATTTGATATAATTACAAAATTAATAAATAAAATTTGGAAGGATTAGTTAACAATCTATTTCAATTTGATTTTCCAAATGTGCCCTCCCGATTTCCTTCTGTTACCCTTCAGTATTAACCACTAACTTGACTACCAAGAGAAGCACAGGGCTTCCTGAACACCAGCAAGCACTTCAACACGTCAGTGGTTTTCCATCCTAATTGTAAAAAAACATCTGTCCATTAGGAAACCAGGTCAGATCCCAAAGACAACAGTGAAAACCATTTGCTACTCCAATATCCACCATGCCCACTCACTGTTACTACAAAGCACCACCATTAACTTTATAAACTAACCAAAACCGGTGAAATATTAAAATCCAGAGTCAGCGATAAACTAATGAGATGCTCAGGATACTTGTTTTTGTCTTCCTCACAGATACAGCCCATTTCCATGTGAACAAAAACAATTTCTAGGCTTAAGAAGCTCAGGCTGCCTCAAAGTACTATCTCCAAGTTGTTCTTTTTGCTACTTCACTCTCAAACTCTGTACAGACTGGTGCTGACAGAAAACATACGTAATTCTCACAGATTTTCAGCAAAAATCAAGATGATTTCAAAGAACAATAATGATGATGAAAATTTAGGGCACCATAAAGCTGCACAAAGGTTGACCTAGCATCCACAGCATGCTGCTGTATTAACACTGCTACAATGGGATGCATTTCCCAGAATGCTACTCGTATTTTGCAACAACATCTACCCATAGTAGAGACACCCCCTCAGTAATCCTTGGCGTATAAAGGATACTGTTGTTTATTCCAGAAAAATGTAATGGTGAGCTGCCCAGCTTAGCCCTTTGCAAATCACAAACTACCGCTCCTTCTCAAAACGTCCAAATGATGGTATTTTCAGACTGTAAAATTAC
>NW_020799113.1:10696801-10712397 GCF_003259725.1 Athene cunicularia
AAAGGAAACACAGCTTTGCTAAGACTTAAGAATTGGGGGAAAGAGGGCACAATTAAAGCCTTATACTAATAATATTAATAGACTTGCACTCTTTGTTCAACTCAAAACTAATACAAATGCAAATTTTCAGGAGGGAAGACTTACTACATAAATTAGTTTCAACAGAGGATCTCTAAGACCTTGCACCTACTGGTCCTATATACCCTGAAGGAGCTAAAAGCCTTTGTGAAGAAGTAAGCTGATTTTCTATTTTAAAATTCTTTTTTGGAATCATTAAAGCAATACAAGAAGAAGATGTCTCATACAATACTATGAAGGAGGCAGAGAGATCCTCTCTACTATAGGATCATCAAAGTCATGCTCCAGGAACTTTTTTAAGCATGAATCTAGTCAGCTCTTTCCTCAGCATTGCTTCTATTTATGATACTTACATGATCACCAGTACTGTAGCATGTAAAAAACCCTCATGCACATTAAATCTCTTGTTTTCACCACATACAAGTATGGCAGAGCACTCTGCTATTCCCATTTTACAGACAGGAACATGTAATGAGGGAAAATTTAACCACAAAATATTCTAGTTGAAAAACAATTTTAAAAGTATTTTCTCAGCATTCTTACTCTTTTATTTAACTCTCCTTTTGCCCATTAACTTTAGTACTTGATTAGGTATCTCTCTGGTCTACAGGCTAATCCTAAAAAGTTTTAAGTACACATATAGCTACTCCCCATACAATTTTCTGGCTAGGGTATGCAGTTGTAAATGTTTCAGATATTTCATTTATTATAACAATAGGCCTTTCAGATAAGGATGTGTGAAAATATAATGAACACAAAATTACTGCAAAATGCACTTAAGTAGACAAAATGAGTTTGTAGTTTTACTTACAAAATAAAATCTACTTACTGACTCGGACTTCTACAAACATTCAGATCTCTCCTCCCCCTCTGCACACGCAGGAGGGAATTATGCATGGAACAGCCAGGGCAAAACACACTACCACCAAGCGTGTGAGATTACTCCCCTAATTTTAACAGATTCAGTATTGTATGGGGATTTTCCTCTTAATATTTTACAGTGCATCAAATACAATTCTTTAAAAATACTTGCAGTAAGTAGTCTAGAAAGAAAATTAGGCATTTTAGAAAAGGCTACTCAAGCAAACGTCCATCCTTTCCAACAAGAAACACGAAGACACAGCTCAAACTTCTGGGGTATTTCCAAAGCATTGGTTTTTAAACCAAACAACGTCCTACTTGTCAAATGTGCAGTCATCTCCATTAGTTAAGCTGTTTCTAAGAAATAGCTTAAGATTCTCCCCTGAAAAATGCTCTGCATTTGCATTTCCTACTGGATGAAATACTATTTCCAAAAAGCATCTGACATCTCGAGTGGTGCCAACACACCCCCTTCAGAGGACACAGCTCCTTCCATGTGCAGTCAGGGTCCTGCTCCCCTCACAGAACCGCCTCATCCTCCACCGGACACAGCAGCGATCAGCTCTCGCACACAGCTTTTATTCTTCAGTTAATTCCTATCAACATCGTCCACAGCTTTTTTCGGCGTATAACACACCCTCAAAAGTCCAAATCAAAGAGAGGTGGCAATAGTTTTCATACAAAATGCTCCCATCTGTGCTCTCAGCTCTTGAAGGTAGTCTCAATATACATAAACGTCTAGCTTGAGACCAATTTTCCTCAGGCTTTTATTTTACATTCATAGTAAATGTGATGCTCAGCTGTTTCTTAAACACCACGAGTGTCTCAGTCATTGCCTGTATATCTAAATATTGTTCAACAGCCATCTAGGTTACGCTGCTTCTGAAGCATCAGCTCGCGACGCTGCCTTCCGGACAGGAGCGCGCTGGTTTGCTCCGTTAGGTAAAGACACCGAGCAGTTACACACGGCAGTTTAGTTTAAAACGCTGTACAAGCATTAACTAATCTGCCCAGTGCCCTGCGAGGGAGGTAAGTATTACTCTCTCCTATTTTACAGATGAAGAAACAGACAGTTTAAGTGATTTGCCCCAGGCCACACAGCACGTCAGCGGACAGCCAGGATTACCACGACGCTCTGTCCCCATGTCCCCAGGCAGCCCGCTGGGTCGCTTGTGCCCGCCCGGCCAGCAGAAAGCCGGGGCTGCTGGTCAGCCAAGGAGAGGTCTGCCCGTGGCCAGGCCCCTCGGTGAAGAAGGGGTCTCCTGGGAGAGGGCTCCTGCACCGACCTGCAGAGGAGGCTCGGGGCTTCACGTTTTAAACTTGCCACTGTTCATCATAAAAGCTTCCGACATCATTCACTGAATTTTAAAATGTACTGTAACTAGCAAGAAACAAATCACTTTACGAACTACAAGTTTTTTATTCATTGAGACCCTCAGAAAAATAGCAGTGGAGTGAGAGAGGCTCCATAGTCTCCTCCTCTTACTACCCTGTGGTTTAAGCTTCTTAGAGCCTTTTAAGACGGATTGAACCAGAGGCTGTTGTCCAACTTTTGTCACATCCAATAATCTGAGAAAAGTCTGACATGGCTTTCAGGTGAACCCGAGTAGTTCCTATTTACATGTCTCAGCTAAACCACTTGGAAAAACAGTTCAGCACCACAGACAAGCCAGAGACTCAGGACTAGTTTTCCGGGACCACCAAATGGAAAAGGTATTTGAATCAGAAACCAGGATATGTAGATTTCCTCTGTGCAGCTGCCTTTGAATATTTACAGGCAGCAAGATTTCTTTACATTTAGAATATTCTTTCCCAGCTCCCTTATTAGTCTGAAAGGACTTGACTGGATTTCCTTACACATTAGTCATTTTTAAGAAGCAGCCCTCTGCTTGCTACATACACACTGGTAGAGGAAAAAAATAATTGGGGAACACATCTCATTGTTGAAATGAAGTCCACCAAAGCCAGATTTACAAGACATGACAACGTACTAATGCCAAAGTGACACAAATTCTCACATATGCGTTTTGGCTTTAATGGGTTAATTAGCTTGGCTGGATACAAATTTTAATTATCTGAGTTTGACATTAATGTCCTTGGAGTGTTGTCTATAAGGATTTGGGGAATCATAGACATTATTTTAGTTACTTCTGGAAACTGTGTGTTGCACTGGGATTTAAATAGTAAGAACAGACAAGAATAGTGAGAACAGGTTGATCTATTTTAAAAGTCAGACTGTGAAACAGGACAAACTGAGATGAAGCCCGGTCTACCCTGCTACGTTCTGTTAAGTCTTTGGGGCAGTCTCATGGATATAACAGAAGGAAAAGACTGGAAAGTTAGGAAATAATCACTTTTGAGGATGGGTGACTGGACAGAAATTTTAGATTAAGTATAAACAAAGAATTCTGTATGCAATTGAGATTTAGAGTCAAGATCTCTTCATCATCTAACACAGATCCTCAAGCAGAAGGTAACCAGCCTGAAGATGGTTATATATACACAGAGTGTTTATACAAGCCAGGGAACAACCATCTACCTCAATTACTGACAGCGGCTCCGTTCCTTCAGCGCGAGAACTGAGCATATGCCCCTGACGGCAGTACCTCAGCGGTTCTCACTCCCCACCATGGAAATGCTGGGCTGCCACCATCTCTTTTCAGGTGCAGAAGGGAAATTACACGGGGGGAACCACAGAATAGCATTCGGCATGCAAAATCTTTGATCAGCAATTTCTAGCACAATTATGACTGACCCCTGAGCAAAACAAGAATACCTACCATGCAGCCTGTTAATGGAGCATGTTAATATTACTAAGGCTGGAGGTAAAGTATGTAATCTAATGCACATATTCCACTTCCTAATTCTTTGGAGATAGAAGGTATTTTCTTGCAGAAGTACAGCGCTACAGTACAATTACAAGTACTATTAATGGGTTGAGTTATGGCATGCTATTTTAAGTGCCTTACTTATTTTCTTGCTTTTAAGGGTCTGCATAAGTAGATCAATCATCTGATGATTTTTAACTGTATTTCAATAAATACATATTTAATCAGCAGCAAACTATTTTTTTTTGCCAATAATTTTCCAACAAACTACCACAGATTACTTGAAACAAGGAAGATTTGCAGTTCTGCAGAAGGAACTATCTCCTAAGAGATTTTCAACACACCTTTCTCTTTCTGTTCTGTTCATTTTTCTAGAGATGCATTTAAGATTCAAAAGAGAATCCTGATTGCTTTTTGTGTACATGGATTTAAGCTCTCTTTGTGCTTGCAACAACATAAATAAATTCATTCTTTTTAACAGCAACTGCACTAGTTCTTTAAAATGCAATGCAACCCTTTGTGCAGTAGCCTTGCGCCTTTTAAAGACAACCTTCAGCCTGTTTTTCATGTTCCCTTGGTATCAAAACCAAAGTCATTCGGCTTTTCTTCTGAGAAAATCTGTATAGGTAATTTGGCTTTAGGAACACTAGGTAAATGCAACACGTTTCTTTTAGGTTCACACACCTATGTAATCGCTAGAATTATACAAATACATTTAAATTCCTCCTAAATGAAGGAGGCTGGCATTTGGACAAGTCTTCTGTTGTCCAGTAAGAATTATAAAAAGGTAGGAGCTTCTTTGAATCACAGTATGTAACTTACAGAAAGGAGTCTATTCTCTTTACTTTTTTCTACTGTGTTCTGGTTAAAATATCTAAACTGTGGTCCTGTGAGAAACCAAACACCTCCTGGGAACTGCAGAGCAAATTTAGAGCACTTAGCACTCCACTGAATCAGCTCCTAACTTAACAAGGCTAAGGAAGGAACTGATAGAGGTTATCAAACTAAAAAGTGATAGCTGAAAAAAATGGCCAAAAAGATGTTCAAAAGCACAGTGAAAGAAAATTCTCCAGCATGAAGAAAAAGAGCAGAAAATAAATAGTTTTTTTAATAAAGAAAAGCAACAGATAGATTTCTTTGTAACACTGCCTCAATTTTTTTGTTCTTTCCCCCAAAAAAGTGAGTAGGCAAGTTTGTGTTACATTCTTTAGAATATAAAGGAAGTTATTTTCACCCTTGGATAAAACATTAAAACCTCTAAAGGCTTCACTCGTTCACAAATGGGAAATGGAAAGCCTTCCTATCGTGTATTTTGGAGACAATATCCTTTTTTCTGGAAATGCTGATAAGGAACAAATTCAAACTGGTTCTCATCCGCCTCATCATCTTATTTATTAAAAACAATGGTTTCTTTTAAACCCTGTATACTAAGCTATCGGTCAATTTTGATTGACACAAATATTTGTATTAAAGGTTACATACTGCAATTTACAATTGGGTACTATCACAATACTGTATGTTAATGTAATCAGTATTTTCATTTCATGAATTCATTTGCAGCATGACACTGCAAGGGTATTCTTACATATATTGAAGACACAATTGCTAAGTAGTTCAACAATTCTCCTTTAAGTGGGATTTTTTTTTTATCTGATAAAATTTTAACAAAATAAGACCACTCCTAGTTCTGTGTGCATGTTTTAATTTCCCACCTTTTAAAGTGTTTAGACACTTGGAATACCTTGCATACTGAATTAATCCACAAATATTTACAAGAAAAATCTATTTAATTTCTTTCTATAGTAACTACCACAGGGACTATTGTAATGAAAAATTTCCTATCTTAAAGAATTAATGCGATTACTGATATAGAGAAAAAATGTCATTTATATCATCACAAACACGTAAAAGATATAATCCCATATTCACAAAAAGAATCTTTATTCCCTCTTTGAATTCTGAGACAATACAGTCTTGCCTTGAGGAGAACAGAAATATTATGAAGTACCTTAAGCAAGATAATTGTAAGAGAAAAAACTACAATTGCATTATTGTTGTGCTAAACTGTGACATACTTAAAAAGCTAATTTCTTTTATTATAATGGAATTTGGTGTGCATATCCTTTAATCTACTTCACTATTTCTTCACATTTTTACACACAAACATATGTGTAAAGTGTTTCCCATTATCTGTACTACCTGATTTAACAAACTGCAACAAATTTAAAACAATTAAAAATGTACTTGGCAATTCCATAAACTTCACTAGATTTATTTTTTTAACAGTTTTTGAACTGACTGAACACGCAGGATGCAGCAAATTAAAGATCTACTGCAAATATTATTCAAGAAGACATGATCAATAATTCATGAAAAAGTAAATTTGACATGAGTGACTGTCCCAAATTTTACCAAAAACATTTCAACCAATCACAACGCTGAACAGTTTGTATCCAAATCGAAAGCTATGCAAACAAAAATATATCCCCAAAATAGGGCTTCCTACAGCTATGCCAGTTGAAGTGCATTTACTTTTAAAATTCAGTACAATCACTCTTCAATTATTCCTTTCAATTAAACAAATTTTAACAAAGAAACTAACCTACTGTGGCTGGGCATTTCTCTATTCCACCGAAGCAAATAACTTTTTCACTCATTCTCCTTTAAAAAGCAAATTTAACAAAACTACTAAGACAAAAAGGATGACCTAATTAGTACTAAGTAATATTTAAAGCTTTTATATATAGTGCACTCTTATTGCTATCCCTAACTTCCAAGGCTTTATACTCACTGATATTGTTTGATTTATCTGGCACTATTACTGCTTAAGCAGGCAAATTCATACTGTCCATTCTTGTATGCATCCAACATACACAGAAGGGATTAAACTGTAAAGAAAATTTTCTGTGAACCTTGATTAAATTGGCTGTTATGGTAGTGGTGTCCTCAAAGATGAACAGGGTCTCCCCTAGCGTCCACAGGCCTTCAATGGGCTGACCCAGACAAAACGAGTCAAAGGCAGTACAGAAAACTCCCGGGAACCAACAAGAAATAACGCTCAGGAGTGGGTGAGTTACAGGAATCTCTTACCCGTTTCTACCTAAGAGCCAGTCCCACCAGAAAACTTAAACTCTGGGCAGATACTCTTCCACTCCTCACCACTCAGCAATGAAAATGCATTTAATTCCTTATAACTCTTAATTTCTGTTAATGAATTATTAGTGCTATACTAATTGAGTTCATTTTGGTGATCTGAACAGATCTGACCAGCTAGTTTTGTAAAAATATCCATCTAAATTAAATAGAGTAATATCGGGTAAAAAAAATGTAGGTCACCGAGGAAACAAGCCATCCACAAATATTGCCAGCGTTCTGTTCAGGAAGCAATTTCAGCATGAGCCTTTCTTTGCTCTGTTCAGACCCCAATTCCTATGTATCAAAGCCTTTAAGCACATACTGGCCTTAAGCATATGCTTAAAAAAGCTTTGTGGTGTTAGGACCTTCCGACTGGCACACAGGACATTTGGAAGTGCTTGCAGTATAATCCCCTGCAGTAAGCACTGCTGTCTTTTCCAGTGTGTGTGACCTACTCACGAAATTTATGTCCAAAACAAAAAGATTATGTACTAAAAATCACATCACATTGTGTCAATGTAATGACAATGCCCAATATACATCACCCTCTAAACTATAAAGCCCCTATGCTGAAAAAATGGCAGTGAAGTCAGAAGTCATACCTCTGAAAAGAACTACAGTGCAATACACAAAAAAGATTTTAAACTAATACTTGTGAAACATCAGTCTTCAATGTTTGTGTCACAAGTGGCCAATTCACATTATACAGCAATGGCCTACAGGTCTTTCACACAGGTAACTTTTTTTCTAATTAGAATAAACTAATAAAATCTCCAATATTCTCCCCTAAGTTGCCCTCATTTAGTGTGAAAATGGTTGAAAGAGTTTAAGTCAGTCCTTTAAGAAATAAAAAAAAAATCTTTTTCAGAATCATATGTGCTAATACGATTTTTATCATTCAAAACTGAAAATAGTCCTTTAAATAAAAAGTTTTTAGTTAATATCAGTGTTTTGGAGCCTCCCACTGGCAGCCATCACACAGCTGAAGTGAACTATCAGCTGAATGGAGGGTTTATATCCAGCATCAATGACTAGTTTGCTTTAAAAAAAAATTAGTATTTCTGAGTTCGTATTTTAAATGCAATTTGAAAGATCATAAAGGAAAGAGTCCAGCATTTATTGTGTGTCTCCCAGCAGACTACTTAATGTTCAAACATCTACTATGCAAAGGTCAAATGATTTCACTGAATGTAATAGTGACAAAAATATTATGCAGCACCGAAAAAAAAAAAAATCAGACGATCAAGGAAAAAGATATGGACCTGAGATCTTGCAAAAGTCACAATAAATAATGGAGATTCAGTTCAGTAAGAAAGAAAATTGCAAAATTGTGTCAAGAGAACCAGATTAAGAAAGATAATAGGTAAAATATAAATTACATACTTTTGGCAATGTTCTTCATAAAATTATTTTAAAGTAATACAGAAAATGAATTTTTATAAAAACCCCCAACTTTTCTTACACAAATATTGCTTGCACAGAATCAAAAAGAAAAAAAATGTATTCAGATGGGGAACCTCTGAGGTATTCTGCTGCAGGCAGCAACATGGATAGCTGAAGTCAAAAATCCAGTGTAAATAGTTGTGGTAGTTTTAACATACACAGGGTAAAGCTGCAATGAGCACTCATTCAGGAATGAGACAGACTACAGGTAAAACCAATACCAAAAAAATTTACTCAAATGCTTATCTGAAGCAAACAGCAAAAGCTAATAGGTACCAGTTTATTTTCCATATTATTGTGCTTTTCCTTCCTTGACATTTACATCAAATATTTTAGGCTCTCATTCTTTCTAACATAAAGAAGCGTCACAGTGTGCCATGCACTCCACTTGCTGGTGGTCCTGGCTCTTCAAAGCCAAGATCTCACCACCAACTAAAAAGAGCTGGAAACAAAACCAGGAATTGCCTATCTGCCTCTGAGATGTGCTGCTCTATGCAAGAATTTGGTGGTCACCAATGGCACTTGATCTGGAGAGATCCAGTATATCTCTCCACACCAGCAGATAAGAACATTGAGGACAGGAGGCAGAAATGCAGCTGAGCAGCAAGTGAAAAAAACCAACAAGCAGGAGTAAAGCATGTGTAGAGGAAGAGCCAAGCTGGAAGAGGATATGGACAAATTTTAAAAACAAAACAAAACAAAACGAAACAAAGGACAAGACAGCAAAGAAGTAAGAGACAAGAGAATAGAATACAGGGAATAAGGTAACCAAGAGCAAAAGTACAATGTGATGTTCACTTTCTGTAATACAATACAGCATTTCTCACATTCAAGAAAAGTGAAGGGGGGGGGTGTTTTTCCTTTTTTACTTTTGCTTATAATAAACAAATGAACAAATCTTGACTGATCTTGTATTCTAACATCTAACATCAAAACCTGAATTTTGGTAAGTTAAGCTGATGTATCATTAAAAATAAAGCTCTGGCTAGATGTTTTTAAAAAATTAAGACATATCCAATAAAATAGCATGATGGAAAATAAGATCCAAAATTGATATTACATTTGAAAGAGACTTCTGTTAGTGATCTCACAAAACCCCTCCCCCAGACTAGATGCTACTAACGTTATATATTAATACAAAGATACATAATTTTGACTATTATATTCAGAAACATACATACGTTTTTTTCTGTGCTCAACCAGCGTAACAGCCTGCTTTGCTGAGCATTTTGAAAACCAGTTGTCCCCAAGCAGAACAGTAACCTCATTGGTGTGGACAAGTTTTCCTGGCATGAAGGCAAGAGGACCAAAAGGTACCTGTCAAAGGCACAGAAAAAACTGCTGAAAATCACTAATGAAAATAAAACCTAGACAGTCATTCATGTCTTAGTTTTCTTTAAAAAGTATAATACTGAGTTAAAGAGATAAAAATTTTACAGCTCTTATTTAATGACTAACCCTTCATAAATATTCAAATGACCAGATCCATTTGAATTTAATATTGTACTTACAAAATCAGAAAAGTGGTATTTAACTAGACAAGTTGTTTTGTGACATAAAACTATGGTGTAGCTGAATGCTTGCATGGAAAATAAATTCACTTAATCCTAACATATAAGCCTTGATATTGAAAATATTATTGTATAGGTGAGTTATGTATTTGTTATACACAGACTACATTAATTTCCTAATAAAAGCAAGTGTAGCTTTGCCAAATTTTTTTAAATATTTAAATAGGTATGGTCAACTCAAAGAGGAGTGGTTATTCTCAATATCTGTCTTGCTAATAGTAAGTACCTAGAAACCTCAGTGTAAGTTTGTGGGACTACTAGCAGGATCACAGACCATGCTTAACCTCACTTTATCATTCACCATACGCAGACCTCAACCTTCAAGCGATGCTCCGGCAAGCAATGCCTGTCCTCTAATGACCCTCCAGGCACAGGAACAATACATAAAACCAGAATATTTAAGACAGGACTACACTGGTGATAAACACATTTTATAACATTGAGAGGTGCTGCTTAAACTTTGTAACCCCCGTTTTAACATGTATTACAATGCACGGGACATTGTTTTTATGAATTAAGACACCCCCCACAGCTCACACTTTATAGATGGTGCTTGGGCAAGTATGGCCTTGGCCACCCTCACTCCTGCCTCCTGCAATGAGCTCCCTGCATTCTTACCCTCAGACCTGCTGCCACCTGCCTGGCTGCCTTTGGGCTTCAATTGCCAAGAAATTAGGAGGCCAAAATCAAAGTTAAAATGGAGGTGGCAAAAAGCTAAGAACCGCATCCGTATCAAGTTTTCTCTTTCTTAGGGTAAAAAGAGATCTGTCTCAGACAGTTCCCTTGACTTTATTCTTCTGCTGCCTTCTTCATTTCCTCAGGACAGCACTCGCTTTCTGATTGCATTTGTGATGAAGCAGAGCACTTGGCCTAGTGGATCTGTCTTCCCTAGCTTCAGTAGCCAGGAGGGTACCAAATATTGAAACTGTTTTCCAGCAGGCAGGATCCTGACGTTAAGACTATGTAGAATGTGCTTTTCCTACACGTGTACCCTTCCTGACTTGGTTTTCACATAGAAGACAGCACCATTTGCCTGTTACTCTTCCCCCAAAATGATGAAAGCAAAATTGAAAACATATGAAAATATTTGGCTAACAGGATAGGAACTATTTATATACATTTTAAATAACAGATGTGAGTTGACATTGCTGCTTTAACTATGAATAAGCCCTATCCAGCTTTTTTAAAAATGGGTGTTTTTTCTGTGCTTCAAAACAACACAATCTTTTTGCTTTATATCATGTGGCCACACATATACACATGGTAAATGGACTGCACATACAAAATCCAGAGCTCAATCATTGTAACAGGAAAGGAAACACTCTCTTTTCCCACATGGTAAGTGTATTCCAACATTGTCTGACTAACAGCTCAACTCTATATGGTGAGCCAGGCTGCCAAGGAAGAAAGCAGTCAGGCACTTTGTGCTGAAATTAGCCGTTCAGTTATTTACAGTAAAACTTCCATCCCTTCAAAGACGTATCTTGAATTGGACCTGAGAAGGGAGGAGGAAAAAAAAGAGAGAAAAGCCAATTTGGTCAAAATTCTGGTGAGTGCAAGCCAACAGGGTGAAGTTTATACAGGGAGCTGTGCAGTTGTTAGGGAAGATTCAAAGCACCAGAAAAGATCACTAAGTCAATGTGAAGATCGGTGAAACAAAAATTAGCAGCACCTTTTTATGTAAAAATCAATGTTCTAGGGTTTATTTCCATGAATCAGGAAATACTACGGCCAGTTTCTTCTCAGGAAATGACTAAGTACCGTAATTCAGTCATAATTATAGTTTTCTATACAATAGATTTACTTATCAAACATGTCAGGTTTTGTGTTAGTATTTAAGTCATCAGTTCTCAGTTGTAAGTAACACTGTAATTTATAATGGATTTCAAAGAAAAGAGAAAGAAAGAAAAGCAAAGGTTTAACTATTATCATAATAAATATAACACGACGAAGTACTACATGGCAACCGGAATAACTCCTCACCGCCAGTGCAGATAACCAAGTTACTAAAAATTTTAGCCCATTTTCTTGTGTGAACTCTACAGCATACATACCATGATATCGTAGGACAGTTTATCGGGCAACGTGCGGAGTCGTTCCTGAAGAGCCTCATAATCACTTTCCACCTTTTTCCTGTTGACAAATTCAAGTTGATTCAATTTCATATCTAAAGTAAAGAGCTAATGTTCTTCTGCTAGCAATTCAACAACACACAAAAAATACAGAAAAATAAGCTGGTTTAAACACATATGGTTGATAACAACTTATTTATAAAAGACTTGGAATGACAAACATAATAGCTAGATTATTTCAGAATAACATGTATTAAAATAGGGACATGATTATTTTAGATTGTGCATGTCTGTCTGAGTTTGAATGTTTTATGGTGCAAAGAATCAGTTCTTCCACTGTGATTTGGCATATCTCACTCGATGTTCAAGTTCAACAGTTATACCACCATCAATATTTAGAAAAAGAACTGCAAAGTCAGTTTATACTTTTTTAGAGGCAAATTCTTCAAAGTATCACTTGTAATAAAGAATTCATGACCTTGGTTTGAGCTGACATAAATGGACAAAATTTTAATTATTTCTGATTTTCACGTGAACGTTGTGTTCCTACCAAGAGTCAACACTCCTGAAAGATGGCTTGGCCACCAGGATTCTGTTGCATCTTCAATCCCTGACAAGGGACAATACAGATGGGGTACACCCCTTCTGCTGCTTCTCTACCCAAAAGGTAAATAAGGCTCATGTCACAGTAGACACTTGGCTCTTCAGAGGACTTCGCAAGATACATTTCGATTGCTGCAGGGATTTTCCTTTGTGTGCAAAACAAGCTACTACACTCCCTCTAAAAAAGCCCTCTTGTGAAGACATTCTGTAATTCATCTGGAAAAAGTCTTTTAATGGACCACTGCCATTCTGAAGATGGTCAGAAATCAGCTCCTCATGAAGCAGCTGGCATATAAATGTCAAGTTTGATGATATTGTTTACTTGTACCTCAAAATAGTAAACATATATATGGTAGTAAATTCTGCAATAAAAGGCAACTGAAAGCACGGAGCAGCACACTTAACAACGCTGACCCAAGATTCAAATTACAGGTTTTCTGAGGATGATTCAGGAAAGCAATCTATAAATGTGCTGAAAAATGAATGTCATAGTTGATAACACAACTCTCAAAATATTATCATTGATTTTCTTAGATTCATAAGCAGAATGAAATCTTCTTCAGCATTAGTTATGAAAAATTAGATCTGATACTCCTATGTCTTGTCTCATTTGCTGCCACAGTTGAACTTTGCTGTAATCACCCTACTTTATACCTGGAGTACTTCATATTTTAAGTTGCTGAACTGGTCCTGAAAAAGGAATTTAGGTTTTTATGCCACTTGGACATTAAAACTGTATTCCATGTAACTGATTTACAAAAGATTCTTGCTCATGCTTTGGTTTGACAGCAGGTTTCTCCCAGATATTTTAGGCAAGTTTCTCTGTCAATTGCCCACATCAAAGCAAAAATATAATTCACTTCCTTCAAAGAGAAAGGACAAACTCATGAATTCTAACAAAATTCAGATGCTTTGGGGGGGAAGCAATATAATGACAACTTGGTGTCAACAATAATAATCATTTACTAATGATATTTACAGAATCCAGCCTTTGCCTCACAGAGATCTGCATTTGAGAAATGGACACTGATGCACTCAACCACCCTCTGAAAAACAAACACGATCCCAAAGCCACAGGCCTCGCCCTTGTCTCAAATGCAAAGAGAAGACTCCATGGGAAGGGAATGGTATGAAAATCCTCCTACTTGCAGCAGGATTAAACATTCCCATCATTTCATGGCTGAAAGTCATTCAACATTTCTTCATTAATCTGAAAAGAAGATACTGCCTTTAAGGTCTGACTGCTGCCCGTTACTGAATAATCTGATTAGGGTACAGGAGAAATCACTTGCTACAAAAGCTCTTTTGCTTTACAGAGCAAAGTACGTTTCTTTTTTCAGTGGGACTACTGCCCTTTGCATATCAAACCTCCACCACGGGAATCTCTGAGAGTGCAGCCACATCCTGAACTGGACCATGGAGATAAAGAACATTAAAATCAATCCTTTTAATTAACTGGCCTGAAACAGCATTACTCAAGGAAGGAAGCTGACCTCCCTCTTCACCTACAGCGATGGTCACAGGAGCTCTGGGGTGTGCCAGTGCCATGCTCAGTCCTGATACACAATGAAGAAACAAAGTGAACAGGGAGGATGAGTATTGGGACTCCAGCTATGAACACACCCCTGGAAGGGGAAACACATCTCTAATCTCATACCAGACCCATTATTGGATTCATGGCTGTAGAAATATACTTCAACAAGTGTACTAAAAAATTAAATAGAAAATAATTTAATGGAAAGATACTGAAGCTGAGCATTTTAAAACCCTATTGTTATTCACCCAATTCTATTTAACATTCTTCTGTGTCACTGACTACTTAAAAGGTCTTATATGAACAAATTACTCAGTTGAAACAAGCACACTCAGCTCTTGCACAATCAAGACCTAAATAAGGGTACTAAATTTTAAATAATTTTTTATAAAGTAAAGATTCCATGGATGCTGTATAGACTGTTTTTCTATTAAAAAAGCTGTCAGTAAGTTAGATTTTTCCTTTTGACAGTCTATGTCCAAAACCCCAAGTTCGTGGGGCCACAGCCAGAGTTTGCATGAAAGCAAACACACGAGTGGTGACTCCTTCCACAGACAACCCTTCCACCCCACTCCACAAACCTCAGCCATTTTTATAAGAGGAAATAATTGTTTCAACTTTCCAAACTTTTAAAAATCTGTTTGAATTTTAAGGCTTTCTGTCAATTAGTTTATTTCTGAAAAATACTGTCACTCAGTGAAAAGGATATACATGCAGAATTTCACACAGGACCAAATTGGTATGAACACTGCAAAGCTCCTGAGAAAGTGTGTGAGCTGGGGATATTCTGCCTGACTTCACCACAGCAGCACCAGTAGGCACTTCAATAATATTTTCCTTATTGAAAATTAATGCAGTCTCTCAATTTTAAACATAAATGAAACATATTAGTTTTAGATTATTTTTGCGAGCCAATAGTCAGAATTTAATATGATGATGTGTATAGATTGCCTTGATTTTTTTCCTCTTATCCAGTGCTTGCAGCCTATGTGCATTTAAACTAAAAACATTTGATACACACTAAATATAAATTATTTGCTTGGAGATCTTTCAGGCATGAAGAAAAAGCCTCTTAAAATAAATTTAAAATATTATATGCTTGATGGTGTATAACCAAAGGTTTAATCTCACCACTAAAGGGGCAGTTGCTGTGATTCTGCAATAACCCTGCAGACAATAATCAAGACAGCTCCTGTTGTTCTCTCAGTAAAATCATGGTAAACACAGCATGGATATATTGTAATTTGATATCTGTAAGATCAACTGTTATATCTCACAGTAACTCATAATATAAGATTTCATTCACCATTAAATGTACATTTTCCTGATGCCATACCAAACTATTATTTACTAAGCATGTTTTCTATTAACCATAGATTGCCAACAGAGAAAAAAGTTACCAGAAATAATTTTTGTACATAACAAACAGTTCCTTTCTAAGCATTACAACATACCTGGGGGGGGGGGGGGG
>NW_020799113.1:10712447-10724593 GCF_003259725.1 Athene cunicularia
GGGGGGGGGGGGGTAGAGAACAGGGAAACATTACTTTCACATTGTTTTAGCAGATGGAGGGAGGGAGGGAAGCAGAATTTCCCTACTTGCTCCATAGTTAGAAAGAAAACAACAAGAACAATTAATTCTACCCTGGGAATACCTATTCACCAATCAGGCAAATTCAGTATTCATCCCACAAGGTGCTTGGGGAAAAATGATGAATGAGCTGGGTATTTAAAACAGAAGTATAAACACTAAGGCTCAGTGTATTTATGATTTAAAATCATGATTTCAACGGAAAATATATACATTTTAAAGAGAGTACACTGCAACAATTCTGAGCTATCACTAACTACAGTCCCAAAAACATGCTAGTTGGATTTGGCTATCAGTAGAATAAATAGCAATACTTTACTAAAATATAACTAGGTTACTCATCAGTATTTTAGACATGTAATCAAACATTCTTCACTTACCAGTGCTGGATCTTTTCTTGGCAGCTAGTGACCACCTGTCATTAAAACAGATAACTACTCATGAAAAAACAAGGCTAAGCACACAGCTGCAATGTCAATGCATCAGAAACTAGTACAGTAGCTTTACAGATTTGGTGGTATTTCTATATACATTTTTATTTGTCAGTGCAAAGGCATGTGAATGGTAGTCCTTAAGCAGCACACTTTATCACACACTAATGCAGACTGATAACCACAGAAAAAATTACAGCTTTTCAATTCATATTTTGGTACAATACCTGCTCCATAACTATTAGGTGACACACGATATAAGATAAGTAGTACTTTGTGCAATCTGCAGATCTATTTTCAGAGTTACACGTTTGCAGAATAAGAAAACAACATAAATTATAACAAGACACCAATGTAACTTCCACAGTTATTAAAAAACAAAAACAAATGAACACCGCAGCATCAAAACCATTTTTTTCCTATATCAGTGCATCAACAAATGTTTACGCTGGCCATTTTAATTTGAAAAAGCACAAACTAATTTTGTGGTGTTTAAATAGAAGGATATTTGACACCATTATGGGCTGCTGGCTTCCCTTCTGTTCTTTCTGGGTGTCAAAATAACAAAGTTTCCATCTGAATATTTCACTTATTTCTTTATGCCACAGGCTTTCCCCAGAGATCCAAAATAATTTACAAAATAAAGCACATTGTTAAAATGAAATATTTTTTCTTTTTTAACTCTATTTTTTTACACTATGTAGATATAGCAAACAGACAGGATGCTGAAACCTGTGACCTTCTCTGCCATAATTACGTGGAGATTTTGTCTTTCAAAACATATTCTGATCTCTGAATAATGGTTACCAAAAATATAACACAAACAATTTCATTCAATTATATGAAATGCAATGAAGCCATGAGGCAATTAAATATGTCTAGACATCTTCTCAATATAAGCATTTTCCAGATTTTTTTTTTATAAATTTCATTTTTTTCATATAGTCAAAATAATGCTAACATTTGAAAGCAATTAATGAGAAAATTTGCAGAGAAAACAATAACATACATTCAAGTACCACTGAAATCACTGGAGCAGATAATTCTTTTTTTTTTTCCAAACAACAGAATGAAAGACAATTTTTTTTTCAGATAGCATATGTGCAGCTATTGCAGAACAGATCTCAGACCCTGTACTTTCTACTCATATAGGAGTAAAATAAATGGGACTATTTTGTGAGCTAGTAATCCTTTAAAAAGAATAAGGTACTTAAATGAAAAGAATCAGTTCTACATTTGTGGTCACGCTATTCCATAACCTATCAGGAAATCCAGCCAGGTAGCTTGTCCCGTGTAAGGCAAGTTTAAATTTATCATTTGCTTTAAACTCCTACAAATCAAATGTCTAGCAAACATTTTCTTTAATGTGCAAGCTATTTTTAGGGTTAAGAGCAAACATACAGACTTCTGCAGGACAACAAGTCAGAACTCTAATTCATACTCTTAATATTAAGCCCACGTGAAGAGTAAAGCTTCCATAAAAGGTGTATAAAAGGTGTATAAAGGTTTATAAAAGGTGTCATAGAGCACAGCAACGTTTGGTCACAATGCTAACACCCAATGGAGCCCACCACTAACAGGTACAAAAGTCAGAGCCTATTCTAGCAACATCCTTCATTCTTTCAGATTTGGTAGTGATTGTGAGGTACACAACATAATTAAGCATAGAAAAATGTTTATGAAATCCTTTAAGAAAGTTCCGGTTTAATTGCCCCATTACATATGAAGATAGAAAAGACAGGAAGCTTTCCATTCCCAATACATGACTTTCCATGCATGAAGTGAGCTAAAAGCACAGAAAGAAAAGCCCTGAAAACCATAAGAGCAGCATGTTCATTAACCTCTACATGATAATCCTTTCGTAGCTGCATATTAACTAGTTACATATTCATAATCATCTACATTATTTAGAGGACCTTCTATGAAAATTTCTAGGCTGTATCCATTAGCCACAATGTTAAAGGTTACAGAAGATAGTCTACTTAATGTTTCCAGGAATCCTTTTTAATTAGTAAATATGTAAATTGGGCACATATGCTCTTTATGTTTTTAAAAAATAGTCCATCAGTAAAACAGCATAGGGGCATATGCTGTTTCCATCGCCCTTTATCCCGTTAAAAAAAAAAAAAAAAAGAAAAATCAATAACACCAATCAATTTTAATTTAATTCTTCTTCTTTGATATAATCTCTCTTGAAGGGATACTAAAGGGTGGAACCAACAACAAACCTTTTCATTTCAGTGGCCAGCATAAAATAAGACCTTTTACAGAGATGCTAAAATATACCACCTTAAAAATACTTCGGGATGTACTTCTGGAACTGAACTCTATTAAAAAAATAGAGAGAGAATAAATATTGAAAAACAGATGGAGATCAATTATGCATATGTCCTTTATTAGGTCAGTCCCACTGTTTGGATAACTACTGGTCTTACCACAGCAAAGAAACAAATAGATAAATACATAAACAAATCTCTGATTCTTTACCTTTAATCAAACACAGGAAAATCATAAGTCTATCTTCCACACATAATTCATATCTAGAGTTACATTTAAAAAACAAAAATTCCTTTCAGGGTAAATAAAATAAATGACCTGTTTGTTTGAGTTCAATTCGTCTGGACACCTAGTGCCACCCACCATGCATTACTTTTAAGACACTGCAGTGGAAGTGGTACCAATACACTGAATTCTCCCCTTTTAGGCATAAAAATGTATGAGTTTGTGAATGCACCCACTTATCAATGGCTTATCTGCATACTAAAATACTTACTAAACTACTTCTGCAGCAAACTTAACATTACCTAATCATGGGTCTGGTTATTAGAACAGGATCCACATTCCATAGTCTTAATAGAAAGCAAATGGGCAAATACCTTGTTTCCTTCCTTTCCTCCAACAGCAACTTGTTAAAATTTAGTGCTTCTCAGGCCCGGGACGGGACAGAGCCATTCCTGGGAGCTCCACAAGCGGCCTGCCCGGGGACAGCCCTGGGAGCGCACACCTCTGTGCACCTGTAACCCAAAGCGTAAATCCTCCTGGATTAAAAACCAAACCCTTAAAGCAGGAGATTACATGTTGGTCCTGCTCCTATTACTACTAGGTTGACCTACGTAAAGGGAAGTGTACATTGCTGCTTCTAGGGAATCTCCCGCTTCTAGGTTTCACGAGCAGAGCCACAGCAGAGCAGGAGGATCAGCTTTAGACCTATGATCACTTCTCAGGTGTCCCGCAGTTCCACGGTGCCAATCTGAACATGGGGCAGCCTGCAGGCTCGTGACACCAAATCACCCCCAAACAACTCGTATCATACAGGCAAAGACTTCATTAGCTGTCTGAAGGCAGAAAATACCTTTTATCTGCAACACTTTCTCTCTTTCCAATCTGCCTATTTATATCTCACCTTCTCCAGAATCTTCCATCTCGAGAGCTCAAAAACTTTTCCATGAATTAAAGTTTACAGCATTTTGGGAAAGCACCACACAGATTTTGCAGGCTGAGTAACTTCACCACTAACACGGCTCAGGAACAGGGCCAGTAACAAAAGCCAGATCTCCCACTCAGCAGCCAGGCACTACGATTACTTGCAATGTTTCCTTGGGAGTGAAGACAGGTGAGAAGGACGCTGTAGCATGAAGCTGATCCTTTCCTGTACATGCCCATGGATCTGTAACCTGCTCCACATAACCCCACCTTGCCCAGCAGGTCCTCACCCTCACGTACAAGGGCACCTCTTTCTTCCACCTCATTTTTTCTTACCTGTTGCTCCTGCACATGCTCCCATTACTAACAGCTGAATGTAACGCTCTGCTGTGCTTCCGATTATCAGTAGTGCACAAATAGTTCCGCTGTCCTCTCCAGTCCAATACTATTTTCTTTTATTTAGGTAATCCTCCAAGGTGGAGTGCATGCATGCAAATGTCCCTCTACTAAGCAGCTAGGCACTGCCTACAAAGGTGATGGTTTAAGCACACTGAGGGTGATTCTTCTCTCTCTCATCTGAACAGCAATAAGGCAAGCTGCCAAGTCAGAATTTTATTTATGTCTCAGCTCATGAGAAATTATAAGCAACAGAGCTAGTACTGGTATTATTTGTAGACAGTTTCGGGTACCAATTCTAAACCTGCTGTATCTGAGTCACACAGTTATGTTCAAGTCTAAAGAATGAGAAACTGGTATTTTTAAGACGAAAGTTAATTCCAATGCAAATTATGAAAATAAAAATGCCCCATCAGATTAGGAAGAGTTTCTACATAAATGGGAGGCTATTTCCACACCTGTGGGTATGAACGTGGAAATCTGTATCATGGCACAAAAGCAAAGTTTCCGATTAAACAAACTGCAAGTTAGGCATCTAAGAGACCAAGTAAATGTGTGCTGTTTCTACAGGCATACTTGAGTATTTTGCTTCAAAACTGCGGCTCACAATCTGGCTGGTCTTCTGAAATTAGAAGCTAGGGACACAGATCTAATCCCAGCTCTGATTCTATTTCTTCTATATGGCCTTGAGCAAATCACAACCTCTCAGTCTACATTTCTTCATCTGCAAAATGGGGATAATAGTATTAACCTACCCACCTCAGAGTGTTTAATGATGATTAATTAATGTGAGAAAAGCACTCTAAAGATGTAAGAGCACTATATAAGTGATAAAGCATTATTTACCACTTGAAAAGTAATCTGAATAAAATCAGATATGCAAGTAATTTGTTTACATGTAGCAATAATATAATTTGTGACTATTTAATCTTGAATTAGTCTCACTTTAAACATCCCTTTCAATCACATTTCCAGTTACTTAGAGAAAATGACAGTACGGAATACTTTTTGTGGAAGCAGAGCAAGTAATGAGGTGGTAATTAAAGTAAGGGTCTAATAAAGCCTAAAACCAATGATCTGCCTTGAGGAGACTGTCCCTGTCATTTGGGACTGTGTAAATATCTCAGTCTTGACCTTGGTTCTGTTGTTCAGAACCTTCCACAAACTACAGTAGAAGTATATACTGGTTTCCTGAAATGCAGATCGACGTTTGTAAGGCTCATGATAAATGCAAAATAATTTCCACTACTGACCTAATTCAGATGACTCTAACTCTGTACAGTTTTAACTGCTTAACCTTCTACATTCAAGTATTTACTGCAGTTGCTACATGCACATGAGCTGCCTCCGTCTGTAAATCTTTGCAGTATCAAAACCCACTCTGCCATGCAACTCATGCATGAGATTTCTCTGTCACACCCCCAAACCCTAAAAGTTTACTGATGAAATAACCAGTTCATCATATAACTTTACATTACAGAAGAACACTAATGAGTGGTCAAATATTTAATCATCTATTGATAACAAGGGTGTAACAAGCCACATGCAAAATAAACATTTAAAATGAATTTTCATTTTTTCCTCTAGGAAACTACACAGTACTTGCCTAAAACACAGCAATCACTGATGGAGAAAGACAGAATTAACATTTGCACAATTGTTTTTCCTAGAGCCCCATTTTCAATCAAAAAATGAAGTAAAACTATTAAAAGTTCTTCAGTCTGTGGGCACACTGTATGATCTAATGGAAAAGGAAGAAAGCATTTCTGAGCTCTCATATTCATTTATTAAATCATATTACTCAAAAGCACTACATTTCAACAAATTATTAACATAAATCCCCCTTTGGGTGGAAACTTTTGCCTGTTGAAGAAATGTGTTTGGGAAGAATTTCCTTACTGAAGGAAAATAGATTGAAATAAATTTGAATCATGGCAAACATTTCTTTCTTTCTAAAGGAAAATCTTATTTAAAAATATGACCACAATTTTTACGCTTCTCGACAAGAAAACAAGATCAGATCTACTATTTTTTTATTAATTACGTACACACAAGTGGGTCTCTCAGTTTTGCAGAAAAAGTAGCACGTAACTATTACTTATTAATAAATAAAACTAAGTTCTGACCAAAATTACTTTTGAGAGCTTGAAAATTCTACTTGAAACACCTGAGAATTATGAAGCAGACAGACGACTCATCTCTTCTTTGCCAGCTGGGAAATTCTGCCCTCACAAGACTATTTTATGTTTTGACCACTGCTGTGGTTATGGGTCACGTAGACAAATGACTTAGAGTCACCTTGCAGTAAGCGTGGCAGACAGACATCAGCGTGGCAGCCTGCTCCGCTGTGACAGCCAGGCCAGCAGTGTCAGCTTACGTGAGCCACCACCCTTCTCCCTCACTTCCAACCATGAGTTCCCAACACCTTTGTGCTGTTTTGCTGTTTGTCAGTCCCCTTTGGGACTCATTTCAACTCACAAACCCAGCAAAATTCCAAAGGCAGCGGGACATTTTCCACTAAGTGAGTGAGTCTGTTTAGCTCTGAACCAACTGACTTGGGGCAAGCGAGGAACAAATTGGAGCAAGGTGACGTCTTTCCCTGGTAAGCAAGTCAGTATCCATGTCATGTAACACCATCATGAGACACAGCTAAGGAACTCGTAACTTAGTATTTTGGCTTACTTCAGGTAAACATATGAATGTGGCTATACTATATGCAAGCTAGCTCAGGTACCAAGACAGCAGCAGATCTACATAAGCACAGAACTCTCGTGGTCTAACTTACCAAACATCTCAAGCAGGTTTTACAAGCTTTGATGCAGTCTGTGGTGCAACAGCTATGCTGCTAGCAATAGCTAAGTTAACTAGCTTAAAATTGACATGAGCTGTGGCACCTGCCTCACAGACGTACCTTCAGGCAGTGGTTCAACATTCAGCCACAGTCCTGAGTAAACCAGCCATCCCTCCCCGTCTCCAGCTACTCAGTTCCACTGTCTTATCCTTCCAACCCCAACACAATCTGCTGGCAGACATTTGCGGTGCTGCACAATTGACCACATTAGGGAGCACCACACTGGCTGAAAAATAATCTAGGAAGAAAAAAGCAGCAAGAAAGTCAACAACAAAAGCCGGGTCACTGAGCAGTGTCACAAATGTGCCACCCTAAAACTGTTAAAAGGCAGAAACAAGCAGTCCCCCCAAAAAAATTAAGATTAAAAACTTGTTTGCCAAATTAAAGTCATCTCCTTCCTGGATAAGTCACGTGATCATTAATGAAATTTTTGAACAAGTGACCGAGACTGTTGCTCACAACTGCTCTAACTTGGTATGAGCATGGCCACGACTCAAAGGTCCCATCCAGTTTCACCCACTGCTGGCTCTGCATTGCCCCTGCTACATTCATGCTAGCATCTGACACAACCATTTTGGCATGCATTACTGGCTTCCTCTCACCCCACAGCAGTCTGATCACAAGTGTTAGTACAAAAGTGGTGGAGGGAGTCACCCTTCCCATGACAGTGAAACTGCAGCCTGTGCTAACAGACAAGAGGAACCATAAAACCACCAACTTACACAGTGCAGCCCACCGTCCTAATGCCCCACTACAAAAAAAATGGAATTCTTAGCACAGTTGCTGCTCTGAGGGCCTCAAGATGGCAAGCTCCGAGCTAGCATATCCATCTGCAAGACTGAAGCTTCAGATTAAAACAAAATACAATTTCACAATCTCAAAGGAGGAAAGAAATACGTGGGGCAAGGGGTATCCAAGTCAACCTGAGAAGACAGGTTATGAACATAACGTCTGGAATGGAGACCTGCAAAGATACTAGATACTAAAGATGACTGCCAAACAGTACCCTGGTCACTGCATCTAATCACAGAATCAGTAGACAGCTGTAGGCGCAGCACAATTTAGCAATATTTAAATTTTGTGGATATAATCTCATCTACACATTTTAGTTACCAGTGAGGCAGGACACATTCAGACTTGCCCACTCCAGAATTTAAAGGCAATGCTCTTTAAACTCTTCTGTGAATAGTTTGACTTTACCATTAAAAAAAGCTATTTAAGATCTGTTAATTTATTTCACAGTTCTTGACACTATGTAAGATAGCGGGTATTTAATTCATACTAATAAGAACATAGACAAATATTGACTACAAAAAGTAAAAGCGGTGATCAATTAACACTGGAGGAACAGCATTACATTGGAAGCTTCCAGAAAATGACTGAATTGGCCCTTTTACTTGAAAGCAGCACATGAGAAAACATTTTTGAGCCCATCATTACAAAAAAGCGCTGGACAGGACGAACTGGATGTCATTACAAGTTTCTGAAGAGGTAACTGTCCAGGTACCTTTTAAAAAGGAGCATGTCAAACCAAGCTTTAGACACTCTGTTCATTTTTCTCAAACAGTTATTGTGAAAAATGAAGCCCTATTGCACTGGTGTCTTGAACCCAGGCTTTCTCTAGATTAAGTTAATTTGGATGTAGGCTGGAAAAAGTGCAACACCCTGGGAGACACTGCACGGGAAAAGCACACTGAATCTCATCTGCTGAGTCTGCAGGCAAGCAGTTCAGATTTCTAGGGGCTCCTGCAGCAGTGTGAAGTATACAAGGCCCTACTCAGTCTCACCGCTCTTTTTCTGACTGCAGGAACAGCTTTAAAACTGCCAAGTTGCCGGGTTCATAGCACAGATACTACTTGAAGACTTAAACAGAAGCAGCCAGCCCCAGAAGTAATTCACATAAGAAGAAAACTATTTAAAGGAGTGTAAGTTTAGGATTCTGTCATTTGTTTCCCCATAACCCACCCATAAGTTGTTTAACTGTTAAAAAACTGCAAGTACCCAAGATCTTGAAAATGAAAGATCATACAGCTCCACCATTTAAATTCATAAAAATTAAAATATCTCATAATACACAGTGGCCAATGTGTTACAGTAACAGCTGGACTAAATCTAAATGTGCTTTGTTGTCATGATGAGTGACAGTCACTTCCTTATCCTAATTTTCCTAAAAGGAAAATAATAAAATGTGTTTCTAAAAAAAAAAAAAAAAAAAAAAAAAAAAAAAAAATCATATTGCCAGCTAATACTGGAATTCTTTAGACTCTTCATGCCTGTGTTTGCACTCTACAAATGCCTCTTGGGTCTAATTGGTTCTGTAATGTCTCCCATTACGCGTATCTTCATTGCATTGTTCAGAAACTATAGAATGCATCAGCCCACTGTAAATTCACTGGCTATGCAAGTCTTACCAAATCATACAGATTTGACTTGTCAACTTCCTATCAGTTAGTAATCCCAACTCATTTGATTGTAGGAATAAAAGTATATCAAATATTATGTTTAAATGCAGGCTCTATAGCATGAGAATCCACCTATTTAAATATTCATTTTATAATTCCTGTACTAACTTGCAATAGATTTAACGCAGTATTTTCAGCTAACATATATTGCTTTTGCAAGTAATCCATGATACATACATTATATTCTTTTTACAGAAATATTCAAAACTTTACGCAGGCACTGTGCTTCCAATGATGGTCTTTATCATGAAAATTACTAGATATTCTTCTATAATTTATCCCCAAGATACACATTCTAAGTCATGTTTTTATACAAAGTGCCTTTAGTGGGAGCACTGAAAATTGCTTTTAACAGTTTGTTCTTACTATCACTACAAATTAACAAGATGAAATCTGTCCAACAGGCAAGCAGTCCTAAACAAGAATTAAAATTACTTTTCACCAGGGGTCCTAAACCTGAAAGTTGCAGCCTCAACCAGATTAAAGATAGAAAGTCATGAACATCCTGTTCTTTTAATATTTTTAAACAGGAAGGAAGCCTCAGTTCATGTGTTCTCCAGAGCAGCTCTTTAACACCTAAAAGCTCAAACTCAGAGCTGAACCATGGTTATACAATGGCCTGGATGTTAAAATAATCAACTGTGATTCAAATACTATCTTTAATTCTGCAGATAGATAACACTGTATTTCACTGTTACACTAAAGGTTGCCTTCAGACTAAGGGGAATAAATAGGTTTCTTTATACTTCATCAAGAATCACTGGGACAGCACAACATCACAGTAATTAAAAGAAATATATGTTCCTGCTTAAATGCCAGTATATATACATACCATTCTGGCTAAACAACTTTACTATTTGTTATGATGCTCATAGTACGATTACTAGTTTACCAAAGTACCACATAAGTAATTCTCCCTCATCTTTGTGCTAAGACCAAAACATGAGCCTTCAGCTTCAGTAATTTTGTAAGAAAAATACGAATCTCTGAAAAGAGGCAGCTTAAACGAAAAGACCTCCTCCATCTTAAAATACAGTATTTTCGTAACTGAAAATACTGTTGTAATCCAATTATATATATTCATTGCATAGAGGGAAAGTCTACTATATCTTCATCATGACACTCCATTGTAACCAAGATACGTAGTTCTTTACTATAATTTCATATTGAAGCTAAAGTGTTCAATTTTTTTTGCCAATTTGCAGAAATTATGTAAAGTTTCCCTATGATAAAATATAATTTTTGTACATCAGCCTAACAGAGGCTTAATTAATGGTCTCCTGGGCCTCTTTTCCACTGGAGCAGATCTGTTTAAGAGGAGTCTTAAACTTGCTTACAGAAGGGTCTTGCCATGAACTGGGAATAATTCTATGTGGTTAACGACAGACTTCCACTTACACATTAGGCCTGACTGACATTAACGTACCAGAGAAATTATTCTTCACCAAATTCTCCCACCTTGAAAATTAACTGAAGGAGCCCAAGCAGATGAGTTACTATCACCAATTATGGGTATAATGGGTTACTATCCGTGCAGAATGGATGACACAGTGTATTCCAGCAGATCCTCTTACTGTTCATCCACAGTAACGGTCAGTTGGTTATATAGAGATTTTAGTAATTATCTACTGTGCACACATTTTTGCACATGGTATTCCAGACAAGGGGTATTTATTACATCATATACATGTATTCACTTTTCTTACTCTTAACTAAACTAGCATGTGACAAAGCAATACATGCTGCTTAAGATAAAGTCCTCTGTTATAACTGAGGAGCTCTAATGTGCATCTTAGAAGCAGCTTTAAAAGATTTTAATCATGACAAAAATGAGCAGAAAAATTGGGAGGTGTGCAGACTGCGCAATGTGCTCGTGTCAGTAACACAACTGACCATGACCACAAGTTCCACAGTGACCCCTGCACACACGCAGAGCTCGCTGCAAGCCTGGCACCGACAACCCCAAAACCACACTGGCTAAATTAGCATGGCCCGTCTGCCTTAGACCACGAGAGTAAAATCCAGGGAGACCTATCTGGAGTTTTGGACTATGGCCACGTGTGGAACCAGCCTCCAAACTCTCGGGAATCACATCCGCAGGGGATTTTGGCTCTTCCAAACCCATTTCAAACGTTAATTCCTGTTTTTTTAAGGCAAGTCATGAACAACCGGTTTTTGAGGCAACCGCTCCTCACGCTGGCCCACGAGATGGCCGGTTCAGACCCCCGCCGGCCCTTGCACGGGGCCTGCCCGCAGGCCCGCGTTCTAAAGAGCTGCGGGATCGGCCCTGCGACGGGAAGAACCACAGCGGAGCCCAAAGCGGGTGAAAAGCAGGCGCCGAGGGAGGTAAGCGCTCGGGCAGCAGAGCGCGGGGTGTGCGGGGCCAGGCCCGCTGCCCCCCCCCGCTCACAGCCTCTCGCTCCGGCCAACCCCCGCCGGCCGCCTGGCGGCTCTGGCTGCAAAGGGCATTTCGGCAGCGCCACCGCTGCCGACGCGCTAACGGAG
>NW_020799113.1:10724643-10752040 GCF_003259725.1 Athene cunicularia
TATTCTTCACCAAATTCTCCCACGCCTGGCAGCGCTCGGGCCGCCTCGGAGCGCAGGCCCGGGGCGCGTAGGCCCTGGGCTCGGGAAACCGAACCATCGTCTGCGGAATGTTCGGGTCGGCCTACAGTGATCCCAGATACGTGTACACAGGACTCTGTGGCTTCTATAACAGGGAGGTGATGTCACGGTAGCGGATCGCAGAATGCCTGCTCTGCAGAGCTGACATTGTCAGGACATCTGACAGTGAATAAACAGTAGCCTGCTATGACCTGAAGGATTGCAAAATATTTTTAGATTCACTGAAACCACTTGGAGCAGCACTCAGGCTTGCCTACATGGAAGAGTTACTGCATGGGAAGCGAGTGGCAGGCAGCCACTCTTGGAGTACCACAGAGCGATTGATGTGCAGTAAATTCATTAGCTGATTTCGTGAATGGCATTAGACGTGTCCAAAGTACCATGTTGGTAACGGAATGGAGCCATACTTGAGCAGCGTGGCTTCACCCAGTGCTCGATTGGCTGCTGCCACTCTTAGCAGGTGTATTTTAACTTCCACGCACTGAACACCACATATGTGGGTTGAGTTATCATTAGACTTTGTATTTACTGCTGCACCTTTCCACTTCAATGAATAGGTGCTTGTGCACTCCCAGCATATGTATTTGCCAGCAGAGTAGAGGGGCTTAATGCTCTCCACCACAGGCACTGGCAGGCATGTCTTAATGTGGAGGTACAAAGGTGCATCTTCCCTAAGTTTAGATCAGAGGTTTCCTTCTCCTTGAAAAAAAACACTTCCTTTCCATGAGCATAACTAACCCCGTATACACCACAAAACAACGGTTTATGTTAAATACATGACATAGTACGTGCTGTGTACTTCTCTAAATCCAGTTTCCCATCCCCCTTAAAGAGCTTGTTAAAGCTCTGCAGATGAGGAATTTAGAAACAATTTTCAAAGCATGGTTACTCAAGCTGGAAGTTAGCTTTTAGCCAGACTTTAATACAGCTTCCAATATTGCAAATAAAAATTTGCAACTGCAGCTGGGTAGTTTGGTTTATGAAATAACTACATCCATAATCTTCAAGAATAATTGAAAGTTAGCAGAAATCTCTGGCACATATTTGTCACCAAGGGATTCTGGATCCTCTGAACAGACAAGAGACATCTATGTATTGCCATCAGAAAACAGCTCCCCAACAAAAGTATACCTCAAGTTTAAATAGGTTATACAAGTCTTGGGAACCTTCTAAATGCCCATAGTAAGTAACTCTCTTTTGGCCTGCTTAGAACATCTTCTAAACTTTACTCCAGTTAACAGGGCTTGCAGAGGAGTAACTACAAATATAGCTTATTTTTAAATAGTTTGATCCCATTTCATCTCAACTTGATTGGAGGTAGAACCAGATGCACAACACAAAGATATACATCTTAATTAAGATTTTTTTTTTTTGCCTGACATAACAAAAAAGCACTTAAGTAACAAGAGGAGCCACAAACTAGGCATTTTATATCAGAAGACACTATTTTCTAAGTAGAATGTAAAGGCATGCAATTGTTTCTCTTGTTTCATATTCCAAAGACTTTGTCATTTCATGTGCCACTGGTACCTCATTTAGTCACTACATGTATTGCATTGCAAACTTCTGATATCTGGCCAAACTACGAGGCCACATCATTATCAGAGTAATGACTGTGTGCATTTGGTTGTACTAACGATAGTATGGAATAGTTTACTGGATCCTTTTGTACATTTTGTTTTTCATCTGTCAATGAAGAAATGTTTGGATACTGACAAACAGATGGGAGACAGCATTTGCCAAAGAGGAGCACAAAGCCTGTCTCTGGGTCACATACTTTTGCACTTACAACCTGTACAAAACCATTGTCACCAGTGAAACTCTATGAAATATAGTATAAATCAAATTGAAATTTGGCTGTTTGAGCTGCAGATTTTTGTTTACTTCTATGGTTCTATAAGAGAGAGCTCTTGCGAGATAAATGCATCTTTGGAAAACAAGACATAACCTATGAGGACCTCCTCTGTTGTCAGCGCACCCAGACAGTCTGATAATGTGAATAGTGAATGAACTCCCCAGGCCAACAGCAAACTTCCTGATCTGCTTTAGGAAAATTTCATACTCGGTCTTCTGGCATGAAATGGACATGCTAGAACTGTTGGGCTTTTTTTTTGGATCCAACTCTGAACTAAATGTTTTCAGGTGGTTTGTTTTTAACGACAACTGCTACAGCATAGTACATCACTGTGGTTGTAGACAACCTGCCTTTCTACATGGCTGACTACAACGCTTGAATAAAGACATAGCACTAATTATAATGGACAGTTTATGAAAGATATTGCTACAGTTGGGAAAAAAAAAACAACAAACCAGTATCCTCATGTTAAAGCTAACTCATAATCACAATGTCATGAGACCAGGACTATCTTAGAATTTTATATAATTCTGCCTGTAAGACTCACTGTCTTAAACTTATAGTGACTTTTAAAGATGAAAAGCATTTATTTGTTGCTGTGACTTGCCAGGAGCATAAGTGCACCAGCAAATATTTAAGAATAACTGTCTCCACTCCACCAGTGATAATTGAATTTTTTCCTATCCAGAAGTTTTATTCTGAACAAGATCACATTTCTAATGAATATTCTCAAGATTGCACTTACGTACTTTTGGAGCTTTCTCTTGCAAAAAAATTATGGACATGAGTCTCCTTCCATTGGTAAATCTGGAAGGAGTTGCAGTCCCTCTGGGCTCAGTGGGACTACTTAGAGGACTGAAGCTATGCAGTGCTTGCATAGTCAAAGCCTGCACCTCCTTCCGTCTAATCAGTCTGAAACAGCCAGTATTTTTTTGTGTTTGGATGATGACAATGGAGTCAAACTACTAGACATCTTTCAGTGTCCAGGCATAGAACAAGTAAGGTTTTTAAATGGTTGTTGGTCCAAAACATCAGCACAGAATCACAGAATGGTTTGGGTTGGAAGGGACCTCAAAGATCCTCTAGTCCCAACGCCCCTGCCACGGGCAGGGACACCTTCCACCAGCCCAGGCTGCCCAAAGCCCCGTCCAGCCTGGCCTTGAACCCTGCCAGGGAGGGGGCAGCCACAGCTGCTCTGGGAAACCTCTGCCAGTGTCTCACCACCCTCACAGGGAAGAATTTCTTCCTTGTATCTAACCTAAATCTCCCCTCTTTCCATTTAAAACCATTACCCCTCACCCTATCCCTTCACACCCTGACCAAGAGTCCCTCCCCACCTTTCCTGCAGCCCCTTTCAGTACTGGGAGGCCGCTCTAAGGTCTCCCCGGAGCCTTCTCTTCTCCAGGCTGAACACCCCCAACTCTCTCAGCCTGTCCTCACAGGGGAGCTGCTCCAGCCCCCGGAGCATCTTTGTGGCCTCCTCTGGACCCACCTGAGCAGGTCCATCTCCAGCCCCAAAGCTGGACACAGCACTGCAGGTGGGGTCTGATGAGAGCAGAGTACAGGGGGAGAATCCCCTCCCTTGACCTGCTGTCTATGCAGCTCTTGATCCTTTTTTTCCTTATTAAAAATGGGCGTTATGTTTCCCCTTTTCCAGTCAGCAGGAACTTCACCAGACTGCCAGTCAGAGACTGACTTCTCAAATATGATGGATAGCGGCTTATCTCTCATCAGATCCCATGGACTTGTGCAACCTTCAGGTTCCTTAGATGTTCTCAGACCTGATCTCCTGCAGTGGGTGGTTCTTCATTCTCCCAGTCCCTGCCTTTGCCTTCTGCCTCTTGGGCAGTGTGGCTGATGCCCTTGCCAGTGAAAACTAAGGCAAAAAAGTCATTGAGTACCTCAGCCTTCTCCATATCCTGGTTAACCAGGTCTCCCATATCCTTCTGGAGAGGGCCCACATTTTACTTAGTCCTCCTTTTATCACTACTGTACCTGTAAAATCTTTTCTTGTTACCCTTAATTTCTCTGGCCAGATTTAATTCTAGCAGCGCTTTGGCCTTCCTAACCTGATCCCTGGCTGCTCAGACAGTTTCTCTGCATTCCTCCCAGCCTATCTGTCCTTGCTTCAGCCCTCTGTAGGCTTTCTTTTTGTGTTTGAGCTTGTCCAGGAGTTCTTTGTTCATCCATGCAGGCCTCCTGGCATTTTTGCCTGACTTCCTCTTTGTCAGGATGCCACATTTCTGAGATTGGAGGAGGTGATCCTTGAATATTAACCAGTTTTCTTGGGCCCCTCTTCCCTGCAGGGCTTTATCCCATGCTACTCTACCAGGCAGATCCCTGAAGAGACCAAATCTGCTCTCCCAAAGTCCAGGGCAGTGAGCTTGCTGTGCGCCCTCCTTGCTGCCCTAAGGATTTTGAACTCCACCATTTCATGGTCACTGCAGCCGAGGCTGCCCTTGAGCTTCACACTCCCCACCAGCCCTTCCTTGTTGGTGAGAACAAGGTCCAGTATAGCACATCTCCTTGTTGGCTCCTCTAGCACTTGGAGAAGGAAGTTATCATCAAGGCATTCCAGGAACTTCCTGGATTGCTTATGCCCTGCTGTGTTGCCCCGCCAACAGATACTGGAGTGCTTGAAGTCCCCCGTGAGGACCAGGACTTCTGCCCATGGGGCTGCTTCTATCCGTCTGTAGAGGGCCCCATCCACTGGGTCTTCCTGGTCGGGTGGCCTGTAGCAGACCCCCACTATAACGTCTCCTGTCCCTGCCTCCCCTTTAATCCTGACCCATAAGCTCTCAGTCAGACCCTCATCCATCCCCAGGCGGAGCTCCGTGCAGTACAGCTGGTCATTGACGTAGAGGGTGACGCCCCACCTCCTTGTCTGTCCTGCCTCTCCTTCCTAAAGAGCCTGTGCTGATACTGACGTTAGCATGTTCCTCTCTCCCACCCTTTCTCATTAGAGAAAAATAAGAGGCTTTAGGGATGACACCAACATGCTACAAAATTTTTTTGGTTACATACTTAAACACCTTAACTTATGCTTAAAATGTTGTTTTAGGGGCACTAGGTGACAGCTAATTATTTATTTGCTCAGTGTCACCAATTTATCCTCTCCCTTGCCATTCAGTCACAAAACTATCCGTGTTTAACACTGTGATATTTGAGAACCATCAAACTGATGCACCCTCAGGTTCAGTTTTTCAGCAGAATCCTGTATTAAGTAGGTTGATGTTCATTTGTTTTCCCGCTGCAGGGAGAACAAGGGCCCTGAATTTCTGTTACATTAAGGTTGAAGCTACTAGACCTTAAAGTCCATCAATACAGTATGTTGCATTTCTACATTGGTAGTGATGAAGAACAGCCTGAATTTACATAATGGACTCAGACAAGATACAGAAAATAGTCAGAAATTACCTATATATATGCACACATATATATACATTACCGCACATCTGGGAGAAGCAATTTCAGAAAAGATGGGGCAGACTATAAGCTTTCTGGTGGGACCATCTATAGAAATTCTATTTCCTGATCTAAAAGGCATCTATGTAAAATATATAATATCTTTGGAAGGCAAGATAGCCAACTATTAGTGCACATTGTGCTTTAATCTTATTATGTGTTTGCTAATAATAATAACGATTTATTTTTATGCTACTAACATGCAATAAAGCTCCAGGCCCGTCACAGCAGCACAGCTAATTGTATCCTAGCCCTTATACCATGAATGCTGTCCTGGCTGGTTTAATACAGGAAACTTGGATGCTTTATTTGTATGCTTTGTAGTTGCTTCTGCCATCTTTGATTAGTATCACCTGGAAATCCCAGCTTTTCTGCATGTAGTCACACCCAAGAGGAAAGCCTGACTCAGAAAAGATTAATGTCACTTTGCTTTTTCCCCTCATCTTTTCTCTGTAAAGGAGGAGAGCTTTCTGATCATGGCAGTGTATTAGTAAAGATAGCCAAGAGAGCTGAATACCTTAAGGGCCCCATCTCATCTCATATGTCCCAGAATTAAAGCTGGTATAACTCTGTTGACTTCAATGGTGATTTATACCTGCATTAGTGAAGAGAGAATCAAGTTCTGAGGCTTTTATGAGGGCTACTATGAAATTTGTTCTTATGGCTTGTTAAACAGACAGTACCAAATTCACATTTCCATTGAAGTAAAGATTGTGACATTAAGGATGTCTTTCTCCCAAACTATTTACTCCTGTACTCATTTGCTAAGGTGATGATGAGGGTGGCAGAGCACAAGCAGTCCTTAAACAGACCCAGGGAGCAGGTTTAAGGGTCTCCCCACTGCAAATGCACGACTTCTTTTCTAGCGTTTGGACACAAACTCTCTTCAGTATAGGAACTGGCAAACACGCACACACAGCCTGCACATACAAACCAAAGCTGCTAGTACATAAAATTTGTATGAAGATCTGCATTTCACTTTTGCAAGCTAAAATAAGGCCATCAGACTTTGGCCCATGCCAGTGTGTTTAATACATGTCATGTGTCAGGTCCAAGCATGAGCCACCTGGGTCAGACCCATGAAGAATTCTTAACCAGAAGTGGCCTTGTTAGATACTCTGTTACTAGGTATGTTTTTCTGCTAATTATTGATCAAGAGCTGGTTATACACCATTATTTTTACTGTAGGAGAGACAGCCAGTTTGACACTGTTAAACTCTCAGAAAGCTGTTCCTTTGCTTTCCAATTCGAAGGCCCCAAATGAGGTGTACATGCTAATTGGGTATCTCGCACTGTCTCATTTCAAAGTGATAAAGTGGCATTTCTCCTGATTAAGTGGTTTCTCTTCTCTACACTGCAGCAAGCCTGCATGGCAGCCTTAAATTTCTTCCCAAACTTTTTACCTGAGTTTCTGGGGCTGAAGTAAAACTTGTAACTACAGAGGCTAGGTTTATCATTACTTTCAGTTAATAACTTTGTCTATCCTTTTAATTGTCATTTCTTACTCACTTCTGGGAACTATTTACATACTTTTTTCATATACTTACACACTTCAACAAATGCACTCATATGAAAACAGGACATTTTCCTAACAAGCTTAAACCCATATCCCCATCATCCAAATTCCCTTTCATTTCACCTTTTGTTTTGTTTCTTAACATTTATTCTATCCTATAACACTGCGTTTTGTTGCTAAAGACATCCTTGGTTTCCTGATATTCTACCAGTTCTGTTTAATTCTTCTCAGTAAAATCCAAATGGTATTGAGCATTACATTAATTTTTAAGAAAACAACTGGGATAGGACGATGGCAAACTAAAGGAGGTCAGAAAACACTGTCCTCTACTTCTGCTGCTACAAAACCAAAAGCATGTTACGATCCACTCCTGTGTGTCCTTTCTTAAGCATGTAAGCCCAGTTAGTGAGACAGTCCTCATGGCTTCAGCGGAAGTACTTACACGATCATGGTCTCTCCTCAAGGGAGCAAGATTCAGATGACTTGTTTAAGAAAGAGTTTCTCTGGAGGCTCTAGGCTGAGGAGACTCGTAGCACAATTTGAACTCTTTTTTGCCTCACCAGATCAAATCTGGGCTTGTTAATAGTAAGAAATCATTACCATCTGAATTCTAATCCATGGCATATGTAATCAGGGCTGGGTGGTCTCATAACTTCTAGGAGAGAAAACCTCATCTCATAAACCACCACTGCAGGTGGCACATAAAATGGAGGTCTCTAGGTTCACTGGTGTAAATCCAGCACTTTTTACCACTGTTGAATTCACACAGCATCTTTAGCAAAGAAAATGTAACAAAGTCAGTTAGCGTTGTATTTTCTGACCCCTGAAGATTTCTGCTAGATATTTATCATAATTACTTAGAGGAAGAAAAAGACTTTAAGTGCATATTTTGTGTGGAAGATGTAAACTACAAATATTTCAGCAAACTTCAGTGAGATGACCCCAGCCACTTAGGCTAGCAGTCATGGGCCCCAAAGAGGAGGATGCTTCCGAAGATGCCATCTGTGTTTTCAGGACATGCATAAAAATACATCCAATTTATACAACACAAGTTAGGATTGATTGGACTCCTTCTGTGCAAAAGATAAATAGGTATTTCCACATCCTCTGGCATATCAAATGTAATTGATCTAGTTGACTAATAGTTTTGTAGACATTCAAACTATTTTAATCAGCTGAACTATGCATGATATCAACTTCCAAGATGAGCCTTAAACTACGTCTGTTTACATGCATTTATTGCATTACATTTCAAGAAAGTTATTGCCTGGCCATCTTTCTTTGTTTCTGTTTCAGAGTACTGTGCAAGCCTGGTCCATTCTGCTACAGCAACAGCTAGCAGACATCCTTGAGCTAGCATCTCCACGGTTTAAAACTTGCATGGAAAATTATAGGTAGCCAAAAGAAAAGCCTAACCAACAGCCAAAACTTCATCACCCATGGTGGCAGGACTGGAAGGACAGCATTTCTGAACACCCTCTCAACAAGATTTTTGATCAATGAAGGACATATGCAGCAACATTTACCATTCTCAGGAAGCAAAGTAGGTAGGGCTGATTGTGCATGAAGAACCCCCAAATTTGTAGAAGACATGTTTGCTTTTGGCTAAAACTCAAGTCTTTCACATGAGGGGGCCATGATAGGGAAGCTGCTGTATACAGACAAAAGTGATGCTGATAAACAGAGGGAATTATTGTAGCTCAGTGAAGAGCAGATAGTATTTTTACATTTGATTTCAATGTATTTTGAATTTTTTTAAAAAAAGCATCGAGAATTTAAGAGATGTGGTTTTATATATAATAAATCAAAATAAGTGAGGAAGTGACAGAATAAGAAACTGAAGACTTTCAATAATATGTTTCATTTTAAAATTACAAGAGCACAAATGCACAAAATCTTAAAGGCCTCTATCCAACAAAGCACTTACATGTATACTTAATTTTAAGTCTCCCAACAGTCACGCTTTGCTGAATTGAGGCATAATAACGGTAAACTTCTAGGCCAAATTCTGGACTTAGTTCAATAGATGCAGATGTCTTTAAAAGGAAACAATATGTGTATGTAGAAAGCACATCTCTAGACACGCATGCCTGATCACTTGCATTCATGTTCTGAAATTGTCAAATGCATGAACATTTGTTTCCCCAGATTTAAAATACTTGCCTTATTTAACAGAGCCACGGAGGTGCTTTACTCTGCCAGAAGAAAAAATGGTCTCAGCCCAGAAGACCTTACAGTCTAAAATATAGACAGATTAATAACAGGTAAAACATAGGAAGGGATGAGAATGGAGGAGAGCTGGAGTAATAGGCTCACACTATTATTCATTATAGACATGTGCATTTTGTGGTTGCCAAGTTATAAGTTTTAAATAGAAGTTTACTTTTATGTAGAAGTAATAATTATTAACAGAACACAAATCTTAGTGGGCTCTACAGATCATTTTGACAATCCAGAGTGAATGGGAGTCTTGCCACTCATTTCAATAGAGTCAGGCTTTTATTCTGAGTCTGCTTTAACCCATATGTCCCCAAAAGAGAATGCACACAGATCCTTGTAGCCCAACCAGCTCTGCCCTGACCTGTATAGCTTGGAGCCTTGGGTGTAAACATGTGCTGATTCCCTGCTCTCAGGGCGGGATGTGTCATTCATCACACAGCTGCAAACAGCAGCACGTGGAGCAGCAACAAACCTTTCTCCAGCCCTTCTTTATAGCCAAGTCTCCTAATTAACCTTTGCTATCATCCAGAAGACAAGTAGGAGACTCTTCTGTAAGAGTTGTTTCATGATACTCACCTGCAATCCTGTATTGCTTTGCTAAGACAAAAGGCACATGGAAACACAGCGGTATATATAGAACTGCTAGGTAGGAATGGTCCATGCAAATGGGTGTGCTCAGAGCTCTCATCTGCTTCTGCACACCCCAGGAACTGCTAATGCTGCATACCCCTGGCTCTCATAGGAAAAGGGATTTAAAACTGTCAGGCAGCAGCTTTCACTATTAACTTTCAGTTTTGAAACAGCTGAGAAGTGGAGGCTTTGAGGAAATCTGGGTCTGATTTTTGTTTTTAGATAAACTGCCAGGGAAATAAATCACACAATAATGATTTTCAGTAATTTTTATAGGAGAACTGACAACTCACTGTGGTGACTCAGTATTTGCAGAGTACTCTACAATATTGTGTAAGCACTTTAATTTCTTCTGTGATTAAAAGAATCCAAGGGATCTGCACTTTGTTCTTTGGCACTCTGTAGGTGTTTCAGTTTGAGTTGGGAAAAAAAGTAGTAATGGACAGCCTTCATCGTTCTTATTGCAGTAGATGCTTTTAAGGAATCATGCAAAGTTACATGGAGTTAATCTTTTTCTAATATTTCAGAAGTTGTACCCCACCTATGATACAGAAAATTCACTTATTACAGAGACAGAAACTAACCTTAATAAAGTCACTGGTAAAGTTTGAGTAAAACATGGGCTGGTCATGCTCTTGCCCCAGTTCAATGGACCTGTTGGGTTGGAAAAAAAGCTTTCCAGAAAGATGATTCTAGTAGCAAAATACCTTTGTAGTACTAGCAAAGAAGAACTCTTAAAAAGTGGGGGGTTTATTCTTTGTGGGGGTTTTGGTACTGTTCTGTGGAGGTTTTTATATTTATCTGTCAAAATAACACCATGTTAAAGTCAAAGAGGAGGCTGTGACGCCACTCTACACTAAGGCAGAGGCTCCATGGGCTTAGAGTAAAGAAACTGGCATTAGTTCAGTGACTTCAGCCTGGCTCCGTGCTGTCTGAAAGGTCCATTCACAGCAAAGTTAATGCAATATCTTAGCCTGAATTACCTCCTTTTTATCACTACCTCCATGCTATTTAGATATAGATTTTTTAGTTAAATGTACTTGTTAAATTTTAATGTTCTTTTGAAACACTGATGAATTCAAATACCACTATATGCAGCTTGCTGGGTCCAAAGAGTCACACAGCAGGAGTAGAGCAGTACTCAAGCCATGCTGAAGTAGTTTAACTACAGCAGAGGATCTTTTTATTTTCAGTATAGGCATGATGTAATAAGCTAATAAGCTTTAACTAGTTAGCAGTGTCCCATTTTATTCTTATAAAACACTATAGTAAGCTATGGTTGAAGCAGACATTCCCCCTGACTGCCCTACGCTATGATCCGATTTGCTCCCTCCCACCAAGGCAGATCTTCTGTAGCTACAGACACTCAGATGTCTGCACCAGACAAACATGCCCTTGTCCAAGGAACTGCACAGGCAGTCACTGTCCCTTTTGCAAAGGCAAGGCTGAAGGCGGCCGCCACTGAGTACACACAGCTGCAGGGTATTTGAAATACTGCACTAACTCAGAATTTGGAGGAAATTAACTCTTAATGTAGCGATAATGGGAGCAACCAGATATTATTTGGGAATGACAGGAAATAAATACTGAATTCTTTAGTTGCAACTGTTCTTTTAGTTGGTACAGTGCTTTGTTATGCAACTAAAATGCTCAAAAAATCAAGGAACCAGTAATTTCCTCTTGCACTCACAAGACAACACCAAATATTTGTGAAGTTCAACTGTGATGGACAAGGAAGTACAATACATAGGTGTGGAGATGTCAAGGCAAGAAAGGACTATTAGATCAGCTATCCCAACTCACACAGCAAAAGCTACTAGACCATGAAAATACCCTTGCATTAAGTTTAATACTTTGATTAACAGCTTCTACATAAGACACCAAGACAGGCAGAATCTATCACAAATCTCAGCAGAGAGTTCCAGCAGGTACTTTGGAATGGCTGTTTTAGTTCCAGTTTCAACTTCAGTTTTCCGACATTGGTTCTTACACATTTCCCCACTAGGTGAGAAAGCTTCCTAGTACCCTGCATCTTCTTCCCATGAAGGTGCTTATACATTATAATTGAGTCACTTCTCAATCTTCTTTTTATAATGAAAGATAGAATAAAACAGCCTGTGGCCTTTAGCTGCATAAGTAGGTTTCCAGAAGAGTTTATGAAGGCGTAGAGGAAGTCTTACTTTGACTACTTACAATGCAGTATCAGTCATCTCCCTTTCCAAACTTGCCAGAAGCTTTTGATTCCTTTCAGAAAAAGCTATGTATTCCCATTAAAAAGCACATAGGCATGTATCAGTTCAGATAGCCCTTGCTGTCTCAGCCTGGTTTTGTGGACATGAGCACTATTTATGACAAACCAATTTGGAACTGCATAGCAAATAGAAACTTAAGTCCTGTCTAGATCTAAAGCTCTAGTCCTACTTCTTATAGCAGCTTTTGTTTCACTGAAGTATTTTCATAGAAGTGGATTTCAACTAATCTTGCACTGATTTGAGAAAACCCTTTGCAGATCCGTGTCATTACAGACTGTTTGCAAGGGCTTGCCGTTGGTTGTGGCCAACATGGTCATCCCTGGACAGCGGCTGCTCCCCGCCACCAGCATCTTCTGGAGGGACCACCTGGATCTCTGATACAGAGCTGTTTTCTGAACACAAGAGCCAGCGTGGTTTGTTTGGTGACTAGCATAAGCACCTGCATATGATCTTGTTATTAGAGAAGGAATCAGTGTGGGAAAGCGAGTTGCACCCTCACTGGCATGTGCAGCATTCCCCAAGAGCTGTGCCTCGCCACCCCTTGTGGGAGCCAGCTGGTGCCAGGGCAGGCAGCCCCATGGACCCTCTCCTGGACAGCCAGCCCCTCACACGGCGACCTGCTCCCTGCCACAGAGCCGTGTGATGGTTATCCAAATCCATCCCCTGCCCTCGCTGGTGCCCATTTGGACTCCAGCCCCTGAAGCTATACCTGACGGTTCCATACAAAAGCCATTCTCCCCCCTTCCTGCCTCCCTTCCACATTGCTGCCAGTGACAGTGACTCTTCATGCTCCTCATGTGAGACCCGTTTCCCTGAAATCTGGCAGGGAGGGTTTCCCAGTCCCTTTTTCCCCAGCACCCTTACCATCCCTCACACCTGGCCTGGGACAGCCCTGCATGGGGACATGCAGAAGTGGCATGACAGAGCCACGGGTAATCATGGCTTGTAGGAAGAAGATGCTGCTAGGTTCCCTGACACAGCACAACCACTGGCATCGACAGCATCACAAATCCTGTCAGGGCTTCCCTGTCTGGCACTAAACCCATACCTATTATTTATGGATACCCCTTTTTAAAATTAGATGATTACAAATTAGAAAATACATGTCCTTAAATCTGTAAGTGCAAAAAAGGGGTTATAAATATGCTAAGTCATTCTTTTATGTGACCTGAATAATGATGGAAACTGTAAGAGTTGCAATTTAAAAGGATTTTCAAAACATATCATCTTTCAAAAGACACATCAGTAGAAGGTCATCTGCGACCCTTGCATTGTATGGGTTTTTCTGATAGAGTAGATAGACCTAAAGTAAGACGACAGCTGCCCTCCCATAATTACCAAGTAGGAATCCGTAACAAACTGAAAGCCACTCGAAATATCAATGTCAAGGTACACCCAAATGGAATCAGCATAAAGATAAGCATTATGCTTATATCCCTACACGATGTTGTATCTGAGCTTAAAGGAAGACGTTGATTTTTAATGCACACACAATACATCTGTAATTATGATATACTACAATTATTATAGCAGCATATGCAAATCTTGTACAGTGGAGTATGAGACTAGACTGCTCACACAGACGACTAGTTTGTGCGGTCATGGTAATCACAACGCAAGCAAGAGAAAACCGTGCGTGCACGTCTGCCTTCCCACATTTGGCAGCCCAGGCAGTTCCACCCTTCTGTCCTATTAACCATGTGCCCATCAACCTCACGCTGGAGCAGCATTTATATATTCAAAAATCAGGAGTGTCAGTTCTAATGCTAAGGGACAAGTCCCATTGTCTTCTAGCATATCGCGTTTTCTTTGAAATGACTTGTCCTAGATTTTTAGATTAAAAATAATGAGTATATAATTCATATATACCACATAAATTTTATATTAAAAAAAAACTTAAAACCATACCTACAGTACTTTAGTACCTGACTTGTATATTTATGTGACTATTGTTAGAAGTGACTAATTGGGTTTGATTAGCTTCATCATTAATATTCTGTCCATAATTTAACATGCTTCAATAAAATACCCTAAAGCAGTATAATGATTAGATTTCAGGAATATGTGTTTTGCAATTAAGTTGCTCTTGATTTTGATATGCAGATTAAGAAATGGTGGTCTCATTTAAAAAAAAACTGCCCTTATTAACTCAGCAGTATACTCTGAAGATTAGGTAAGAAATCCAAGATTTTCTCTTTGTATATGCTAGTTAAAATGTATTTCAATCAAGCATATGTGGGCAAATCAGATTTGATTAGTTTAAGTTCACAGTCATTCTATCTAAATGAATAATGTGTCACCTAACATTGCAAAAATTTGATTAATAGTTTATCAGTTAATTAAAAATGGGGTTTAATTTTTCTTTTTTAGGAAAATGCAAGGTAGATGTTCCTTGTCTTCATCATAAATGCAAATTATTTCAGCTTGAATCTATTGTTCCTTGCTCACTTCTTAGCCAACTGGCAAGAAAATAAAGCTTTTAAAACGATCTCTTTTAGAGAGAAGTAGTAAAACTTTGTTTGCTTACACATATGGCTGCCAGTTGTGTAAGTTCAAGCGGGATAATCCGTGCACATCCTTATTCCTCCCCCAGCCTCTGCAGGCACTTCTCGGAGAAGGCCTTGGACCACCTTTGCTCCATCCCACGCAGGTCCAGGATGACTCAGAGTGAAGCAGCCAGGTAGGACCCATGGAAGGGTTGGGGGAGAACAGAGGAGATGCCGTCCACTCCAGGGAGCAAAAGGAAGAACCAGAGAGGGCCGACGTTACTGGCAGCCCTGGGAGCTGCGTGAAGGACCAGCTGACAGTCCTCAGTGTCTCCTCTTCGTCAGCAAGGGTGCCCAGCCTCCCTCTGCAACAGCAGCTCCGTGGGGCCGTCAGCCCACCACAAGCCCAGAGGAGCACAGGGGCAGGATGGCAGGTGGGAACCCAAACTGAGAGCTCCTGAGGAAGGGATCCACTGAGCAGATTGGGTATCCGAGAGCAGCTGCTGCTGTTGCACCTTGTGTATATATATATTACATGTCTCTGTATATTTATATATACATACACACACACCCCATACACATTCATTCTCACTAGCAGTCCTCCATCCTGCTTAGCCAGAGAGGGTACAGGATGAAGCTGTTGGTGGTACCTGCATTTGTGCGAGCACTCTATACATGTCTGATCTGTCTTGCCAGCTGTGTGTATGTATGTGTATATATACATATTTATGTGGTGTATGCAAGTACCTACATCCTAGCCTCGCTGCTGGTTGGACCTGGGAGCATGGAGCTGCAGAAGCCTCACACTTCTCAGGATGTCAGATCCTGTCGATACATTTTTCTCCAATATTATCTATGCAGAATAACTTGGGAAGCAAGGGAGGGGGCATTTCCTCCATCTAAAAAGCTTAGAAAGTTATTTACAAACACCAACATTAAATAAATGATAGCGCTACAAAAATCAAGCATGGAAAGTGAAAAACTGGCAAAGTTGAGGTTTCCTTCAAGACCTCAGTTTGGTTACTTGGTGCAGCCACATCATATAGTTTTAATTATATTCTCCCATGTTACACTTTCTACAGGATTTGATATTATTCAGTGCACAGCATGAATAGCGGTCTCTGAATTAGCAAACATGAAACATGTACATCTACACATGACATTATCCAAGTACAGAATTTAAGATGCTTAGCAGAGCCTCTTTTAAAGATGCTCTTACAAGTCCCCATTATACCCTAGGGAAAAGAGCCAGGGCTTTAGCAGGGAACACAGGACAGTCTTTACACTGCAGAAGATAGTCACAGGAGGTGCCTCTCATCACTCAGGCTATGCATGGGACTGCTACACAGAGCAGCCTGTGTGCTCCCTGTATCACCATCAGAGCAGGTGAGAATGGCAGGATGGTGGTTTCTCTGGTTCAGCAACTACCAAGAAAATTTGCCTGCTTTTCCTCAAGAAGTGTGTTCCTTTATTTTTGCATTTTAATTTTAATGTTAAAACCAGTCCAGAACATTAAAGATACCTACTACAAAACAGCTGGCTGACCTCCTCATGCATCTGACCCTTCCTCCTCCCCAACCGCACCGTCCTCCCTGTGGCTCATACACACTGACTCCAGTGCTCCGAGTATCTAGATCATCCCACCCTTTTTTCTTCAACATTTCAACACCCCATCCTTTTCAATCTGTCTGCAAATCAAACCTCTTATTTTAGCCCTTATAACTGCCTCTTCTGTTCCCTTGTCACCTACACTTTCCATACATTATATCTTTATTTTTCTGCATAAGGCAGCCTCCCAGAACTGATCAAGACGACTATTACCCGTTCTCCTTCTCTCTATAGCCACCATTGCCGCCACATCAGGAAGAAATCAGCTACTTAATTACAGCATATGAGGCAGATAAAATGCCAATTTTGCCTCCTATTTATAATGATCACTTAATTCTGCAGGCATCCCACAAAGAGCAGAATCTGCATGCTGGTCCCTCATATTTTCATATTGTTATTAATAATCTGAGCATGAGGGGGGTGAAAGACAGAGAGAAGAGATCCTATTTGCTGCTGAACAGTTCTACAGTAGATATCATAACTGTAGCACAATAACCCTGTTTGTGAGCAACTAAATGTATCTATATTAAGGAAACTGCAAAGCGTCATGCTTTCCTGACATAAGCAGTCCCTTCTGACTTTATAGACCATCTTCTGATTGATGAAGTAGAAAGATAAAAAGGGAAAGAAAAGCCTTATTTGATTATCCATTGGACAAAAAAAAATGGAAGAAAACAGTTAACAGTAATTAAACATAAAAATCTCCAACTGCAAGTGGAAATATACAATTACAATGACATGCTCACAGATTATATTAGACAGAAGGCTACAAGTAACCCTGAATAATGGACCCATCAACAAACACAGTTCACTCCAGTGGAAGCTAGGAGTACTCAGAGTTCTAAAAATCAGACCAATGAAGACTAACACCTAGATAACTGTGTCCCTAAGACAGACAGAAACTAATTGGTCATGGATAATAATATAACATGCTTGCCCTCCACCATTAATATGTAGCTATATTAATATATCATGGCTTAGTAACGTGGTATGACTGGGATCTATATCAAATTATTATGTCAATGGCCCATTAAGCAAATAGTATATTAAACCAGTAGAAGAGCATTGCGTGTTTGCTCCATAAATGGGTATATAACAGCAGGTTTAGGATTTAACTAGACTCTCCAATAAATGAAATACTATATAAGCTGCAGGTTAGCAACAAATTTGCTCTACCTCGTTGGTTTCTATATAGAACCAGACATGAGGAGGTATTTTCTATCCTAAGATTTGCACTGTAGCCAATTAATATGAAATATTTTCCTATGAAAAGCCATACAAACATGACCATGTAATTCCCTTCTAACAGAAATGTTCCATTAACATTTCTGATAGAGGTCATCAATTCTTCTTCATCACATTATTTTCACCATGTCCAGCAGTTATCTATAACACCAAGGACACCAAACATGCCTCCCATGCTTTTTTCCCCCTCCAATGTTTGAGTTCAGCTTGCCACAGAAGTTCAGCGGTGATGAAAACTCCTGGACAGGAGCCTGTGCAGCCTGGGAACAGGGCAAGCCTCCCTTTCCTGTAGCACTCCTGATGCTGAAAGGCAATTACCTAGATGAAAGATGTCTGACTTCTGTGCCCATTCCCCCTCAAACCATGAGGACTTCCAAAAAGAAGAATAAATAAGCAACAAATTCAAGTGGCAACGTGGATATTTATCCGTCAAGGAATGTATTAAAACTGCACATTTGCACAGGTCACCGAGCACCTATCATCTGGCTCTAGTCCCCAGCCATGCCTGGCAGAAGCTGGACTGGAACAGGGGAAAAGTGAGAGGCGTCACGTAAGGACTGGAAGGTCACAGAAATCTCAGCTTCCCTCTGATGCTGAGCTCAGCCTCGGGGCGCAGCATTAGCCCTGAGGTCACTCCGGCTTTTGCTGTGCAGCGTCCTCCAGTGACCTCCCAGACTTGCCTGGCTTCTCACTGCACCTTTCAAGAGGGCTCTCGCAAGCGGCTGGGCTGCTCTGTACCCCCCACCAGCCATCCAGCACTCAGCTTCAAACCAACTGCAAGACAAACTCCTTCCACCTCATAAAGAAAACACAGGACTGCTTTACAAACAGGAAGAAGCTAAAGTTAAATTATGGCAAGCTTTAAGCATGTCCCTGTGTATTGACTCACCAGCAAAACACAGGGCTGATGCCTTTCAGTGTGCAGCTAAGTCATGGCAGCGGTCGCTCCCCTGCCAATGCCCTCCCAACCTGCCCACCCTATATACAATATCAAAAGCCACCTTTTTTGTGTATCCTTTAACAAACTCATGTAAATAAAAAACATGTGGTACTGATAGACACTATTACTCTATAACAAAGACTTCAAAAAACAACATGGAGAGGGGATGCAGAGTCCAAGGTTCAGGCCAGTTATTATAAACTAAAAAGGAATTAAAAAATAAACTACTGAGTCATTTGGTACAAGCTGCAGCTGGGGGTCGGGGCCAACGTGTCCTACGGCTGCACAAGCCAAGGAGGAGCAGAGCTTCAGGGTGCACAGCCCCTGCATCGCGGGGCTTCCCCAATGCTTTTAGTCTGGTTCAGATGCCCAACCCTGACTTTGGGCAACTCAGCGGCAGGTTGGTGCCTTGGCCAGGAGGCAGGCCGGCTGCCCTTATGCATTGCCTCTCCTCTGCAGCAGGGCGTCTTGCTGCCGCTCCCAGCCTTGCAACAAGCTGCTGGTGTTCCCAGCACACAGGTCTCTCCGTGTCCACCCACAGTGTTTGCTGCTGAAGACTCCCTCCACCTCTTCCCCTTCCTGGGATTTTTCCTGAGCTCACTCCTGCCAGTGTACACAAGTTACTGCTGCTATGGTTCTCTCACGTTGAGCACAAATTGCTCCCCTCCGCATGTGTTTTCTGTTCACCGATACATGGATCTGGTGACAGTAATCCTCTTTATTTTCAAAATGGTTAACGGATTCAGGCTCAGTTTATCTCTACTGTGTGTTCAGCTTTCTGGCGTCTATGAAGTGAGCATAAAACAGTTTCAGACACTTCTGTTCACTATGCACAAGAGTAAAGTGCTTGAAAAGATGCAAGATAGTGAAAAATCAGTGCGGTGTCTTTCTGCCTCACTCATGCCTGCCAATATCATTTAAAAAAAATCAATAGATTGCAATTTGCATTAATTTTAATAAATTTGCATAAACTGAAGCAAATACATTGGAAGCTTTGTCCCTAGCAATTTTAAAGTTATGCTGGAGCAAAATGCTAGCATCAAGAGCTCATTGCAAGCAGTTGCCTTGAGAGGTTGGCTAAAGCAGGCAGGTATTCCTCTCCCTACATGGTACTGGCTGGCCCGGCAGCGTGGGCATGGGAGCAGGGCCAGACTGCCCCGGCAGCACGCTTGGGAGGGATGGGCACATCCCTGGCTACTGCAAGGCAGCAAGGCTTTGGAGGTGGGTTTTGCCAGGCCACCTGAGACCCAGCCGCATGACGGGCTTGACCCTATTTTTGCAAGGAAGCAGTGAAGGGCCCAGGAGCTGCTCTCCTCGCTGCAGGTGCTGCTCACCAGGCCCTGGGCTGCACTACAGCTTTGGCACCCAGCTTCGTGTCAGAAGCTGGTCAGCTCTGAGGTACAGCACAACACACGTGTAGGTGTGCATTCAAAATACTACACGCTGTTAGGCAGCCAAAAATGTAACTTCATACAATTAGAAGTAAAGCAGCTATTTGATGGTTGAATAGAGCCCAGACTGGTTTTCTGACTGCAGCTAAATTCTCAGCTCAGACCTTGAGTAGCCTGTATTGTTCCATTCCCATGGTTTTGGAGCCCAGTATTAGGTCCCAGAGGTGCTGATCAGCCCCATGCTACCTGCAGCAGTCACTGAGCAGCCGACAATTCAGGTACACACAGAAATGTGGTTTGACACTGGGAGATACAGACATGTGCGGGTTAACAAAGCCTCTAGGTCAGATCTGCAAGTCCACCTACTCCAGACTCCCCCAGCAACCTCCAAGCAAGTATTTCTCTTTTCAAGAAGGCGTGTTTCTCATCTCCCAAATACATAACTGATCAGGTATAAAATCGGTTGCAGGACAGTGGGATTGCTTTAAAAAGGATCATGTTTCTGGCTCTCAGCTGTTCTTCAGCCAGAGATGCATTTCCTCAATCTATGGTATAACCTGCTGCATAACAGGACGAGCCCCTGGTCCTGATGGTGCAAGGCACCAGGTGCTTACTGCCATGGACAAGGTAAAACCAAACAGACAGGGCAGTGCAGCGTTGTCAGGGAAAGCATCCTATATCCACATCGCACAACCCGACGTTGTCACTTTGCAGCTCAGTCCTTCAGCAGAGCAGGCAGACCATCGCACCAGCCCTCACAAGCAGCCATGCCTCTTGCCTCTCAGCATAGCGAGTTTCAGCAGAAACATGACTTCTCCAAGGTTTTTAAGCCATGTTGTTCTGCAAAAATGATGTAGGTGACAGACAGGCATAACACGGTGCCCTTAAGCCTCAGCAGTCAGCCACAGGCAATGAACTACCACGCCAGAGCCCCTACCAAGATTTAAGGGGGAAGAAAAATACTGCTGCTTACAGGCCTAAAACCAGAAATACAAGGGTAAAAAATGAAGTGAGTAACCACTTTTCTGCAAAATGTGTAAAATATCACTGAGAGAATAAAATCTGCAGTTGGCTGGAATATAAATAAAAATCTCACAAATACACCAAGGCCTTCAACATTGCAGCTAGACCAAAGAAAAGTAATGCATTGGAAAAAATTCTTTCAAATCCAGTTCAGAGAAGCTGATTTCTGATGTTCTTCAACTCAGAGCTTAGAATAATTTTTTTCCCTGTAGGAACTTACACAAAAATGACAAAGAAGGAAAAATATATAAAAAGCCAAGAAATAATGACTTTTTAATCTTTGATGATATCTACTCAGAGGGTAACTATCTGTGAGGATTGCAAAATTTAACCTATCATTTTCATAGTGACAACAGAATTTATAGATTAAAGATTTATAGATTTTAAACATTTGGAACAAAACCATCTGGCTCCGTGATAGCCAGCCCCAGACTCACTGCTTCAATAGCTAGAGCACTTCTCACTGAACAAAAGCCAAACCTCAAGTCATCAACAGCATCTGGCTATGATAAAGCCTTGCTCCAACACCAGCTATTCTGAGATGCACTGCTAAATTAGCAGGATGCGCCTGAGAAGTTGAACTGCAGAAAGGGGTAGGTGGAGACACAGTAGGTGTCCTCTGGGGAGGCTGGATGAGGTATTGAGCATGTGCCTCACTTGGTCAGGAAGAGGACTATTAAAGCTGAGTAGACATAGACTAAATTTTTTTAATCTACTCTCCTAGGGGTCAGACACTCTCTAGGAGCTTACAGATGCTTCCAGCTGGGGAGGAGGCAGCTCCTGGGAGCAGTCAGCGTGATGGTTCCAAGGCAGCACCTGGCTCCACTTGCCCAGGGAAACCACCTCCACATTCCCTTGCCATCCCCACCCTGGGGCTGGAGGCCCAAAACACCCCAGTGCCCAAGGCTCAGGAGGAAAATGGGGTCTCCAGGGTGGGGGTGGCCAGAGGCTCACTCCCCACCCAGCCACAAGCCCATCATGCTGCCCATTTTGAAGCCACTTCTGTTCCTCAATGGTAAGGTACAAATAAAATACTTGAGACAAAGCTCTGACATTTTATAACTGCATTTGCACTAACAAATGTAGACGACACATTTATTGACATTGTAACAACTCCTCCAGGACAACATTTTTAAAAAAATTGAAGAGTAAAGATAAATCTCCCATAGATATTGCAATGAATCTTACACTGTCATCCTAACAGCTCTGATTCAATCCTTGAATAGGGAAGAGCTCATTAAAAATATCTTCCCCAGTCACTGCATGGGGCCTATGGCTCCTTCAGCCCAGCCCCAGCGACTCCCGCGTGCAGCTGGTGATGCCAGACAGGAACAATTTATGGTTTCATGAATTTGATGAAGTGACATATACACTCAGATTAGTATGTTCGTAAGAATTGTAAAGGTTTCAGGCCCAGATTTTGTGAACTCAAGTTTAATTGGCCCACGATTACTATGACTGCATATGCAAATTAGATCAGAGCAATTTCACATGTAAATGGCCATAAATTGGGCACGCCAAGCCTGTCGCGGACTTGCTGCTGCTCTGCCGGCGTGGCACATGAGCCAGCCCCCAAACTGCCTACGCCTGCATCTTGCTGGGGCTACCCTCAGGATCCCATCTACACAGAAACTGCTTCATGTCATGCTCAATACTGCAGGCTGTTATGAAACATGGTTTAAGCAGTGGGCTAGGGAAAGCACCGAGCGGTGCACGGCCAAGAGCATGGGAGGTGAGAGGAACAGGTTGCAACCCAAAGAGTGAGCCAGCACCTCTCCAGGGAGGCTGCTTCCCTCCCCATGTGAAATCCTAATCCAGGCCTCCACCAAGGGCTTGCCTGAGCTGGTAACTCACCAGCAATTAGGAGTAAAATTTATCCTGAAGTTTTTTCTTACAGACTTGGCTGCACCTAAGAATTTTCACAAGTTTTCCAGACTTGAGTGTCTTTCCCTCAGGACAGTCCCTCCATCCTGGGTCTTTCTTCAAGGCAAGTCCCCACAGTTAATGGGAACCCCACACCATAGGGGTGGAAGTTGAGACTGAGCCCTCAAATTTAAGGCAGTTCAATAGATTTAAACCTAGACTGGTGCATTTCCATCCAGGGCCTGGAGTTTTAGTGACTGGGGCATGGGTGCACTGCAGGGCAGCACCTTGTCTTTCTGCAGAGCCACATGCCGGCCCAGCTCACAGCCCAGGAGGAGATGCTGCAACATTGCCTGGGGACACTGCAGAAGAGCCACCACAGAGCCGCTGGCTCCAGACATAGCAGCTTCTGCTCCTTTTCTTTAAATATCTCATTTGCAAACTGTATTTGTTGTTGTTCTTTTTAATGAAGAAAGACTTTCGATCTTCAGCTGTGGACTTGGAGCTCTTAAAAAGAACCTGAAAGTATAAAAGCCTAATATTAATGAAGAAAAAGAGAGCTATGCAAGCCAGAGACAACTAATAACCTATGCAGAGCTATAAACTGATAGCAATTTGCTGGTCTCTCTTAAGAAGTGAAGCACCAAGAGTTTTCATATAATACGCTCTTAAGGAAGACTCAGCATTCAGTCTATCTGAACAAGATGCTTTAGGCTTAGTTTCCTCAAGACTTTTGTGCCATTTATGGACAATTTCTGCATATAAAAAAGGAAATTAGCGCACTAAAAATGACTTATGCACCAAATTAGTCTGTTTTCATACCCACAAAATCCCAAAGCAGCTGTATTTAACTCTGACCCAAGTATTCACCTCAGGGGTGAATTACCTAGAGAAGCTGGAGTCAGACAGAAAAGCATTTGCAGCTTTAGGAAGCTTACTTTAAATATTCACCAATAACTTCATTTTGTGGGAAAAAAAAAAAAAAAACATGAGGATTTGGTACACATCATGCCATGACCCAGCGTGGCAGGAGCCACTCCCATAGCACCAGATGCCCACAATGCTGTTCTGCCCAACCATTTCTGTTATTCCCATGTTTTTCCATTTTCAGTGAGCCCTGAAAATATATGCCAACTTAAAAAAATGAATCCGCGATACCCAGCCTCAATAAGCCACATGCATTGCTGCACCACACTTCCCATGCCCTCCTGCTGCTGGACTTGAAACCTCACCCAGGGACAGGCACATTGGTTTGAGATGCATCAGTCTCCTTCCACATCATCCTATGCCTGATGGCAGGGGCTGAAGGGCACTTGAGAAGAAAAGCTAAACCTGGGCCATGTCATACAACAGCCTTCCAAACTGTGGAACCTTTTTCCACACATTTTCCGGGCGTTTTCCAGAAAAACAGAGATCCTCCCAGTTTCAGCAAGAGGCACCACTCAGAACTTCCCTGTAACTGTTGCTAAGCCTCTGGGTGTGTGTCAGCCTTGTGCAAGTCACATGCAAGAGCTGGAATAGGAATTTGCTTCTTTTGCTCCCTTTAACTCAATGCAGTCTCCTCTGTTTACATCTGCAACCTAGACTCAGCAAAAACATCCTGCACAGATGAACTCTACAAGTACATAATAAATAAATAATAACAACAATAACTGTTTGTGTTAATATAGCACCTCTAATCCAATTATCTGAAAGCTCTTTGCAAATACTAATTAATTAAGTCTTGCAACACCCCTGTGACATAGGTTATTATTACCCCCATTTTACATATGATAAACGGGAGTCACCAGAACGCTGCTTCCCTCGAGCACACAGTTAGCAGCACGGCTGGAGCAAGCCTTGGCTGGGCAGAGCCTGCAGCCTGCACTCCAGCACCACACATCATGGCACTCTGAAAAAAGGGTTTTTTTGGGAAAGACCATCATACTGCAACAGCAGAAAGGTGGGAAACTTCCCAGCCATGATGAAATACCCCTAGAACCAGCCCTCACACACAGCAAGCACCAGGCTCCCACTTGCTGCTTTCCTACCCCAGAGAACCCCTGCAGATCCGCTCAGAAGAAAGATGAGATCACATCTTATCCCTCCAGCTGCTAACATAGCATGAAGCAATAATTGTTTGCCTTGGGCCTACTCGGAGGCAGAGGTTTACAAAATAAAGAGGTGTAGGGCAAGAGCTCAAGCCCCCAAAAAAGCTCATAAAAGCACATGACTTTTTTTATGGGCAGTTATGGTTTCTTCCAGGTGCCATGAATTTAAGGATCCTCAGAAAAATCTGTAATTTATGACAGGGGGAGACATCTGTTTTAGTTGGGAAATGGCCCATCCCAAAAGGGCAGGTGGATGGCAGCTGGAGGGAGTGGGTGCCTCCTGAGGGCTCCCACACTGGTCTTGCCCATGGCAGCCAAGGAGGCTCAGGCTCAGCACTGGACGCACAGGTGCTTGCACAGATAATCTGCCCTGATGCCTTTTATGTGTCTCAGCAATTTCAATACTCGCTTTATTCATCATTCCTTTAAAAGAGATCCTAACATCAAGAAAGCAAATAATTTTTTAACTTGCATTTTATGAAAAATTAATTGCTAAAGAGAAAGACAGTTGCCGCTCACTTTCTGCTGAAAGTAGGTTGGGTTACTTTATGTATCAGGAAAGTCAGGCAAAATACCTCTGAAAATGACCCTTTTCTGCTCTCTCCTGACAGGGAAACACATTTGAAGGGGTTTGCATTTGTTACAACCATTCTACACCCACACTGTCTTTAATTAGCTGCTGTTGGCTGGAAAAGCTCCAGCAACTCCTTCACCAGCCATCCAAGTCAGGGACACTTTGGGCAGGGGAGTGGTTGGAGCTATCCCTCACTTTGTTTCAGCTTACCCCAACACCAACGAAATGGTGTGAAAGAGGAAATATTTTACATTCCTGTTGAACCTTTTCAGGAACACACTGGTTTTCACCCCAGAAGAGTGTTTCTGTCAAACCCATCCCCGCTGCACACTGAGCCATGAGCTGCGTGGTAGTAACAGGGGGAACCACCCTTCATCTGCAATGAAATCCATCCTCCCCGTTTTTAGCATCCAAGTAATAAAATTCACACAGCTAAATGAAAGATGTTGTTAATTATTTTACGGACTCGTTCCAATTCGTTCTCTCCCATGTTATACTGAGGTCAGTTAAGTGCCACAGCTAGTCCCCTGCTTCCCCAGCAGCACCATGCATGCAATGTGAGGAAAACCAGGCAAGAAGGTGTACTGCTTTAAGCCAAACAAGATAAGGTATGTTTGCCAGTTGATTGCTAAACCTAGGAAAGATCAAACAGCTCCAGTGGAGAAGAACTGGGTACAGCAGCTGACAGCAAGTGCTGTGGCTAATTCCAGACCAAAGGGGAAGCAGGATAAGAGGAAATTTATGAGTAAGCTCTTGAAGTAATGAAACGAAAGTAATGCTGATTGGCCTCATTTACAGCAGTTCAAAAGCTGATCGGCATCACTGAAGTAGTGAAGGATCAACTGACAATCATTTCTTCAGTGAGGAGTGGAGCTGACCCGCCGGAGGTGTGGGCACTGGGGGCCACAGCTGCCAACCCCCATTGTCCCCTTCCAGCATCGCCCAGACATCCCTCTGGCCCTGTCAGGGCACCAGCTCAGCTTCCTTGGGAAATGGGGTGCACCGTGATGAGTGATGACCAGAGCAGCTCACCAGCTTGGTGTTTTGCCTCTGTAAAATGGGGGGACAGAGCCAAAGAGCAGGTCAGTGCCCAGAGATACCTGCCAGGAGACGAACACCATGCATGGAAAGCACTTTGCCCCAGTACAAAGACGAGCCTGTGGCCAGCCGGGCTTTGCAGAAGCAGGACGTTGGCCAAAGTCCCACCCAGCACTCACCCTGTCCATGGAGCTCACGGGGCTGCCCGGGGCTGGGACAGCCTGGGGTGAGCACAGCCCCTGCAGCACAAGGTCCTCCCTGCTCACCTCACAATCAGAGCTCTGCTCAACCACAGGAGTCAGTAACCAACAATTCAAAATAAAGCCAGTGGATCTTCAGTTACTCTTGAGCCTATTTTTAGGATGAAGGAGATTTCTCCCCAACAGTTCATAGTGTGCTCCCCCAGAAACGGGGCAGGGAGAAAGCGCAGCACATTTGTTACTAATATAGCTTCACTTTGAGACTGAGTTTGACCCATGTCCGGGTCAGAGTTGTATGGGAATACATTATTTGTGAACATGGAGTCATCTGGAAAACATGTGATTCCACTGAATTTGGACAAAACCATCTGCCCATAGGTTGCACCGACAGACTGATGGAACATGCAGTGTAGGGAAATGTTTGTGTCTTCCTGGCTGATGTACTGTGTTATGACTAATTTTTGTAGGCCACATTGCGTTAAGTCAGGATGTGCAGTGAAAACAACATGTCTGATAAAATCTTATGCGAGACAATGAAATGTAATATATATATATATATTACATTTTGAAACTGTGGAGAGAAAAATTACCTTTTCCACCTACACATTGACTCGAGTCCTTATGTAAGTGCAAAAGTGCTGTCCATGAACCTGTATGGCCAAAACCAGGGTGTTTCCAGTAGCATTTCACATACCTGTGGGAAAAAAAAGTAAGATGTACTCCAAATGAGTGAAGCGGTTTTAAGCTTTCTGTGTTGATACTAAACACAGTGAGCAAGTTTAGCTTGGTGTCCGTAAGGTGCAGAATCCTAACCCACCGTCGCGCCAGCTGCTTTACGGGGCAGAACCACAGAACCACAGTCTGGGTTGGAAACACACGGGTTGTGCCTCTCTGAGTCTCTCCCACTCCGTGGGGAATGAAAA
>NW_020799113.1:10752090-10832627 GCF_003259725.1 Athene cunicularia
CCCCCGCCGTGCCTCGGGTCCCTCCGAGGGCTGCGGTGCTCAGGCGTAAAAAGCGCTGCCGCGGGCCAGGCGCCCCCCGCCCCCTCCCTGCCGCGTGCGGCGCAGCTTGCTGCCGTCCTACCGATCCGGTGAGAAACTTGACGTTTTAAACGGAACAACAGGAGAAAATTGCACCTCAGGTGCCTTTACTCGCAGGGACTGCTCCTCCGAGGGAGCCGGCGGCGACCCGTGAGGCCCAGCCCGAAGGCGAAGCCGGGCCACAGCGGGACAGGCGGTTGCGCCATGCCACTGCTGGGCCGCCAGCGGGCCCCGGCCCAGCTCACCGGCCACCAGCATCGAGAGGCCCCTCACCCACGGCGGCAGATTAAGGCATTTCCCACGAGGCGTGCACAGGGACTAAGGAGTTCTGCGTTAACTGCCCTCTCTGGGAGCCGTGACCTCGGGCACCGCGGGCATGGGGGTGTTGGGGCCATGGGCGTCACAGCCTGGTGGGCAGGAGGCCCCTGCAGCACGGCGGGACGCGAGGGGCTGGTTTTAGCTGCAGCTACAAGGCACGATCGGCTGTGCAAACCCAGACAGGGCGCCATCAAAATTCAGCAGCTGGTAATTGTATCTGGGGACCTGTGGGGTGAAGTAGTTTTTCTTTATAAACTGAAAATGCAAACGTGGAGTTGCTGTCTGCACTGATTTTCCCCCCAAAGAGCTCACACGCTAATAGAGACTGCTACACATCTCCTCAATTAAGCAGTCAAGACGTGCTGAATAATAAATGAGCACAGAAAGGCCTCGGCTGCAGCTGGGACCGAGTCCCCGGGTAACTGCGGTGAGCGCAGCGGGTGCACGCCACACTGGCACAGTGCTCCTAGCCCCCGGCTTTGCCAGGGAAGCTCCTCTCCGAAGAGCCCAGCTTTCTCACCGTAGTGGGTGCTCTCTCCGTCACCTGTCCCACCCAGCCTCTGGGAGCCTACAGCGCTGGCGGCAAGGACCAAGCGCAAAGACCCAAGCATCCCACTGTCCCTGTCCTTCACTTTTCTGCTGACAACTTCCAGTCCCCTGCCACCTTTGCATCTCCAATACACAGACCACTATTCGCTTTAAATGAGTTATGGGGGGGTTACATGTATACATATGAGTCTAAAGCAAAAGTTAATTAAAAGATACGACCTACATCAACCATCAAATGTCTGTTATATTAAATGAGGTGGATGAGTCCTCCATCTTGCTCAGTTTTAGCATTTACTTTTGGGCAAAGCATGGACACGATGGCATTTTTCTCCCACCTTGGGTGGCAATATACCTTTGTTTAAAAGACTGTAAGGAGCAGAGAAGTGAAAGGAATTAATATAGTTTGAGGTTATTGCTTGGGTGGGCAGAAGAACATGAAAATGCAAAACAACCCAGCAGCCTATAGATGTAGTCAAACTCCTGGCCATTCAGGCAACTGATTGCTCAATAAATGCAAACGGACAAAGTGAAGCATCACTGAACTTGAGAGATAAAGGTCCTAACAATAGAGGCTTTTTACAGTGTGAGTCCAATTTTTTTTTTTTTGCCTGTTTATATAAGTAAAACCCAATTTGAGCAACCAGAGCATCAGCTCTTTACAGTGAAAGATAATTTGGCTGAAGGAGCCAGTAAGATTGTGTAAGATCCTCTAAAGAAAGCCCAAAATATGTATCTTCGTTTCATTAATAAATGGCTTAAATCCAAGCATAAAAATTATGTGACTTTAATGGTTTCTCCAACTGGTAGCCACATTCCTTGTTAGCGAGAGATCCCATGTGGGAACATTAAAATAAGACATCCCCACACAGGCTGGGAGTGATGAAACACCACCTAGCAGCTTCAGCATGCATCAGATGATGGAGCTTGCTAATAAAATATTAAAATAAGCAGTTCAGCCCTAAATGTTTCTGTACCTGCTGGGTGTCCAGATTTTGCAACTGGGATTTAAATATCTTTATATTTCTAAGTGCCAAGTTTCCATAAGTAAATATGAAACCGAATGTCAAAAGCTGATAATTATGACCCAGTTTGTAGCTGGAAGTCTAACTCGATAATTTAAACCTGTACTTTGGCTTAGTCCAGGAAAACCATCAAAATCTAGCATCTCTCTGTGAATAAATCTTTGTGAAGTTGGCAGGCCACAGGTAGGAGAGGGACCACATGATACGGCAGGTTCTCATTTTTTGCTTCAGTAGACTCATTTTTTATTGAATAGCAGAGTAAATATTTAAGCAAAACTAGTGTAAACTGCTGGCAGGTATGCCATGCTAAGTAGCAGTCATTTACTTTTAAATAATTAAAAGTCAATATACAAGCATAGCATTCTTGTTGCAGTGCGGCATATCCACTGCTCTGCCTGTGTGTCACTTCAGAGCCTGATTTACTAACAGAACATTTAGCTCAGCTCATTTTGAAAAAAAAAAAAAAGGGTTTAAAAAAAAAGCCCTCTCTATTGTGTGTGATTGCAGGTATTTTGGCTATGCAGACCCCAGCTATTTCTGGGTAAGGCTGAGTCTGTATTACTTGTGGGGCTGATAAGGAAAGCCCTGATTTCCTTTGCATTATGCATAGCGGAAGTGTCAGGATGGCTCTGATGGCGTTTAATTAAATATTTGGCAGTGTTTAATTAATTAAATATTTAAACATTAAATACTAAATAGGATGTGATATCTGCTTAGTGGACATTATGTCTCAATAGCCATTAGTCATTAAATAGGACTCAAATTGGCCCTAGAAGACTCCCCTTAGCTAAGCAAGGTCTTAAGTACATGCACTTTTGGATCTTCATTAATAAGTAATAGAGGCCAATTCAGACTATGTAGCAACACAGAGATCCCTATTAACGGAAATGTTAATGTCTCTGTTTGAGACCAAGCTCTCCAATCCAGACAGCAGATGAGATGCTCAGAGCAGAGGGGTGGGATGCAGCCCCTCGGGTGATGTATGGGGCAGCGGCTGGGGCGGGAAGGCAGCGATGAGGGGGAGCCCCACCATGGCCATCGGACGCCTCCCGGCACCTTTTCAGGGCAGGATGAAGGTACGGCACTCGGATGCCTGTGGTCTCCCAGCCGCATGATGTCTATATGGGACTATTTTGGGTTAACTTCAGGGGATTTTAAATTAATTACATGGTTTAGCGTTCACACACACTTATGCTCCCTGCAAGAGCCCCGCTTGCCTGGGAAGCTGTGGACAGCCGCCTCGGCGTAAATGAGAATCAGGCCCTGCACACCCACCCTCTGATAGATTCCCACAAGCATTCGCCACGGGCTGATCCAGCCAAACGGTACCACATGCCGGTGCTCTAAAGCCGTGCTCGTCTGATGGCATCCGCAGAGCGGCTCGCACGCTGAAAGCTAAGCACGTGCATAAGCACTTGGACGAAGCAAGGTCTGTAAAAAAGAGGGGGACGGATGCTTTAAAGATTTTTCTGCAAGATATTTTTAGCAGGGAAACAATGTTTTACAGGCCCTTGTGGTTTTGAATTTGCAATTTCATTATTCTCTATTCCCCAGATGACTACTAGTGGCAAACACTTCATACTTTTCATCTCAGTGATATTTTTGGTAAGATTTATCATTTTTACCATTAAATCCGAATACTGCACTCAAGTTCACATTTGCAGTTCCTTTCAGCAGCCTGCACAGGCAGTGCCCGAGTGGCTCTGGCCCCCCAGCGAGGGCAGGCGATCCCCGCAGCCACCCTGCCAGCAACCCAGGGCTTTTCAGGTTGTAATTAACTGGTTGTAGTAAACTGGTTGTAATTTAAAGCAACTCTGAGATCATTTTAAATGACACTAAAGTCAAATTAAAACCCAGCAAGGGGATCCCGAATCAGCCGAAGATTCCTTTTCTGTGGGGATCTGCTGTAACATGCCACATGCCATCAGTGGGACTTCTGGAGGGGCGGTGGCAGCAGGACCGCTGCGTGGGGCTCAGCGTGCTCCTGCCCTGCACTTCTCCCTGGCTTCAGCATTCATAGATCTTCTGTGCCTCCCAGGCTGCATACATGCTGATAATCAGATTGCACTTCTGCCTAGTAGTTTTTACTTGAAATATCATTGAGTTAGTTCTTGAGGGATTTGTGTCTAGTGACATATATATTGGTATTGAAGTCAGAGGTCGCCTATTGCAAAGATCATCTTGATAGGATGATTATGAAAAAAGCCATGCTGGTTAGAAGACTCTCTAACTAGATTTGGTCTTCTTCCTTCAGCCTCACATTAGCGACTCCTGGTTTCTCTCTCAGTTTTAGTGATCCAATCTTTCTTCTTCTGAATATCTCCCTTGGGAGCTTTCTACACAGACATTTTAATATATCACACTATTCTCTGCAGAAATCATTTGCTCAATAAAGAGACTGGATTTTTTTTTAATTGCAACATTAGCAGTGTTCAATAGCAGCCATAATGCCTGCACCTATGCCTGGCACAGACTGGGAAGGGCAGGTCCTGGATCAAAGACATCTTAGGAGCAAATCAGTCCTTTCACCTTCGTGTTTCCAGCACATGCAGCTCCTGCTGCAGCTGGGACCAGCTTCGGATGGGACGACGTGGCTGCCAGGAGCAGCGCTCTGCAGGAGACATTCCTCCACCATTTTGCTCCATGCAGACTCCAGCTGCACCTTCTGTATGTTTTAAGAAATTGTCAGTGATGGGATAGGCACTACAAAGCAAGCACCCTATCAAATATTACGCAGCACAGACAGTCACTGAATTACCAGCTAACTGCCAAATGCAGGTTTATTTTCAGTTTCAATGCTTCTTGCTGCACAATATCAAGTTATCAGAAGACACTGTCTGCAGAACACAAAACAAGTATCAGTGCCACACATCCTAATAATTCAGACAACCTGCTTGGCATCCTCTGCCCACACCACCTTCCCAGCCAAAGCGAGGTGAGCCTGCTCGAGCTGCAGGCGGGCTGCTCTGCTCCCTGCACTCACTGCTCTCCCAGTTATTTCTTCTGGTAGCTTTGCATGCTTGTTGCGTGCCGTTAAAAGGCTTTTCATTTCCTGACAATTTATAAATATGTATTGGGCCTGAAGGATGAGGGTAAAGCAACTGCTGTTTCTTTTTTTAAAGAAAATTAAACATGACAAACTTAGTTATTCATGCAAACCATCCGCCTGTTATCTCTGATTATGCAGGATCCAAATGGTGAAGCTGAGTGAATGAGTGCATTCATCAAAGTAAACTGTCAGAGGCAGGAACACCGGTTTTAACCTACCCCTACCTATTCTCTTTTGTACTTACCTTTCATCATCTTCAACAGGCAGTGCAGTTGCTTGGTACCAAGAGCACCTATTTCACTACTAGGTCTCTATTTTAAGGGGATTAATTAGCCTCCAGAGAATGGAGAAGAAACCCTGCATGTAGCGCTCTCATGCTTTAAAACATTGCTTCGTCGGGATATTTTAAGCTCGCAGGCCAGAACATATGGTATTTCAGGAACAGAAGCTGGAAGCACAGTGCACGTGTATTCCTTCACACACCCAGTGCGGGAGGAGGTGAAGTGTTTTGTTAAGCCTCAGCGTGTGTGCATATATGTATGTATGCGTGGGAGAAATAAGCAGAAATAAACTTCACACACCGAAAAGTGACAGATTTATTTTCACCCATCCACCAACCTGCCCCACAGCAACAGTGAAAACCTGGGATACATAAACTTGAGAAAACAAGAAAGATTGTATCATACTGTCTGAAATTTGTGGCAAGCACCACAGTTTGCTTGTCTGTTTTAAGCCAGAGAATCTGCCTCAAACATGAGCTCTTATATGCAGGAACAACTTCGATGAATCTTCCAAGGAAGCTCCCGTGCCTGGGGCCAGGTCCCCTCCCAAGGTGGCAGTGGCCACTGCACCAGGGCTGCCCACAGCACGGCCCCAGCCATGGCCGGCACACACAGCACTGCTCTCCCTGCAGCCACCATGGGAAACAAGGAGAAGCACCCCGCTGTCCCGCCAGGCATGGCCGTCCAGCTCCTCTCCTTCAGATGGGGTGTTACACCAAAACACCCACCTCTCACCCAGCTTGCCAGCTGCTTTCACAGAAGGAGACTCAGGTAAAGATAAAATAATTCTGAGCACACTTACTTAAAGTAGCTGACAGGGTAAAGACAGCATTTTGGCAATGCATTGTGATGCTGCCTACCACAACTATGTGCCCTGTCATCTCTGCCTGAACTGCAACAGCTCGCAACAGGAGCCAGACTCCAGCACATGCTCATGTTGAGAGTCCCACACTACCCCGGGTGTGCACATATAACTCTCAGCAATGTTCTTTAATACCTTCTTACTTATCTCAGAGTGCAGGTACACACTGGGAAGGGCAAATTACTGTTTGATGTGGCACACTTGGATCATCTGTGCAAAATTTGCAAGTCAATTAGTTCGTGACAAGTCATCTTCTCTTCTTCCCCCTAAAACATTAACACGGTGTTGAACGGTACCTCCTGCCCAGATGATGCTCAGGAGACCATGGAGGCTCCCTCCCTCTGTCCTACACTGCCCTTCACCACTGATCCCACTCACATTGGTGCAAGCCAAGGACCAGAATTTTAAGCTTTTGGTGGCACTGACAGCAGCCACCAGCCCTGTGGCGCTGTGCCATGCCAGGGGGGTCAATCTGGCCAGAGATTTTCAGCGTGGGCTGGAGGACACAAGTACTTCTTGGAACTTGCAATCCCTTCTGTGGTACAATATACTGCTTTAGCAACAGGAAAAAAACACAGCACTCTCTCCACCGTGATTTACACTCTGGTTGAGTCAGTGTGACAGCAGGACTACTTAACGCTACCCTCCGCCCCCACTGTTACAGAGTTATGACTTTAAACACCGAATATGAATCAAGAATTTCCTTTCCATTCAAATCCTCCTTCTGCCCTTCTTATCTGACTCATTTCCAAGATGCCCACTGACCTTCATGCTAATTGATCATTACTAATAGATAAGGGTAATGCAGCTTTTGAACTGTACTTACTGCGTGATCTATACTTCTTGATTGGCACAGACTGTGGTTTTTTGCCTGGACTAAGATCATCTGAAATTAAATCAGAAGCAAGTGGACAATACTTTAAGAATACCACTGCATGCTAGAGTGAGCTGCCATGCTGCTACATGCATTACCTGAAATGTCTGGAAAAGCCCAGTTCCATCAGAGGTAGGGATTTGCAGGAGGGCGAATGAAGGGGGCTCTTCTCTAACACCCCCACGTAGCGTGCTTGGTGTCACTGAGCCCTCTTACTCACACCTCCACCACCACATCTCCTGGGAAGGTGCCTGTATTGACTGCTTGGAGTGTAAGTGCTTACTGGTTGCACTTCCCCAAGGGTTGGGGTGCTTTGCAGGTGTTAGCTCAGGAAGCCATGCAGCACCCCGTGCAGCTGAGCGATGTCTGCCTTTCGATACAGTGAACTGCAAAGAATTTAAGTGACTTGTCAGGAGTTATCAGGAGAGCCCGAGGCGCAGCTCAGAACACAGTTGCTGCCCACAGCCTCCTCTGCAGCTATCAGATAATGCCAACCCTCTGCAATGCACTAATACTGAAGAGCACATTTCATACACAAATGGATTATTACTGGAATCTTATAGATAAAGCCATTCATCTTCTGAGGCCCTTGGGAGTCTGAGTAGTTAATACGTATCACAGCAGAAAGATACATAAAACACACAATACAAAGACACATTGAGAAGCATGTATAGAAGTGTTGAAAGGGAGAGAAGAAACAGGGCAGAAAAGCAAATCTGCATGAGATACACAGTTCAGCAGATGTGCATGTAAGTTGACCAAATAAACCAGATCTTCAAGCACGTTCAGGTGAGGTCTTCAAGAGTATCAGCGTGAGCTAAAGACTTCAATTGTTCAGCCACCAATTTTCTTAGAAATGCTGTCAATGATGCGGCAATGATCAGCCCTTATGACCAGATTTGCAGGAGCGTGGGAACAGTCACGGGTAGGAGTAGATGCTGGTGACTCAGGACACCTAACCTGCCTAGCCTGGGTGTTTCTACATCTGCCCGCTTATCCAACCACAGTGACAACGATAAGACCAGAAATCCTGACACCCCATTTTCACCAGTGCTCATACTCTGGTGATGAGCACTCTAAAAACCCATTTCAGGCAGAAAAGAAAATTAATGAGGGAATAAAAGAGGTTGAGTCACACATCTTACATCTCAAATATGCCTTGCACAAATCAGCCGTGATGAATTGTTGTATGAAGTCTGGGTAAGGCTCCTCGCTGGTCAGAATACAGATAAAGCATGTGTGGGCTTCTCACAGTTAAACAGAGCTTGTTAAAGGAAAGATGCTGTTTATCCTTTTAATTCTGACCACATCGTTCACTCGTCATCTTATTTAGACCCTATTTTTCCCCAGACTGGCAGGTGATATGATTGCATTGGCCTCGATACAATCACAGCTCGCACTCTGCTTGACAATCCAGCAGCAGTGACCGGAGCTTTTGTGCCGGTGCAGCTGGGAGAGCCGAGCGCCTGTGCGCGGAGATCCCACCCCATCAAAACCATGCGGCCGGCATAAAAACAAAACCAGGCAACTTTCAGTCCATGAATATACATCTCATTCAAAGCAAAAAGGAGGCTATCCAGCAGCAATGCCAAACATGCAGATTAATGACAATGCTTTGCCTGTGTAAATGGCCTTGCTGAGTCCAAACACGTTCTTCCGAGATGCCAGATTTTGTAAGTTAGCAAAAATGTTGAGCTGTCTGTTTGCTTTAAACAATTATGTCAGCTCTGCAAGTAAAATATGTTCCCTCGCCTGACCTCCCCATGCTGCTAGGTAGGGCAGCATTTGGCTGTCTCTTTCTTTAACACAGACATCAGGGGACATCTGGAGAGATTCCTTGGGAAAAGCAGGGCAGAGCCAGCGAAGGGAGAGGCGGAGGGACCAGAAGCAGAGACAGGCTCTTGCAGCACTGTGCTTTATCACCTGCTGCGTCACGGTGAAGCTCTAATACTCCAACTTAGGTGCAAGCCCTTGTCAGGTATGGGTTTAAGTCTTAAGTGCCAGGTAAAAACAGACCTGTTTTAGAAAGGCAGCCCTTTAAATAGAAGATGTCTGATTTATTAAAAATACAGCCCTAAAGCTGACAAGACAAAGGAAGCTATTATTGCTTCTCCCACCTCTCTCCCCAAAAGGGGAGTTGCTGCAGAGAGATTAAATGATTTATCCCAGGTCACAGTAGAAGTTTGTGGCAGAACTGGGAATTGCAGAGGCTCCCCTGGGTGCCCGCCCAGTACATTAAGCACAGACTCAACCTTCTTCTCCACAGCACCAAGTCAGAGGCCGGGTCAGGCAGCCTCTGTACTGAAACAGCTTGTCAGCGCCTGGCACTGGGCTGCCGAGCAGAAAACGCTCACTGTCAATAGCGAGGGCAGAGCAGCAATATTTATATCGGAGCTAATGGAGGCAAACACCGATCGCTTTCTTATGATTTACACCGAACACGCCATAGCCAGGCTCAGCCAGAGGAGCCGGTCCCCCCCACCCTTCCAAAGGATGCTTAGCCGTGCCCAGGGGAGCTACGCCAGCACCCTGTGCCAATGGGACCAGGCTAGAGCCAGCCTGCCAGGATATTTTCCCAAGCGAGCGCTTACTTGAATTTTTCTCCCATTCAGTAAAATAAGTCACACAAATGTAGTTTACCCTAGGGCTGACACTTGAGACCACAGGAGGCTCCCAGCCTGGACGACGCACGGAAGGACTGCACGGAAAAACCTGGGCGCTAGATGGCAACAGCCTGGAGCGAACTGCCGGGGAAATAAAACTAGAGGGCAGCCTAGTGCCAGTGCTAACACATATCCCGAATATTTCGCTGCTGTTATCTCCAGAGTCCATCTAAGGCAGCCTTCCAGCATGCAGAAGATCAGGTTTAGGAAAGTCAGAAACATACTGGGGGTTATGCTGAAACGGTTGATTGCAGCACAAGCTGATTGTAAACAAATAGGAGGGAAAAAAAAAAAAAAAAAAAAAAAAAAAAAAAAATCAGTTTTGTCACTGCATTGGAGGAAATGTGAGATGGCACACCTGGGAATCCCCGGGTCGCACAGCTCCTGGACACACCCGTGTCTCACTCACAAAGGCTCAGCCTGCTCTGCAGGTCCCTGTTCACACAGAGCTGTCTGTCCCGTAGCAGGAACCTCCCACACCTTTCAACTACTAACCCATAAAAGTAGCTTCTCGGGATCCCACCGCATACAAAATCAATTGCCATCTTGGCTCAAACACAGTGAAAAAATGTGTGCATGAGAATACATGGTGTTTATAAAAGGTATTTCCCACGTTCTAATCAGGTGAAGAAAGAACATAACGATGTAACAAACCCAAAAGTTATGACACTTTTGTCTCTGATGTTTCCACTTCCAAGCTAGCAGCAGGTGAGAGGACAACACAGCTTGCTCTTTCCAATATTCAGATACAGTTTAGTATCAAAAAATCTTTCAGAGTGATCACAGTCCAGGAGAATACATCTAATTCCCTCTAAATAATTTGGAGCTTCACTGGGTAGAAAATTGCTATTTCTGCTCCAATGCCAGAGAATTCCATTTTTAATTATAGAAATTTCTGTTATGCACAATTATAATATTCTTTCATATTCTCTCTCACTCTTAGTTCAAACATACCATTAGCTTTTTAAACTACTGCTATGCATCGAGCAGACACAGGTCGCTCCTGCTGCAGAGGAATGCAGACGGTCATGCCTCTTGGATCAACTCAGATCGAGTAACAGAGGATGAAGCATCTTTTTTGTATATTCCGGGATGAATTATCCTAACAATCAATGACTGTCTGGATGCAACCTCCAGTGAGATTAAATTAGAACAGAAAAATGTTAAATACCTTTTCCAGAGCATGGATATATGGACTGATAATGCCTTGTGGAGGCACTACGAGCTAAGCACCAAATTCAGTGAGCAGGCTGAGAAAAGCCACATGAGAATCCGCAGCAGAAGTAAGCGAAAAACAATAACCCTTTGCTACTGTCTGTGTTTGCAGGATCGGAAAATAAAGGGATAAATTCTCATGTCCAAACCCATAAACACAAAATTATCTTTACACAGTGATTAATCATCCTATAGACTTAATCAGCTGAAGCAAAAAAATCAGCTTGTGTCTGCGGAGATAGATATTCAAGGGCAACAATTCACAGCTCAAATCTGTCCCAGTAGGATGAAATGAAAAGACTCCAAACACACAGGAGTTGGTCCACACCCACATTCTGAGGATTAGTGTTTGTAAAGATACAAAGATGGTCTCAGTTGCTTTAGTTTGCAGCTTCTCTCCAAAACAGATTGTCTCCATAAGTTTAGTACCTGCTTTTTCAGTTCCAGCTGGAATTTAGTACTTTTTCTGATCAGAATCGATAACTTTAATTGGTAGTTTAGAGTTAGGTGCAAGATGCATTGACACTAATGAAAATTAGTTGCTTAATTTGCTCGCTACACAGGGCAGCGTGCCAGGGAAGGTGGTGGGAAAGCAGAGAAAGGCTGCTGCTCTCTGCACCCTGTTCCTTGGGGCATGCAGGAACGGGATGGGATGGGATGGGATGGGATGGGATGGGATGGGATGGGATGGGGGCTGATGTGGCCAGGCAGCATCAGGAGAGCATGCAGGCAGCTGGCTGTGTGTGCCCAGAAGCCCAGGCAGCAGCCGCATCACTGTGAGAGTGCACACAAGGGCAGAGAGAATTTACTCACGTGCAAGCGCAGAGGAGAGCCGTGTCCCTGACTGCTGCCCAGGATGGTCAGAGCACATGGGCTGTGCACAAGGACCCGAGAGAGGTGGGCTTCCAGCCCCACGCCCAGCCAGGCTGCTCTGTAAGCATCGGGGCTTTATATGCACCAAGCAGGTCTCTTGCTCCTCAAGGAGAAAATTTTTCCTTGTTATGGACCAAACACAAACCACAGGTCTGTGTGCAGGAGAGGAGGCAGGGCTGCACCTGCCTGCACTGGGGGAGTCTGGCAGCCAGCTCCCTGCTGCCAGGACACCCACCCCATCACGCTAGAGACCACCTCCAGTGTTTGCTCTAACAACAGCCTCCTCTCACCAAATGGAAGAGACTGCATGCATCAACCCCCCAGTATCTTCCAATTAAGCTCTTTTGGTGTGGATCAAAATTAAACCACAGTCACCATGCAGGCACATCTGAAGCCCTCACTAGCCAGCAACTAAAGGGTCCAGGCTGGCCCTGTTTCCTTTGAAGCATGCCTGCTGGCTGCAGGTTTCTATAGTGCTCGCTTGCAATTACAGTTCTTTTCAACTTCTCTCTCTCCTTTTTTTTTTTTTTAATTTAAAGAGATTGAGAGGAATTAAAAAACCCTCATCAATCAGATTTATCAAATAACACTGTAGAGGTAGGGCCAGCTGCAGCCACACATGTCAAACTCAGCTGCAGATATGAAAGCAAAGGCTGCAATTCATAGTTAGGGTGCTCATCTTTTTGAGGATTTAGCAGTGAAGCTAATCCCATTTCTATATTCCTAAACCTGCAGAGCCGCCTGACTCTGAGCTAGGTGAGGGAACCCCAGAATCAGTCCCTGTGTACATGGGTCAGGACTCTGAACCCTGCGAAAGGGAGTGTCTGCACTGCGCTTGCCTGGGCACGCTCCTTTGATGTCCCCATTCTTGGGGCTTGTGAAGAACTCAAGAGTCATTTGGTTTCTTTCCTTGTCCTTGCACAACACGTGTGGCTGAACTGCCTGGGTACATCGTTTATCTAAGTCAGCATGCACAGGTTACTCTGGTCATAAGAGTTCAAGCGAAAGAGAAGAGAATAATGGCAAAACTTCTTATTGATTTACATGGGTCAGTATTTTTTCAGCCTTCTCAGATTTTGCCTTGCTGATGCCTACTTTTGTTAAACACCATCAGCTGAGTGACAATATAGCCAAATAAATTAAAAAGCAGGTAACATCCCCAGACAGATACCTGCACAAAGATCTTCAGGCACGGATGAGAGGTGTCATGAGGGGGCATGAGCTGAAAATGATGAGAAATAGATGTCTTGGGAACAGAAAAAGTCAGAAGTGGAGCAGTCTTCCCTCTTCTGCTTAAAATTACTGTTATTACCACGTAAGCCCCCAAGCGCCACAGTTCTGGGACAGAGCGATGCCCATGATTCTCCTGCAGGCCCTGCTGGCTGCTACTTTTTGCAGAGCACCTGATCACAGCCCTGCTTCTGCTATGGCAAAGTGTCAGGGGAGCATTCAGAAACCACAGTAACTTCTCCCCTCCCAGCATCCACTGGGAATCCACTGGAACATCCCAGCAACCACTGACACTTGCAAATAACAACCCTCTCCCTGTTAAAAACCCCAGGAAATTCAGGGACAAAGACATGTGTTTGTGCATAATGAGACACACTCAAGAATGCAGAAGTGTGGAGATGCTTCATGATTTTCCTCATGATTATTTTAACAAGCAAGTTGTAAAAACTAAAAGAGAAGGGGTAAGGGGTTTTCCCACCCCACCGGAGGGCACGCACTAGCCTCGCACACGGGCTCTGCCCTAGCCTCTCCTGCACCTGGGTGTCCATGGAGACGCTCTCCAACACGAAACATCACACCCTGCCTTTAGGTATATGCTACAGTGTTGAACAGGATCTTGTGCAGAAAGATAAGAGTGTGACATTCGTTTTCCCTTCAGACCACGCCATGGCTTTGCCCTGCAGTGTGGCTGTGCCACGGGGCAGCTCCCGGGGGCCTCCCACACCCTCAAACCATGGCCACGATGCTCGCCCAGCAAGGCTACAGCTTCCACAGGGTGCAAGGCAGCTGCTGCATCAGAGTACACTTCTTTGCACCCCACTGGACGTCCTTGCTCTTGCACCGCTGTGCAGTTTAATGAAAATACACTAACACTGAAAAATACCAGTTTGCTGTGCTGAAACCAAAGCCTGTTGGTTTCTCCACCATCCAGCAGAAGGAGGCAGTGATGGTACAAGCCATCTTTGACTGGTCCTGGCCAAATCCCTTCTACCAGGGGCACAGGATCCCATAGCGACTCACCTGGGTTCCCAACAAATTGCTTTCTGCAAACACAGATGCTTCAGCTTCAACCAACTTCTTTAGCAGAGGTTTCCAGACTGCATCTCACATGGTAAAGGTTTTCCGTCATCACTCGCTTATGAAATTGAGCTGGATTCCTAGGCTCCTGCCAGACACTCGTGTCCTCCAACAGACTCCATCTGCTGGTTTTTTAGACAAGCAACTTCTGCAAGGACAAAATATATTGAGTTAAATAATATATACTTCATATTTTGTTTCTCTCAGCAAAACTGTGCAATCTTGGAGATATTTTGTAAATTCAGATTTATGATGATTATTTTTCATACTATGGCTACCACAGTGACCATAGAGAATTTATTGAGGTAATAATGTATTTAAATAGCCAATTTTCAAAAAATGGAACCATTGCAATGGATTAACATTCAAACCATTAATATTCAAACATATTAAGTCACTTAAAGGACTTTTCTGTGTGTGTGAACATTTTGGGGTATATTCTCCTCATAATACGTGAAGAGAAGATATGCTTTACTGTTGACATTTAGCACATTTTCTTTATTGCCTTTCATTTCATTATGAGTAAAAGTGTTATTTGTCCACCCAGCCTTCCCTAGGACGAATGCCATCGTTTCTGTTTGCAGAGGCAACCAAAAATTAAAGGAAATATTTTAGATGTCAACGTTAAATGTCAAAAACCGATTTTAAGTAATTACTAATACCCTGGCACATATGGATTTTATTCAGAAAATCCCTGTTAAAAATATTCATCGGGGAATATTCAAATTTATTATGTAGAACAACACAGCGTTAACGTGCTAGCTTCTATTTAATGCTTTGGTTCATAGCAACAAAGATACCAATGGGAAATCATTAAACAAATATGCGATTTTTGCAGCATAATAGGTCCATGTTTGGTATCACTTGAAAAAAACTCACCGAGCTCAAACCGACAGAAAAAATGCAATGATCAGGCAAAGTACAGCAACATTATAAATGTTAACAGATTTCAGAAGTGATTTTATGTTAATTCAAATGTTAATGCTGTCCGAGGCTGCTGAAAGGAGTGTGGGGCTGCGGAAGGAGATAGACATTGCCGGCAGGGGAAGGCACAGGGAACACAAAGGGCTGCCTCTTGGTGTGGGTGGCGGAGTTTTATTAATTATATTTCCTTTAGAGCCCTAACAATAACATGTCAGTAATCCACACATTCTGTACTTAATTGACATTAATGATTTGTCCGGGTGCTGGCCGTTGCCGGTGAGCCTCCCCACGCCGTGAGAATCCCGGCCATCTTGCGTTCCTTCAGCCCCGCCGCGCAGCCCCAATTAAGTCAATGAGCGTGGGGCCGCTGAGCTGCTCCCGCCATCTCCATGGCCCCTCTCCCAGCCAGGTCCCGTCCGGACATCTTCCAGCTCGCCCTCCACATCCCTGAAGGAGTGCACGGCCCCCAGCACAGCCCTGCACAAAGGGATGCATTCATGCTCCCCCCACGCCCCAGAAGGACGGCCGCCCAGCAGGCCCAGTTACCGCGGCCATGGTGGAAGAGGGCCCTCCAGTTTCTCTCTGTCACCAACAGCTGGGAGAGAGTCAGGGATTTCTCTCTCATGCTCACGAGCAGCAGGTCCCAAAACACACACAGCTATTCCAGACCCGGTGCCTGCAGCCGCCCTCGAGGTGAGAACCTCTCTGTAAGCACTCAGAGTCAGGTAGGCAATTATAAGCAATGAAGCGATGCCTCTCAAAACTACCCTCCGCCTCAGTCGCTCTGGTATTTTTACCCTTGGTGCCGTGCAGCTCCCAGACTGCAACGTGTCCCAGACTCCTGGATTTACCTTCTCTGGGGTCAAACCTTTCCGTTACGCCAGTGCCAGGAAACGCGGTTTCTGCTGAGGCGGGCTGCTGGGGAGCAAAGTCCACCTGGCAGCGGAAGGCTCCAAACCCGCTGCAGCTCCTGGCACACTCCAGCCCGGTTGCCGCGGGCAGGCAGCCCTCAGAAACCGTAGGAGAAGCCTTACCAGAAAGTTCGAGAGCACATGCAAGTTACCGCAGTGACAAAACCAGGTTGTTTTGGGCAGAGGCACGATGGCTTCTTGGTATGTTCAACCACTGGTACATAAAGAACTCACGCAAATTTCTCCATGAGCACCAGGCTAACAGACCTGCTCTCATGCATGGTGTTTCCTCCCTCCTTGGAGCTACCCTCAGCCTCTACTCATCCTCCATCAATGCCAGATGTACACCACGGCTGCCAGTGCTACACCCCCAATTCCTTCGTCCCCTCTTCCCATCTTTCATCCTGCCGGCACAGAGCCCCTGCGGTCACTTGTCAGGGGTCTGGCCAAGCACAGAGCACGGCAGCCAAGCCTGTGCCTCTCCTTCACGTGGAGGATCAGCAGCCTGTCTGACTCCTTTTTCTTCCCTGTATTAACAGAATTCCGATCTTCTCAAGTTGTTCAATGGAACAAGCCAACAGACAGGGAGCAGGAGAGGGAGTGAAACCACAGAAAAGCCCCATAGTCCAGTTTTGGTAGGAAATCAGGCTAGAAAATAAAAAAATCATCACACTGTCCAAGCAAATACCATCCTCTATTAGGAGGTTTCAGGACCAGCCATCCCACAGGAGCACCTCTCCTACTCCCAGCAGAACAGGGTGGCCCAGGCAGCGAAACATTCAACAAATTGTTGTTACAACTTCTCAGGGGATAACATTTGCTTAAAAACAGTCAGAGGCATTTGGAGTGATCTATAGGGCACTTTGTTATGTTAATGACTGTTACCAACTGTCTCTATACTAAAGTGTTGACTCATTGACAGTTGGGGTGAGACAAGACAGCTTGCTTGTGCCTTGCAGTCCTTTTGCACTCACCCAAACTACTCATGTGAAGACACTTTAATATGAAGAGACACTGTCTGTGGCCATTATTAATCTCCTGACTGAAGCCCAGAATACTAATAAAACCACGCAGGATCAGCTAACCTTTCCTCAGTGCAGTCTTCATTCTGCAAGATTTTGGCCAAAATTAAAACATTTTTCTCCGCTCTCACAAGGCTGCGGCTGACAACCAGACTTCTCAAACCAAGATGTAAAAAGGTTTTCACTTGACCTCTACTGTGCCCGAATAACATCATCATCATTCTGGCATAGGTAAGAGGGGATGACTCCTGTGAGCCCAGAAATATCAACTTTCCGAACTTCAGAAAGCAACATTTTGCAGATCTGGCTGAAGTGAGAAAGCAACCTGTTTATTCTCAGACCGACCTTAAACTGAAGTGTAACAACCAAACCTCACTGTGAGCTGTACAGTCCAAATATTACACTATCTGGTAACACTTGGAAAGTGAATATTGGGGTGGAAAAAAAGAGTTATCTTTTAACTCTTGTCATGCTCAATAATTCTTAACATATAGAAAAACTGAACTGAGATGTTGAGCTGCAGAGGCTGGCATCTTGGTACAGTACTTCCTCAAAAAAAAAAAAAAAAAAATCCAAACACCTTACACAGAATTATGAAATAAAGCACCATATTCCTCTTTTCTGTCTGATGCTATTACTCTGGGACTCAATCCAAGAATGCTCAAACCATTTATCCTGGTTACACGCAGGGCACGCAACAGGTGAATTCATGTAACTGGAGTCTGAACACAGTAACTTGGCAAATCACAGATGTCCCTACTTCTTCTTTGGCCTTGTGTGAGGGAAGAAACCCAAACCCTGTCCTACACAGCTTTATTACATTTTTACTCTCTTTGCAGTGAAGGCCGAATTTCCATCCAAGCCACTTATTTTTAGTTCTATGTGAAGCTTCTTCCATCCATATTTAAGAAAAAAAGCAACAGTCCTAGATCCAGAGGTGTGTGCTGCCTGCTCATGCTAACCAACAGCAGTCTCACCCTCTCAGCTTTACTGGATTTCTCATCCTTATTTGCACCCCTGACCCTACTGAAAATAAAAGAATCTCCTTCCAATGGAAGAAAATACAACATACCAAGATGTGCTTTTATTACCATGAAAGTCATGGCTGTGGTGTGGCCTTCAGCTGCACGATTTTCCAGAAAATGTTTAGGCTTGTTGCTTTTTTCTGTCTGGAATATTCTTGAGCTCATGATTAAACCCAGTATCATTTCAGTTTCACAATTTGTAAAAACCCAAACATTTGATCCTTTGATTTTGCCTTTATAGCGTAGAAGTTTATTAACATATGCGACTGAATACTTTTTAAAAACAAAACAAAACAAAGCAAAACAACCAATAAAGTGAAGACAAACTGCAGTATTTCCGGAAAGACATTAAGTGCATTTAGATGTAGAGGACCGTTTCCCTGCCACAGCCACTGTCTGTAAACACACTAGCTCCTCCTCTTTCCAATGGTCATGGAAATTTAAGAAAGCAACTAAGCCCTTATTTCTCTAGCCAAGACCAAGTCAGAAATGTAACGTTTGAGACTCATAACACATCACTAAAACATGCTGATAAGGGAGATACTTCCCCCTCAAATAAAGAAAAGGTCTTGGGCGACTGCAGGCTCTTCTCCATCCCAGGAGCAGAGGCTGGTAGAGATGTCTTCCAGTAGAAGCACCAGTCTGTAGAGTAAGGCCTTACTCTCACACTGAGGAGCAGGGGATTTTCACCCCCCTTACATGTCAGTAGCAGTCTCTTCAGTTCAAACAAGCAGATATTTAACTGAAATTCCTAGGAGGGGAAACAACAGGTCTACCTGGCCAGGGTCCACTGGCAAAGAGAAGGTTAGGGTGAGGCTCTGCACATCATTTTTCCTTATATCTCAGGTGATCACATATCCTAATCCAAAAAGAAATAGGCCTTCCATAATTTTCCTCCTTGAATATTATTGCAGCCCTGCTGAAACATCAGTACATTATAAAATACATTTGCTTTCTTACTATTTAGATGAGATCATGTTCAACTCAGTGAAACAAAACCTGTTTTCAAACAGATACGCAGTTCCAATAGACAGTCTGCTCCTCTGAATTGCCAGCAGCTGTAGGACCAAAGTCCCCCGGGCTCAGAAAGGTTTTCCTTCCTTCCTTGATAGCTATTTGATCGAATTTGCCCTAAAACATGCCAGTCTGCAGAGTTTTGAAAACCCTGGTTTTATTCAGTCTACAAAGAATACTTTTTTTTTTTTAAATAATCTCAGTTTCACCATAAACAGAAATTAAAAGCTTCATATAGAAACTTACCCTTTTGTGCTTAGCATGAACTGATTATTTCAAGAGACTGTAAGGAGACAGATTACATAGCATTACAATATTCCGCAGTCTTAATTAAATGTTTGATTAAGCATAAGTTGTGTCAGTAGCAGACAATTGAAAAACGAAGAGAAACAGGTTTTGTACTTTAAAGATAAGATATAATGTGACTTTTTTTGCAGGTAGCATGGCTGAAAGAGCCCATCACCAAAATACTTACTGTTCAACAACTCAAGCCAAGCGGCTGCTTTGTGGGAGTCCTAACTTCAAAGTGCAGAAATGTCAGGAATTGGCTAGAAATCAAGTGGCAAGAAACAGACATTAAAGTCTTCTCGCATTTGTGTATAACAATCACCTCCTGCCATCTCACAGACACAAAACCCCCACCCTAACCTGTCAGTCAGTCCACCCTGCGATGTCTGTGCCCTGGGGTACAGGGGATGCTGGCCGGGGTGAGGGCAGGAGGACCAGAAGAAGAAGGAAGAGCCATGCTGCTTCCTGCCACAGGCATGACTGACAGAGCCGAACACCCGACTCACATGCCAAGTCTGAGCAGGAGATCTCTCCAGAGAGATTACGAGAGCCCAGGTCAAGCTGACCTCAGCTTTGCCAACCAGGAGGAGCTGTGCTTAATCCCCAACAAATTCAAGGCTAGGTAAAGTCTGAGTTAACCTCTATTATTTCACAGGATAAACTAGCGTCTCCCTTTTTTCGAGGGCAGAGGGGTGTGGGGGAGGAAGGCTTTGAAGATGAGGGTATGTGTAATCTGATACTTTAAATGCATGTTGTTAAGTGTGTAGAGGAAGCATGTTCCCAAAATAGGAGATTTTATGCCAACAAACAAGATAAAGCGGGTCCATCCAGTGTCAACACGCGCACTTGCCAATTCCCCGCCGCGCTGCACATCGGCCCCGTGACTATTTCCTAACGGCCTCTAAGCCGCCTCGCAGCGCCCGACTGGCCGTTCTGCCACGGAGAAAGCCAGCTGTAGCTTCGGCTGTTCCCAAGCTGAACTTCCCCGATGCCTCCCCCACCAAGAGGCGATGCTGCAGTAAGCCTCCTATGCTCCACCCAGGTCCAAATTCACAGCCTAGCTGAAGGAAGAACATTTTAGCCAGCTGCCTGAATCCAGGCTGCTCCTGCCGTGAGTGAGCCAGCTGCGCTGTGCGTGAAGGAAACAGCGCCCAGGGATTGAGAACTTTGAGGCAGGCCACAAGGCTGGCAGGGCCTGCAGCTCCCAGGGGATGCCTGGCCGAGCGCCGGTGGAAGCACTCCCCTGAACCCGCGCCTCGCGCAAGCAGGGCTGTAACAAACCCCTCGCGCTGCAGTTCCTCAGAACCGAGGGGAGATGCTGACCCGAGACCCAGGAACAGCGAGAGCGCCACAGGCAGACCACCCTACTGCTTTACACGGACAGGCCATGCGAAGCACTTCCACGAACTACTGTTGGAGAACGACGGCATTTTCAACAGCTTAGCACCTGGCAGCCTCACAGCCTCTGCACCTTCATCCTTTCTGCTCACCAGCACCCCTGCTCCTCCACCCCAGAGCACAACTCCAGCCCCAGCTCGCTCGTTTGGGGCTATTCCCTTCAACAGTCACAGCTACAAGCAACTTTCAGTTCTGTAGTATAAGTGATACAAAATTAGCACTGGTTTAATTTCTCTTGTTCAGTTTCTCCGGTGCCCCCAGCTTTCAGACCAAGGAGAGCTTTTGATGGATAGTTATGGTGAACCTTTCAGGAGGAGGAAGACAATCATTTGCGACCTGGATTACTGCAGAATTCAATTTACTTTGCAGGATGCTTTATGCTGGTCTGTAGCTATTAAAGGGAGACACTTTCCAGTTGAGGAGCATGCAGCAATGCACAGCTAAATTGCTTTTCTCGGGGTTCCCCAGTGCCATCGAGCCCCCTGCCCTGCACACCTGCACCGGGAACAGGCACCTTGTGCATTGCCCCAGGGCCCTCCTCCCCTGGAGCTGCCCCAGCTCTCAGGGTAACATGCTTAGTCAGAGACAGTTTGCAGGAATGTAATAACAAACGAAACCTTTTTCTCTTATCTAGCCAGACATAACTGACCACTTGTTTCTTCCTGCCTGCCATGAATCTGCCTCCAGATTGGTCCAGGACCAGACAGAATTTAGAAGAATAGTACCCTCAGGCAAAGAAATATGGAGAGAATTCCCTCTTGATTTTGTTTTGGGGGTTTTTTGTTTGTTTTCCTCCTCAATAAACAACCCCTTTCCTTAAAATTAGCTGCACCATTCCTCAGTAAAATGATTTTCAGCCTGTAGCAACCAGTGCGTAATTTTTTCAAGGTACCCTAGAACAACAGCACCTTCCACCTGAAGTATCCATATGTGTTGCAAGGCAACCAGAAACAAAGATTCTAAAAGCATAAGACAGAAAAAAGCTCTTAAGGTAAGTCACCCTTGCTGGAAAGTACCCTATCTCTGGCATGTTGCTGCAAAGCCATGATCCCCACAATGTGAACAGGCTGCTTCCCAGCCAAATAACCTTTTTTTTTTTTTGGGGGGGGTAGTGGTGTTGGGGTGTCAGTATAACATTAGCAGGATGACCATCTAAATCAGAGACCCAATCTGAACAGTTTCAGTCATAGATAACTACGCATCTCTCAGCTGAGAATGTGTGGCCCACCTGCATTCACTCTTGAGGAAGTATTAACGAGGAAGTTAGATGTAGCTTGAACTGAGAGTTTGTCATACCTGTAATGTTATTATAGAATATTTTCTTGAATAGTTAAAAGTCAAAGACAATGCAATCCCCATTTATGAGGCTGGTTGCAGTTTAAAAAAAAAAAATTTAAAGAGACAGATTAAACTCATCAAAGCACTGAAAACAACAGTAAAGAACTAGTACTCAGTCTTGGCTGGTAATTTAGAAATTAAGCCTAGAGACTACCCTTCAGGAGAGTTATTGCCCTCCCTTTTTGTGTTCTAAATTTAAGGACAAAGTCCCAAAATGTGTCTTGACAATTCCTCCAATGTTACAAACATTTTCAATTATAGGCAAATATAACATTCTAGGCTATGTAGTTCTCAGAAATTAAAACCTCTCTGAACAAGCACCAGCAAACATGTTCAGCTAACATTTACACTTGTTTGGTTTGCACAGAACTTACAACCATTTATTGCAAGGGGGGAAAAAAAAAATAGCAACAGCAAAGAATTTGCTTACCATTAGTTACCATAGGCATTTTTATTACATTAAAACTTTAACATTTATCAGAATACTGGGTCAGGGAAGAGCAGAAGGGAGAATAACTTAAAAAAATAGAAGAAAAAAGCAGCCTTGCTGGGAACTATTGTTTAGAAAAATTAACCAACAGCAGAGTAGGAGCTTCCTGAAATAAGTGTTGTAGCATTTATCTACAGGACATGATGAATCCTGGTAGTCTCACAAAAGTTCAGTGTTGTTGAACCTCCAAAGTAAACACAATAAAAAGGCAGCCATTTAAAAAATTTATTTCTCTATACCCCTTTTGTCTAGAACCATGTCCTTTCAGAAAGCATCTTATGACTTCTCATGTTCTCAGACCTTGCAAGGGTCAAGGAAAACTCTTCCTGTAAAACAGCACACACCATTCCAGAGTTCAATTTTGCACAGAAGACGAGTAGTTGACAAAGACTATGCCATAATACCAAAGTTTAAATGATTATTTCAAGAAAAGGTAGGCTTCTCCTACTAATCACTTCTTGCTATTAAACATAACAATCCAGACAGTCTCATTCAAGAATTTCCCAACACACTGATCATTAGAAAGTGTGTTGTGGAAGGATTCCTCAGATACTTGTCATGTTTATTATCCCCTCCCTAGCCACCTGCATCTGGCTAAGGGAAATCCAAGTAGCCCAACATGACAGTTTTATCTTAGTATCCAAAAAACAAGTTTTAATTGATAAGCCAGTAGTGGTAAATAAATAAAGCCATAGTTACTACGTAATTCATCCCCAACTCCCACACTACTAGTGGTCAGTCTAAAAAACCTTAGCTGACCATAATTAAAGAAAATAGGAATATACATAAAACCAGCTGTCTTAGACAGCATTTTTATTAAAAATGGATACACAGAGACATAGCAGCATTTACAATAAAGGGTTCTTAAAAAGGCATCAAGTTGTAAGCCAACCATTTGAAAAAGGAGCTTGGAAATGTCTTCCACAGCACTTTTTGCCCATTTGTCAATAGGGGACAGAATAACTGTAGATTATCCAAAGGACAACCAGGCACAGTAACTAATCTTATCTTCAAGCCCTTTTTCTCAACAGTTGGTCTCATCAAGCATCACCCTCCATAGCAGCATTTGGAGCACTCTTCGGTGTTCTTTTAAGTGGCTGGTGTACTTGATCCATTTCTTTAAAATATTTTAATGTTCAATAAAAATATTTCAAATAGAAAAGTTCTTCTGTCACAAAAAAAATGTAGGGTTTCCTTTACAGATTCCATAAAAGCTTATGAACTTCACTGGCAGCATTTCTATAATGGAGCAGGAGTTAGAACCAGCAGAACAGGCACTTCAGCAAAATTGTCTGTCAACAGCTTCTAAAGTCATATCAGCTTCAACCCAGAAGACTGTTTCTTACTACTTTGGGGTGGTGTAAGGACACCAGTGGGGAAAGGTGAAGTCCTATTTTGCTCAGCCAATATGGCTTGTTTTGCTTGAGCTTTGTCCTGAAAGCACATGAAAAGGAGAAAAAAAAATAGTATCTTCACTTTGGTATATCTATGCAACAGATCAGTATAATTCAGTGTTTTATAACTTGATAGATTGCTAATCTGGAAATGCATATCTGTATCTAACCCCTCTAATAGGAACTGATAAATCATGCAGTACACAACAGTGAATACAAACATCAAGATGTCAGATTCCAAAAGTTAATACTGACCATCAGCATTACTGTACTTGTATCAAGGAAACAAAATTCAGAAGCAGCTGAACAGGTAGAGCTTTAACTTCTACAACTAAATGACAAATAAAAAACCTCCAATATCTTAGATTAACTACAATTTGTTGGACTAGATTTTGATATTCTGCAAATTTCTCATGCTATAAAAGACTCAACTTCTTGTCATCTACCACTGTCACATAACAGTCCCATGAGATCAATGTCAAGTGATCAGTCTTTATTTTCTCTTCTCCATCAGACAAGGTTGTATTACATGTATTTCCTATAGAGAAAGGTCTAACAAACAATATTTGAAGCATCCCAAAGAGTAGAAATATGCTTCTGATTTCTAGGGTAATTATTTTCTGTTTGAGATGAGAGGCTTAAGTCAATCACTTTTTTTTTTTTTTTTTTTGAACTAAAACCGAACAAATCCGGTCTCTTTCACAAGAATTTTGCAACTGGAGTAGTCTTATGCCTTTTATCATCTGCATACACTCAAGTCTCAATTTGAAAAGGCTTCACTTAAGTTCAGTTTGAACCAAAGAAGAAACAAGATGTTAAGAGATTCTACAGACAGCTTTTGTCTTTAATATGCGTATACATACCAGCAAATCCAAGCTGTTTATGTGCGTTTGTATATTGTGCAAGTCTTCAGGAGCTACACCTCTAAAGTGTTTGAGTTTGGAGCTTCCTACTTCCCTTATAGCCATTGCAAATGGAACCATCCATTTTACACATTCCTCTATCTCACACCATTCATAACCTGGAAGACAGGACATATATTTATCTCCCTGAATGAAGCGTGACATTTGTATACACATTAGACTTAGTTTATAAATGCCAATACCTGAAACTTTCTGCATCAACTCAGATGAGGAGAAGTGATACAAAGCAGAAGCTGCAAGTACTCCATAGGTATATTCCAAGCAGCCAATATCCAGCACACAGAGATCCAAAAGCTACAACACAACAAATGTTTAATAAGTCTATCACAAGAACACCTTTTTTTCCCCAAGTGAAATAGCATTTGAAGGAAATCAGTCTTACCTCTGCTATTTGTACAAATATTTGCTGTGGATATTGTGGCAGCAATACCTCATAAAGCTCATTTAAATATGCAACTTGCATGTAAATGTTTAGCCATGATACAACTGTCAGTGGATTTAAGTTCCAGTTGAGAGCCTGAAAGAGTAGACATGCACAAGATTTCAGTATAATTAAAGCATTCCTAAGTTAAACCATGCAACTTTATGTACTCCAGATCAGAAGCTGTAATTCCAGTTCATCAAGGCATTTTTGAAACACACAAATCTAATCCTCTCCTGTACCTCCTCCTGCTGATAGGGTGGGGGAACAATTAATTTTGTTAATATGCACATACTGGTGGATGCTTTAAATCACTTGTTACCTATAGAACACTGTTTTCTAATTAGAAAGAGAAATTGTGCCTCTTAGCAGCACATAAGATTAACTGAGGCTCTCTGCTTTTAGCCTGATTATGCTATACATTTTTAAAAACTAAAGTAGAACTAATTCCACTTTGAAATATTACCTTCATGATGATCAATTCCATACTGAGGATTTCATCTTCTGTACAAGCTCCATCTGTAACATACGCAAACTGGTGCAACTTTGGTGGATAAATTTCCTGAAAGATAGGAGATCAAGTATTAATTTGTGGAATAGGTTGTAACTAATCTCATGTGCTAAAGAAAAAAAAAAGAAAAAGAAAAAAAGGAACAACCCACCACTAGTCCAGCATTTCAGAACAGAGGGAGAAAAAAAACCCAAACCCCTCACCCTAAGTGATGTTAAAGGCAACGTACAACAACATACACAGATTTCTTGTTCAACATTTCTGCTTGTAGCCTTCACCTTTCACTTTTGATGGACCAGTACAACATGCATTATATTTGACTACAGCAGTACTGCAACGGTATCATAATTGACATCTAGATTTTTATACATAAAAGGCCTTTCTTCCCTTGCTTAAGAACAAATTGAAGAATAATAGCCCTCTTAAAAGACAAACAGTAAGAACCTAAAAAGCACTATGGATTTTAATAGTTCAATTTGTTCCAATAAATAAAGAATAGCTGTGACTATCATCCAGTAGGTACTCTATTGACAACAGAATTGCAACAAGTGGTCTCTGTATACAGCAGCCAGCCAAAAACTCCTTTAGCAACTGCAGTTAAAAACTTTATATTTATTCCAACACTGAAAAGACTATCCTTATATTAAAGAGATATACTGTGATGTTAGCTAGTCTTTAGCAACTTCTAAAAAAAAAAAAAAAATCAAAAAGAGGAATTTGAAAATAAAAAAGCTTTTTTTTTTTTTGGTCTCCTAGCTGAAAAGTCATAGCAACAAACTCCATAGAGCCTGTCAAAAATGCATCTAGTATACAGTAAGTGAACTGTTTGTCCATTCACATTTTTATGTTTAAATAAAGCTGGTTATACTTACCTCAAGCTTTGCTGCTATGAATAAAGAAGAGATACCAATAAGCTGCAATAGTGTTTTTACAACATTCTGTTGTGTTGCCATAAACCGATCAAAGAAATCTTGTGCTAAATAAAAAGTTTCTCTATGAAGCTTGTAGACTTCACAAACCTGGAGAGACATCAGAGATTACAAAGGTCAAGAACAGTGTTACAGAGACAAAACCAGATGCCACAGATGTATTCAAATAAAGCAAGAGCTAGACATAAGATTCATATTGGCTTTCTGTTTCACTGCTATTATGAAGTAAGATGTTAACTAAGAGCACGAGTTAAACAGTTTCCTTTGACACAAGATGACTGCCACTACAGTAACTCCCAAAACAAACAGATCAGAGTAAAAACCCTTTTAGGAAATGCATGCACATGTTCTAACAATGTCAGAACATCAGTTCTTCATTTTTGCAAAGATGCATCATTCCAACACCTCAAAAGAGAAAATTCTCAGAAATACTTTAGAACTAAGAACAGAAACTATGCCACCAAGTCATCCAAACAGCAAAAAGGACTCACATGCAGAGTTGTACTACATTCTACATGTCCAAAACAGAGCAGTTGAGAGATGCATCTGGTCTCTAAGACACCACACCTTCCTTTTTACAGTGACTTTCATAATCATTTGTGCAGCTTTTATCTGCGGTGTGACCTTAAAAAGCTTACATGGTGGAGCTTTAGAGACAAACTGTTTATTACCCACAATAATATAAATGAATATCAGAATATACTGTCAGTTTGTATACCACCACCTCAATCCATTATATATTCTTTTTTAAAGTTTGCTGCCATTGACAAACCTTAAGACAAAGACGAGCATCTAGTGCTGAATGAGTTATGCAAAGATCATGAAGCATGATCATGACAGTTATTAGTACACTTCAACAAAAGCACACTTGAAATACTCACAAGCACTGAAAAGCTTACCTCCATTAGCCAGTCTAGAAGGATTGTTCTCATTTTAGGTTGCAGGAGAGGGTGCCTTTGCATATAAAGTTTATCCCTCACATATGTCTCGTCTTTATTTATCATGTTTTTCCATACATCCTCCCTGTTTGCCCAGCTAAGACAAATCAATATGTTTAGTATCAAATAAGACTAAAAGAAGGCAGACAAGCAGCAGCAAAATGGCACACTTACCCTAGAACTGGTAAAGGTGAAGCTCTAGTTGGAACAACACTTAGAGGTATAAAGTGAGAGTAATCAACACCAACTGGATCATCATCTTTATCCGGAGTAGGAATCAGCATATGGGCGTTTTTGTGAACATTATTCCAGGATGGCTATTAAATGAAATATGAGATTTTACACTGTGCCTTTTAAAATTATCTTTTATTTACAACTAAAATGATTAAGACAGTGGCGAGAAACTACAATTACCTCTTTAAACTGCACAGAATCGCTGAGATTGGAAGGGAGCTCTGTAGGTCATTTTGTCCAACCGCCCTGCTCAAGCAGGGTCACCTATAGGCAGTCACCCAGGACCATGTCCAGGTGGCTTTGAATATCTCCAAGGATGGAAGCCCCACAACCTCTCTGGGCAACAGGCACAAGTGCTTGGTCACCTCTGCCCTAAAAAAGTGTTTCCTGATGTTCAAAGGGAACAGCCTGTGCTTCAGTTTGTGTCCATCTCCTCTTGCCCTGTCACAGGACACCACTTAAAAGAGCCCAGCTCCATTTTCTTTACAACCTTCCTTCAAGTATTGATATACAATGATACAATCTCCCTGAGCCGCCTTTTCTCCATGCTAAACAGTCCCAGCTCCCTCAGCCCTTCCTTATAGAACCGATGCTCTGGTCCCTTAATCATCTTAGTGGCCCTTTGCTGGACTCTTTCTAGTATGTTCAAGTCTCTTTTGTACTGGGGAACACAGAACTGGACACAGTACTCCAGGTGTGACCTCAACCAGCAGTGAGTAGAGGCATGTTGCTTATTTTCAGAGTAAAGAAAGTCTGCAACTAAAGCTGATGAACAATTACCCTGTTCTCCTTTTGAAGGACCACAACTGTTTCACAAAAGAATATCCAAGTCAGATCTGGTCTCCTGTTGTCACACTGCATTTTGTTTTTACCAAGAATATTTTGATTGAAAGCAAGATGCTTGCCTTCAGGTAAAGAATGAGCAGATGGAACTTTAAAAACCCAATTTGTGATTATAATTATACAAAGACAAGATCAGGATTTCTGGTAAGGAATATGTAGATGTAATGCCTGAAGTTGTGGTTCCATGCAAAGCAACCTTGACAACGAACACAGTAAAAAACTAGGTTGTAGAATTGTTCTTACTCATTCATCTTGCTGCGCTAAGATGAAAAAACAAAGCACTTATGATTCAACTGTTTTCAGAATAAAAGCAAGCACATGTTAAGCAATTGCCACTAAAGTATCAAGTTGGCCAGTCCATATACAGAATTTTGCCAAGGCCTGCAAACATCAGACACCTGACACTCCACCTTTCATATCCTTTTATTTGGACCAGAACTTCACTTTAGGTTTACTCTTGTACTGGCTCACTTTCTTAAACAAGATCTTGGTGGACACTTCACACAGTTCCCCAGGAAAATACTACCTTTCTTAAACCTTTTTTGGTTTATTTGGCAGAATACAGAGCCAGCCCCATGTCATCATGCCTAAGCAAATTTGGCACTTCTGCTTAATAGTGAAGTGAGCCATCTTGCTGTGAACTGCCCTGTTCTGCAGTGCTGAAAGGACAGAAATCCTTAACAAGATTCCTAGTGTGCTTCAAGAAGAAAGATGAGCCACAAAATGATTCTTCTGGGGGGGGGGGTTTAAGTGTTAACAAGTAAAATGCTCTACATTAATTTTTATCTCTTGCAAAGAAGGTTCCACACCTGTTATTTGTCCTGTCCTACATCACTTTCCAGCAAAATGGCTACCCTCTAGCACCAGCTTCAGAAACAGAAACCACTGACTTGATGAAACAAAACCCACATTTCACAGTTCACTCACAGCTAAGACTGCTTTGTATTCTGAGTTACTGACACACAGATAGGTAGTTTTTCTTCTTGGAGTTCTACATGCAAATGTAGCATAGCTACATACCCAGCCACGCCACGATTTCAATTGGGTGAGGGAAGGCAAAAAGAGGGAATAGTATCTTTATCTTAAAAGTGACAGATTCCTTATGAACTGAAAGTTTGAATAAAAGTGTCACATCAGCATTGCTTTAAGTTAATTTTTGTCCTCCTTCAATACTAGACTTTAGTGACACTTTGTCCTCCAAACTGCACAGCAATCCAGCTGCTAACAGCCTTTGGAGAAGTGCTGCTTTGTCAGCTAATCAGCAAACCAACAGAAGAGCAGTAACATTACATAATGTCTATTTAAAGGTGACTAATATGCCAGCAGCTTCTGAAAGACAAGGGATTTGCTCCAAAGTTCTCAACCAAAGTTGAGATATGAGCTATCTACCTCACATACTGTACTGCAGCAGCAACAATTGACTTAAGATTTCACTACCCTCCATCTTCTATAAGGAAATATAAATCAAGACTCAGGAGCCTCTTAAGCATTTTCAGAAGTGAAAAAGTTTTTGACTAGTTAATATCACTCACCAAGACAACTGGGTAAAAGATGCAAGCAACAGAAAAAAAATCTGGCTTAGCTAGAGACAAGAAGGAAAGAAATGTGCAGGGCCCTCAAAAGCATGAAGCTACCAGGAAGGGAGACAGAAGTCTGAATTAGTGTGAGAGCACTACAGCTCTGGCATGGTTTTGGTTGAGGGAATGAGCATATTAATCAGACTCCTGAGTCTTTAAAGCAGATTCAGCAAGACATTCAACAAAAACTAAGAAACAATATCAAGAAACTGCATTATACCACACTAACTGTAAGGAAATGGGAGCCACCACTGAAAAAAGAAACAATTTCTTGGACGGGGTTCGACGGAGCCAACCCAAAAGCAGGGAGCTGCCAAAAAGTGACAGATGTTACAGAGAATCTGTGCAGCCTAATGGAGGAAATCCTACTGTCCTGGGCTTACTTCTGAGGCAAATAGGAGCCAAGATGCAAGCCAAAAATCAATGGTGAAAACTGCCTCTTCAAATCTATATGGAGCCCAGCAAGAAAGCTTGGTGACACCCACAGTAATATTCCAGATACAAAAATAGAACAATTTATCAGAGATACAGATCTGTACCTCAGACCCCACAACTAGATACAGATTAGAGAAACTGAACTGAGGACATGAAAAGGCTCATTAGGAATAGGAGCACCAAGAAGGGCAGAAGGTAGGTGACCAGAAGTCCATCAGAGCAGTCAAGCCCATACAGCTTCAAAAAAATAAAACCCAGGAGTTCAGAGGTGTTGGTTAGGTTTTTTTAAAGCTAAAATGCTCCCTCCCACATCTGTGTTTTCTGCAGCACGTCATAACTCGCTGATAAACCAAATGTTCATTTAAACAGATTTTTTTTTGGACATTCTTCAGGCACATAGGCCAGACACAAAATGGAGCAGGTAGTGACCACTGGGGCTACTGGTTACAGGCAGAGCCTCCAGTGAAGCAGCCACACTTAGGAGTACAAGCTGCATACACTCATGTGTCTCAGTGCGAGCTGGGAGACACCAGAACAAGCTTCCACAGACCAGGACAAGGAAGGCAGCAGAAAAACAGGGAAAGACAGTGACCCAGAACTGCATTCAAACAGCAAGCTCAGAGGATTTTCAGCATGGAAATCAAAGGCAGAGGAACAGCCCTGTTCGTCTCACCCTAAAAGACAGCACCACATAACAGGCATCGAAATCAACTACTACACTGCAGTCTTAGTTTGACCATCAGAAATTAAATAGGAAAGAGAAGAGCAACTCACATTATTAAGCTGTTTTGATTCTTTCTGAATAGCACAAGAGCTTCTATTACTTTTAGTTTTCTAAAGTCTGAATATTGCCCTGCCCCAAATTTGCGACAAATCAAGCTCTCAACCTGGAAATAGTTTACATTCTTTATCTGTTTGTCTCAAAACTTGCAAGTTGGTTTTTGGGATTTTGCTTTTTTAAATTGGATCTTCCAATGATAACCTTGACTAGTTAAAGAAACTTTTTGGAGGATATTTTCAAACCAGTTAGGTGGAGCATTTTGACAACAGTAAGACTGGATTCTGGAAAAATGTCTAGTGAAAAACTGGTCAAAACAATTTCTCCTCACCACCTGAAAACATTAAGTTAGTTTAATCTAAAGAAATCAACTTCTATATTCAATTCCCCACTCTAGATGGAGGTGGCTATGTAATTTGTATCACAATTGCACAGATGACTCTAATCTAGTTAGATGAATTTTGTTTTACACGGAGCCTTGGAAGTGTATCTGTCCACAGAAAGCAGCCAGAATTAATATGAGAATTGCTAGCAGAATTACAGCAGTGCCAGTTCTCTAAAATCAAACACAGAATTTATGCAATATTCTGCTGTCACAAACCTGATGATATAGCCACCCTTTCATCACATAAAGGGCAATGGCATCCTAATTAAGAACTCAGGCCTTATGTTCAACAGAAACAAACTAATGAATTGACTATGAAGATGCTGTAAAGTGGGATGTGACTATGATATTTTGCCTTGTGCATAAACTAGTGTCAGTAAACAATTTATTTAATGGAGAAGTCATGTGGTATAGGCTGCAGTGGATTTATAGCTACTTGCATTTTAGAATTGTTGTGCCTCAACAGAATAACTATCTCACTGGCTATCATACAAGCCTGCTATACTGCTGCTGGAACCGTAAACATATTCTCATTAGTGGCCCATGGCAATTTATATCAGAAAATAGCTGGTGTCACACCATAGACTGAAGAGCTGCTGCTGTGCAGCCAAATGTTAGCTTTTTTAAACAGCTCTGTAACAATCTGGCTACTTTGTCACAACAAAAAACCTTCTCTATGTAAGGATGGATACACAGGTACCAATTTCATTTATGGTTTACAGAATCAAAGGACCAAATCCCACCAGTATCCTAAGCTTAACTTGAAAAATTCTCAAGTAAATATTCTGGATGCCTGGTGCCTAAACTATCTAAATTTGAATTTACCTATCATTCCTGAAGTAACACTGAATGGCTACCATGCCAGAAACACAAACAAAAAGACAAAATTGCAAGTCTTTAGGTACTTTCAGAGTTGAAGGTCAACGTATGCAAAATATATTTCAAGTTCTTTCTACTGTCTTTCCGAAGGAAGGTAAAATTGGGTTTCCATTGTGGGTTTTTTAACAATACCTTAATATTATGCAATAAACGTGCACAAGAAGTCCTTGCTCAGCTCAAACAGAATGAATGTTTTGGTGAAGGAGAGAGCTGTAGTAAAGGACAGGCAGCTCTTCCTTGACAGAAGTGAGAAATTAGTTTAATATACTGCACAAAAGAAAGACAGAAGGGAAGAAGAGATCCCCTCATTAAATGCTCACCATTTGAGCCCGCTTAATATGTTGACTGATAACTAGTATACGCAGTTGCAACAAGCAGAGGCCATTCCAAACAATGATGCCCATCTGTTACGGTAGCACTTCAGTCTTAGAACTTCCAGCTGCCACTTCTGGTTAGATGTGCCACATTATGCATAGCCTCGCGTACCAAATGAGTATGACCTGTACTCCCTGATCATGACTTTTGCAGCTTATCGCCCTGCATATGCATTAACAGACTGAAGTCCTAGCAACAGTGACTGAGCAAGCATGTGTGTATATACAGGAAAAAAAACAACAAAAGGAGAGGGGCAAACCTATCTCAGAAAACAGTCTACTCTATTTAGAGTGGGCATCTCAATGTACAAAAGCATTGTGCTTTCAATACCATATACCAACATAGCATCCAGTGTAGATACCAGTAGTATCTCAGGTTCAAAGATTATAGGAAGGGCACTAAGGGAGCAAGAGGACACTACTGAAATCATTATAAATGTCTTGCTGAGAAAACCAGCAATGGTCACTACTAACCTCCACTGCAGGCCTGATTTCCACAGCTACATGACTTTACAGAAATTATCCTCCTGTTCTGCAGAGCAATGAAGCCTATTTTACTACTGCATTAGCATCCAGTAGAAACTTCAGTTCTAATCAGGAACCTCATACTCTGTCAGCCTTATAATGACACCTGTCAATAGGAATGGAGCTAACGGTGGAAGCAATGGGAGATCTTTTCTCTCTGCCAAGTGACACATGAGTAGAGATACTACTGCAAAAAGAATACTTTTCAAAAGATGATTCTGTTCATACGCTTAAGAGCCTTGTGCTTTGGCCTGCAAGGTACAGCACGTAAGCACATGGCTGTACTGCTGCAACGCTCTAGAGAGGTCAATGCAGAGTCCCTCCAGATAGGCCTAAATGCATGTTATGGCTTCTGTAAAGTGCACACTTGCAATCCCAGGACAGCTGGATATACTGAAGTTAACATAATGTTTTAGACCAACACAGTCCTCATCTCTTGCAAAGACTCCAAAGGAACCTGTATGAGCTGAAGTGTTTCGCACTCTTGATCAGGCAGGGTTGATGGTCTCCCTCGCCCACTGCTATACAGCATCTGGTAGCCACGTACCTGTCGCACCATGTTCATTATAATAATGAGGCATCACAATAGGGTTAAGTAAGATTACAGGAGTATGATCTAAAGCCAAATTGGCCGCTGCGGCCCCCGCGGCAGGGCCCGCTCCCCTGGAGGCCTGTCCCTTCGACCGCCGCTGCGGGCCCCCGTGATGTGCCGCAGGTTTGGGCATCTCCCTCTCTAGAGGCAAAAGAGGCAGGAGATGCTTCCACGTAGGGAGCTGGACTGAGAGAACTGGGGCTTGGCTGTGGTGAGCTCTGCGCTGCTGTTTCAAGAGGCAGGGGTTGGGAAGTACGAGCGCTGGGACAGGACAGTGGTTGGACAGAGCTCTCACATGCCGCGAGAGGCGGCAAGAAGTTCAGACGACAGGCAGGGTTTGTTCCGTCCCGACCTCCTCACCCCCCTTTTCTGGGGCTCAGGGAAGCAGAGCTGATTACAGCAGCTGACCTTCCCCTTGACAGGCTCGTGCCCGGAGCTCACCGTGCTCCATATTTTCCCAGGAGCAGCCTCCAGACATTACGGCCAGCGTTCCCCACGCTGTGAAATCAGACCATCCGACAGAGACGTCAGAGGGCTCTTCACAGTCCCCATTTCACACTCTCAGTGCCTGGCTTTAGGAACCCAAATACCAGAAAAACTGTGGAGTTGATCTTAAGTTTATCTTACTCATTGAACTCCAGCAAAATCCATGCGTGTTCATTTCTGCCATGAAGCACTTATACTGCAGATCAGATACAATCAGCCTTGCAGATTAAAGATAGCTTTAACTAATTTTACATTGACAGGTGTTTAGCAAAGGTGTTCTGCAGATCTAGAGGTCAGTCATAGGTTGTATTGTGTGGAGCATCAGTAATGCAGGATAAGCTGTAGTAAGTACAGGAATAACAAGCTAACAGCAGGGCTGGTGCAATAAGAGATTATAGCAGGTATTCCTTAAGTCTGTGAGTTAGATTTAGGAGCTGAATTTTTACAGCAGATTTGTCAAGTTCAGCTAAAGAAAGAGATGCCACCAAGGCATGTCACAAGGAGATAACGGCAGCCCTCTAGCAAGTTTACCCTCTTTCTCCCTATTTCAGTATGCCTGTGGTTACTCTACCTGAAAGCTGTTACTGTATGTGGTTTTGGTTTGTGCATGCCCTGGGGTAAGCAGCATCATTCTTGCAGGGACACCAAGAAATTCCCTTCCATTGACCCAGATCACTGATCAAGCTTGTCAAGAGGCAGAAGCTTACAAGGATGCTGGAGTTGTAAGTTTTGGTTTCCTTCTTCCTATGGCAGCATTTACACAAAGTTGTTTCTCCATAGCCAATATTTTAAGTTGAGTCTATAATTCATCAAAAGCATCTTAAAACGCACTGTTTAGGAAGATGCCTAAAACCACATTTTTTATTTCAAATGGTAAGTAGGCCTTCTAGAGTACAAACCCTAAAATAAATATACATGCACCCAAAACAATTGAAAAAGCTTAGGTTCGAACCATGCAATTCAAGTTGCTTCAGTTGAATTACCATCAATTTAAGAATTTCTAAGAATCAAATCTTAAGCGGGGAAAAAAAAAAAAAAAAAAAGGAAAATTGACTGCAACACAGATAGATAGCTGCTGGCGTGTTAGATACCTGGCTGTATCCAGTCTGACAAGCCATGGTATTTTTAGCTCTGTCCAGTGCTCCAGTTTCACAGTCATGCAGTAATGCCATGTGTACAGCCAAGGCACTGCATGCATACCTCAGTCACTTGTAGTGTGCAGGATCACCCCACATTTGCTTTCGTACCAAAACAGCACCAATCATTCAAGGACTAAAGAAAAAAGCTTAGGCCCTTTTCTGCCCTCTTTAACCCTTCTATCCTAACCCCAGGCAGCAAGCATGCCTGATTTGCACATATAGAGGAGAAGGCCCAAAAGGCCAGTCTCAGCCAGAGGCAAGAAGAGGCAGGTACTACTGACTGAATTGCCATTGGACCTAAAGTGGTGTCGTAATCTCCATAGGTCAGTAGATTTTAAGAGGGTGTATGTCCTTTTGAAAGGTCAGATATGTTTTAAAAATTTGATTGCACCTTGTCTTCAGGTGTTGATGTGCTTTTTCTTTGACCTGCCTACAGTATTATGTGCGTTTTCCGGCACGGTAAGGTGGTGTCCTAATGTCTGAGGTTTGAAAATGTCTTAAATGATCAAGTAGTCACTGCTCTGAGCTGCTGTTTTCTGCAAAATTTTAATAACAAGTCAGTTGAAACCTTTTTAATGGCATAAATTAGAATGGTACTTTACAGACTGAAACAAATTGAATATAAGATCTTAGTCTAAATTATAGAAGACCATGGTCAAAATGCAAAACAAGTCACACAAAGTAGGTTATGGGCAGAGCACTATGAAGTCTAAATTAGGAAAAAATCCCAAGAACAGAATTGTTGGAAGGATAAACAGCAGTGCAGAAGAATGATGTTTACATAGGTGGACTTCAGTTCCTGTGAACCAGACAAGCATGCGCAAGATGTCCACCCAGTTAGAATAATCTTTAACTGCATGTTGTACAGAATGAGTAAGATTTCTTCCTTTTCATGCTTCTTGAAAGAACAGGTGTGCAGTAGCTCTGTATTCTGTACTGTGACTTTATATTTTGTCTTTACAGTTACAGTATCAACATGAGGTATAACGTGATTTGATCTACAGCAGAGGAGTGGCAAGTCTCTGTCTTCCTGTGTTAGAGGAAGTGGTTACACAAGTGATCTATAACGGGTAAAACCATTGCCCCACATTCTAGTGCATGTTTACCCATTTCCCTTATATTCTAATTACACATTGAAACTTTTAGCAGCAGGGAGAAAACACCAAGTATGCCTAAAAGTGAGGAAGGGTACTGAAGCAGTTCAGTTTCACTGCTGACATGCACAAAGCTGAAACAGTTTTTAGACAAGCTTTAATATCAGTATTAACACAAAATTTTAATTTGGGTTTTATACTTTACTGTCTTTTCAACAGTTGTAATAAATTCCGCTATTCCAGGTCTAACTGGTTTACCTTTTCTCCTATTGCATTGCAGTCTCTGCTCTAGAATATATTTTTAAACGTACCTCTCAGGTAGACAGATGAGGTGAATGCAGTAATTTCTCTACACATTTGGAAAAATTCAGGGCTTAAAGTTACGCTTAGTCTGTTTCCCATAGAAGTCACAAGAACATCAGTATACATTCCACACCAATCTTCATTCTAAATGTCTGTACACAACAGTGTTACAGCAGTATGGCAAACAAATCCTTTATTAATGCCATGAAGGCCAGAGATAACCGTGAGAGCGTCCATAAATACCAGTATGGTTGTCTTAACACTTTCTGCAGTTCACTTGTTGGGTTTTTCCTGGTACTTTAAGAGAAATGCAAGTTGTCATGATAGATGCTGCAGAAACTTTCTGGCTTTTGCACCGAGGTCACCACTCTTCCACACTAACTCTCCTGCTTCTGTAATGGGAATATATGTGGGTTTCCCCATCAGTAGTCCAAATGAACCGTTAAACTCTGTTTTTCTTGTGGAAGAAGAGCTAGAAAGTGAAAGGTTTTTTCCATGGATGCTTCTAGTGACAGTGTTTCCAAATGCTGCCAACAGTAGCCTTTAAGAAGATGTGTAACCATTTTGCTGATACTAGATACTTACATATTGTTTCAAGTTGCTTGAATTGGTGTTAACATTTAAAAATAAATATGGTCTTGCTCACTCAATATGCATTGCACTTGAAGTAAATCCTAGTATATTTAGAAAAGGTGACTTGTTTGGCACATTAGCAGCTTAACATAATAAATATAAAAGATTTGTGATATTAGAGCACAGTAATGAAAACAAGTGAGCGCTCAGTCAGGAAGCCATCTGTGCTCAAAATGTATATGCTTTGTACTTGTGTGTTGCTAAACAATTAAATTCCCTAGACAAGATTTTTATAAGCAGCAAGCTCTGAGGCATTATGATCCCTCCAATTTGTATCTGCTTTTGTTTAAAAAAATGCAAAATACATTTTCAAGTTAACTTTTATTCATTTCTTTCAGCCTGGGTTATGCTTACTTTGTAGCCACAGAATAGAGCACAAACTTCCTATAGTTTCCTTGATGTTGATCACTTTACTAGTAGTTACTGTTATATAGCTGTGGTTACTTGAATAGCTGACATTAGAGATGGCTAGAGATAGAGAAGTAAAACTATTTCTTAAAAAAAAATAAAAATCCCCAAGTTAAAGCTACATTGACTTGCAGATATTATGGTGCTTCTTGCCACACAAAATTTTAGGTTTCCTTCTTCTACCAGTGCTGTCTCTGGAGATGCATTCATTGCTATTCTGATCCTCCCAACACTTCTTTTGTCTCTGTACTTGGGAGTACATGTTTTACACTGATGTTTTTGAAAAATGCAAAGTTTCAAGTCTGTTACTCTTATAACTATGATTATAGTTGGAATATACATTGCTTAGAGTTTAATAACAGTTGAGACCAAATAAACTAGTATTTCTGCATAGAAACATATAGATAGTTATCAAATTACAGAGGTTAACATTTCAAGTCTTAGCTATATTACTACCTCTTATGGTATATGCAGAACATAAGATACCTACTTTCATATATTAAGGCAGTAATTGCTTGCTCTGGAGATAGAGGTTTTAAAGAAATTAGGGAGGAATTAAAGCGAGCTGTGCCTAGAAACAGCAAATAAATGCTCTACCAAAGCACCTGATTTCCTTTATAAGGTGCATATGACAGTGATGGTGGGAAAGGCTATTATCTTAGTGCATACTTGAGCCTATATAATAACAGGTATGGTAAAAAACCTCTCTTTCCTCCTGTAGGAAAGAGTAGTTGTTTTAAGCCTGCAAAGGTTTGTATTAGCATGTATGTGTCTGTAGGTAGAGCCTTTCTGTTAGGGGAAACACTGGGGTTAAAGTTGCCCTAGGTAAAGGTTATATTAGGTAGATGCTGAGTTAAAGCTTGTATGATTGTTCTACCTGTTGTGGCTTATAGTGTTGTGACTATTTTTGAGGCTTTTCTACTGTGATATGTGTGCATGCAGCTGAAGTGTTTTAAGAGGTCATTTCTGTAAGTGGAATAAAGCTAAGGAAATTATTTTTCTATTTAATCAGAGAGCTATTTGAATGACCTGTTCTTCAATAGCTAACTGTGATACAGGAGGCACTTTGCACATACGTAGTACTCCAGAAGTCATTCAGACTAGAAAGGAGTTATATTGTTTGAGAATTACTTTTATAATAAGGCTATTATATATAAGCAACACTTAAATGATCTTAGTATTCAGTGGAAAAGGAACACAAAAGGTATTTGCTAGAGTTTTCTCTCATACTATCTAAATAAATTCTGCTTTAGAGGGTATAATACAGTAGTTGTTCCCATAGACTTCTAAACTATAATCTTAAATTCCAAGAACTTTAATGTAAGTGTTTTCTTTCCACCATTTTAATTAGCTGTCTGATAGTACTGAAGTCTGTTTTATATACATATCAATTCAGTAAACACAGAAATCTGTGGTGTTATATTTTTATATAAAATATGAAAGAAAGCTTTGAGTTAACGCATGTGTAATTCAGCTCTCTTGCAGAGCATATGTTGTTCATTTTTGATTAAACAAAACATAATATGCGAAAGAACATAGTCTATTGGATGGTACCAAAAGAATAACACGTTATTAAAGTAATAACAAAAATATTCACTGTAACTGGACCTTGAGGCCATAGGAAGAGACAACTGCTAGAAAGTGAATATAGTCAGTTTAAGGCAGAAGAGAGAAATGTTGGAATCCTCCCATATGCCTGCATTTTGAACTAGAATTCAATCAGATACTTTTCACGCACAGTAGTATGGCTAGGGTTTTTAATTAATTTAAAAATTAATTAATTTGTTAATGTATCTAATGGAATAATTTGCTTTATGCAAATCCCAAGCTGTCAGACTAGTAGCAACTCACGGAAAGCTCGCTTTCACTGTTGAATTCCTGTGGAATTCTGCCAGCCTATTCTCCTCCTTTTTTGGCTGCTAGGGTGGCTCTTCAGGAGCAGAGCAGCTGAAGACCCCTTCTCAGATGCCTTTCATAGAATACCAGGTTGAAAGACACATCAAGGATCACCTGGTCCAACCTTTCTTGGCAAAAGCACTGTCTAGATAAGATGGTACAGCACCTTGTCCAGCTGAATCTTAGAAGTGTCCAATGTTAGGGAATCCACCACTTCTCTGGTGAGATTATTCCCGTGACTGATTGTTCTTACTGTGAAAAATTTTCCTCTCTGCTTTATTCCTGTGTCTCCTATTGAGGCTGATTCTTGATTGCCTGAAAGCCTGGGGCTTCTGATTTGCAGACCCTAGCTCCTTGCCTCTAGGATAAGCTTGGTGTTTCCCAGGTATCCAGGTTTTGGTGAAGTCTGCCAGTGAGAGCATTCTTGAGCCAAGGACCAAGGGCTTTCTGGTTTTGAAGGTTCATTGCATTTTTTGAGTTTGTTTTGTTTCATTAAAATATTATAGTTCTACATTAATTCCACATATTACTACTGACCAACTTTGTGTTCTTGCTTAGACTAACCTAATATATTTACGTTTACAGAGGGCAAAAGGCTAAGGTACCAACTTTTTGTTGGTACCACACAGGATTCAGTAGTTGTGTCTGAGGTACAAGACCATTTGGTCAGTTCAGGTTTATTAGAACAGTCCTGACCTCATTCAGAGAAACTGACTTAAAAGTTTGTGGGTTTTTTTCATTTCTGAAAATGCTGTGGATTTTCTGAGGGCTGGTTGTCATCTTTGTAATACAGCTATCTCCTATCACAGCTAGAGTGTGGATGTTAAATTATACATAGAACTGGACGTAGAAACAAAGTCAAGGAGATATTTTGTTTAGTTGTCATATTTGGTTTTCCTTTGCTTAGTTGAGGTTTTCTTGGACTGAAATTCTGTAACGAAATATGCTGATGAATGGCACCAAATAGTGAGTAGGTCTAATGTTGGGTGCTCACAATATTGGATCACTTTTTCCATTAATAATAGGTTGTGTCCTTTTGGTTTTAAGGTAGCATGATGTATGATGTATTTTGTGTATTTAAATACTAGGCTGTAAGTCATTTGGAAAAGGCAGCTGTACCCTGGTATGCTGAATGTAGGTGGGTCATGTGTTTGGACTGACCATATTATTCCACTGGATTATTTCCATTCTCCCTTCTCCTCATCCTCCACGTTAGGTGTTCATTTATGATGTTTGTGGTTTGGCCTGTAATTCAGCCATTAAATGCTGACTGCATTTTATATACTGTCTTTCTTTTACTGCCAAAAGGGCTTTTGCACTACAACAAAGATTAAAGAAGTGTTACGTTTTTGGTTTTTTTTTAAAAGGAAACCTTTTTTCCCCCTTCCTGTTTTTCTACATTATTATTAACCAAACTTCGTTGTATAATGTGTAGTTGTATTTTTTCCTCAAATGTTCTTTATATTCTGCTTCAGTTACAATATCTTTGAAATGTAAAGCTCTCATTTTAAAGGATTAAAATGTGTGATAAAACTCCAGAGAGAGTGAAATTTATTTCTATATATACAATTAATTTACCTGTTCAACTTTTTGCACTTTTAGGTTGAAGCAGATGAGAAATTTCTAGCTTCTTCCAACATTCCCACTGCAAATGCAAAACATCAGGCTTGAAATATGTTTCAAGGCTATACTTTTATTCTTGTTATTAGTCCTTGACAAAATTATATATGACTTGCAGTTGTTGAAAACTTTCTGATATATACTGTACAATGATTGGAAAAGTACAAGGTATCAGATAATGTACAAAGATTTTCAGTAAATCGTATAAATTACATCAGCAGAGTATTTTATCATCACTCCAATGTTTGCTAAGATTATGCCCATGGTGGAGTGAGAGGTACAGTAGATAACAAATAGCAGTATCTTCCTTCAAGTAATTCTGAATCCACAATGGGAGAAATATCAATAGTTAATACTATGGTATTAGGCACACTGCAAATAGGCACAATAATAGTCAAACAAAAAATTCCTTTATTTATCCAAAATAACAATTATTTTCTGACGTTAATTGAATTGAAAATTGCATTGATTATCTATAAATCCTCCGTTATCCAAACATTCTCAATATCCTGTATTTCACTTGGATAATTGAAGTTTGACTTTACACTATTTTTAATGAGGTTTAAGATTTAACTCATTCGCCTATAGTTCACATTTTAGGATGGATCAAAGGAAACCAAGTTGATGAATCTATAATTAAAATCACATTTATTTCTCTTCATTATTTCCCTACAAATACCATGCTGTTGATGAAAGCACTTTTATAAGTGCTTGTATGCATCAACACAATTTACTTTAGATAATCCTTCCTTTGAAGGAAAACCTTTAAACTCTTGTGTCTTTTAATACAAAACTGCATAATGGTAAATTAGCCAGGTTTTTAAAATTCCTCTTTTTTTCCCAGTTTAATCATATTTCTTTATAATCTCCACAGGATGGCTTGATAGTAGAAAACATGCATGATCTTCCTTACGTGGTGTGTCCTGGGCCTGAAGTAACTGCAGCAATGACAGTTGTTAGTGCTGCAGTGAGACGAACCTGCCCCCATCTCACGCTGGGTGTCCAGATCCTGTGTGCTGCAAATCAACAGGCGATAGCAGTTGCTCTTGCTGCAGGTAATAGAAATGACTCATCAGTTATTACCGTTGTTTGCTATGGCATTTACTCTCTGCAAATTGTGCATTGTACTAACATAGATACCATGAAAAATGAGACATGAAAAGCTCACTGTACCCTGAAAAGGCAGAAATTAGATTTTGAGAAAGATGCCTCCTTGATTGTAATAGATGATACTTGCACACTGCTTCAGTTGGAGGCAGCTAAAAATCCCAAGGCCACTCTGCAGCTTTCTGGGTGAAACCTGTCTAAATATAATGATTAGTTTAAACCTACTCATGTCTAAAAGCCACCTTTGGTCTAACTCTATTTACTTCAGTTAAATTATATTTGAGGATCAATTTAACCCACTGTGGTTAAGCATCCTGTTTCAGCATCTAATTATATTTTGTTGCTACTACTGTTATCCATTAAAACTAAGTTTTCATTGCCTTTTTTTAATGAATGGATGGAATGAAGCTTTTTATATAATAACAAAAAATAGAGTGTACAGCTAGTGAAACTATTTAAAATTAAATTGCATTTTTGGGAATTAAATACAAATTAATCTATCTTTATCACATGAATCTTAGACTTGCTAACCTTTCTGCTCCTACTGCTTGCTGAAGCAATTTTAGTTTTTCAAGTTATGTTCCATGATTTAAAGATGGAGGCTGGTTTAATACAGAAGACTTGTACTTCCTAAATACTTCATAAATTGAGGGCTAATGCCTGTTTTTGCCCAAATTGCATATGTGATTACGGTAAGGTTGCACATTTTTGAATGTACAAATTTTATAAACAGGCAGAATTTCATAGGAATTAAAAACTAAAAGATGCTGGCGTTAATTGAAAATCATACTTCAGGTAAAATAATGTAGGCTAACTTATTTGCAGTGACAGTTTTAATTATGTTGATCATGTTCTAAAAGTCTTAAATTCCTTTTTTCTTGGAGGAATTCTTGTTAGTAGATGTGTTTTGAACATATTTCTTTTGGGTGCTTTAAAACCAGAAGTTGCCGTTTCCAAGGTATCTAGCTACTTGACAAACTGACAAAACCTGATTTTTATTGCTGCAGTAGAACATATATGAAAACCTGAAATAAAAGCGCTAACAGAATCCAGTTTTAGTTTTTAGGGATTGTATGCATGTAGGATAGTTGGAGTACACAGGCGTTTGCAAAAATATTTACACATTTTTAAAAGCAGTAGTCAAACTGTTAGTGAGTTATGCATCCTTTGAGGAGTGAAATTGATCACTAAATAAGGGATATAGTGTGGGAACAGTGTATTTCTCTTACTTCTCAGCAATTATTAATGAGGTAGAGAATTCCTGGAGGGCTTGGGTTTTGCTCAGCTCTACTACTATTCTGTACTATTTGCTCTGTAACTGGAGAACACCAGCTAGGAAGGGCCTGTGTTTAATGCATTTCATTGCACTTCTCTAAAAATTACTGTCTGAAGTTCACTGAACAGGAAAGCGAAAAGAAAATCACTTTAAGCAAAACCATAGGAAAGTGAGTGCTGCTGTGTAGGTAGCAAATGTTTGAGTAGTTTTTCCCTGGCAACTTAGTAGTGACTTTAATGTCAATACAGTGTTAATAGGTGGCTATTAATAAAGCAAGCCCTTTCTTGCTTTCAATACAAAAAATACTTGCTGGTGTTTCAGTTAAAAGCATATGTAGCATCTCCTGCTACTATGTAGTCATTTCACTTTCCCTGTGGAAGCTCCTGTCTTTGGTAGAAATAGCTGTTCTGAAGAGAGCTGCACAGGGAAATTCTAAGTGGTCTCTAGGTGAAAGTAATGATTTTATTTTGTAAAGGGGGTAACAAGTCAGCAGGTTTATGGTGTGACTAGAAGGAGCTCAACATCAGCAATGTGTGGTTATGTTAATAAATATGTTGTGGGTAGCCAAATAGTAACAGATTAAATCACGGAATTTTCTTAGCATATTGACAAGGTATTGGATAAATCTGAAAATAACAGTAATAGATCAGGGGATGAGGCATCTGAGAAAGTTGAGAATTTTTAAAATTTTATTTTGGTTCTATAGGAAACATTTATTTATCCAATTAGGCACCTAAAGGAAGGAATGCCAACAAAAGCATGTTCATGCAGGATACTTCAGCAAAGGTAGGGGGCAATGGTAGGAAAACAGTGGGGGATCTTGAAGAAAAAGGGAACTGCTGTGTCTCCACTCTTTTGACAGAAATAAGCAGTTCCTCATGTTACCATAAAACAACTATTGAGCCAAAACAGTTGTTACCAACATCCTCCCAGCTTCAAAAGGTTATTGCAGACTGTTAGCCAGTGCTGAATGCTCCTGGTTCAGGCACCGACCGGTCCACCCCAGCGGGCTGAAGGAGGCGGTTGCCCAAGGGCATCCATCCGGCAGGCCATGGTATCTCCCTGCCTGCAGGGCCCGTGTTCCCCCTCTGTCTGCCCCATGCTGAAATCTGCCGGATTTTCCTCCCTTCCTAAGGGCGGGTATGGCAATGTTAGCCCACTCAAAAGTCAGTGTCCTTATATACACAGATAGTGGGGCAAAATCATATTCTGCTGCTCAATTTTGTACTCTTCTAATGTAGGCATTTTAATATGAAATACAGTGTTGTCCCCAAGGAACCGCAGGCCACAGAACACAGATGCAGAGTAGTAGAGTTTTGTATTTATATTTTTGACTGGAAGCCATCTTAATCTCAAATACTTATTCTCAGAAAAACAACCCTTCTTAATAGTTCATTTTAATGACATCCTCCAAAGGCTGTATTATCTTCCTTCTTTTCTAAAATGCTCTTTGTGGAGAAGCAAGTCAGAATTTGTTTGCTAGGCTTACTGTTCAGTTGGTTCATTATTAACAGGTGTACCGTGTGGTTTTTAGAGGTGTATAATTTCCTGTTTGTAGTTTCTGATTTAATTAACTACATCTGCTTGAGGTTGAAACAAAATGATGTATATAAGTAGGTTCTATGAGCATTTGTAGAGGAGATAAAAATACAAATGCTCCCTTACTTATTTTTGTTTAGCAAATATTACTGGTAATCATTTCTCAGTGCTCAGGAATGTCCACAATATGTTTACTAAGTCTGGGTCAGATTTAGGTATAGTGTTTGGTTTTCCTTATTTATCAGCGTGCCTTGCTTCCTGAAGTTAACCATGTGTTAATTTAATGTAATCATGTTGCATGATGTTATCGACTTTCAAATTTCATGGCTTTTCTTTTATTGAAAGTTTGCTAATTATGAAGCACTATTCATATTATAAGGGACTGTTGTGTCTAAAGGAATTGCCCAAAAGCCCTCAGCTGATATTTGCATTTTTCCTTGCATTAGTGAGATGTTCTGCTTGGCTCTAATCTATCAGTGTAGATAGTGTAGATCTTTGCAGAGGAGATGCAGAGCTTTTATAATACAGGGAGTATATGCTGGTGATAGTGCCTTTATTATTTTGCATATTCCGCATGCTCTCCATTACCAACATGTAGCAGTGATTGAGAAGAAATAAATAACTGGCCCATCATTAACCTAATGGAGACAAAGTTAATGGTGAGAAGAAGGAATTCAAGAAAAATGGCCATTGTGAAATACTGGCCCGGCCATCTGCTGATCTCTGAGGCATAAATAGTCCCCATAGCTGTATCTCTGTAGCAATGCACAGAAACACTTCTGATATTCCAGGTACCCCTCCCTGCTGCATCCTGACTCCACAGGGTGGAAAACCTTAGTATATGGGCCAGAGGCAAGTTATGCTCTTGTGTTGTGGCCACAGCTTCAGTCTGGGTGCCTAGGAGCAAGGACTGTAGGGGCTACTGTAGAGTGGAGCTTCCCTACACATGGGTGAGCCTGTGTTACACTTGTCATGAATCAGGGCTTAGTTTTTATCTTCTCTCAACTCATAAATTTAGAATAGAATAGTTCAGTTGGAAGGGACTTAGAGTAATCATTTAGTCCAACTCCATCTCCTCTTGACTGTGAAACTGCCCTTTTTTCCTGTAAGGATCATGTTACTGAAATCCCATTTTTGAAATAGTCTTCATCAATGATAATGACACAGTTGGTAGCTGATTAAGTGAGGCTTCATATCAGAAAATATCCCAGGTACCCAGATATCTCCATGTCTTTTGTAAACACAGCTTTGCTGTCTGAGAGTATTGCTTCCCCTCACCCACAATCAGAGATATTTTCCACAGTATTTCACTTTCTACAGCCCATGACACTGTTTAAGGCGGTATAAAATTGAGCAGAATTGTGTACTGCTTTTTTGTTTTTCTTTTTAGCTGTCACCATATTAATGCTGTGTTGGTAGGGTGGCAGCTAAGCTGAGAACTGCAGCCACAGGGGCTGTGGAGCAAGGCAGTGAGCACTGGGGGCCCTGCTGGAGACGCTTGTCCCAGTCCTGCAATTCATGCTGAGAACGGAAGGAGATGCTGCAAAATAATGTCCTGAATAGTAAAGGGTCTTCACAGCATGGAGATTGTTTGACTAGCATCAATAGCAGACAAAGTCAGTGCTACTCTGAATTTTCATTTTCAGCACAAAATCAGTCTTTCAGATTATTTCTGAATTAGAAAGGTAAGAGGAGCTGGGAGCCAGGTTTTACTGCACATAAAAAAAAAAAAAGGTACCACCAGTAAAGTTACCTGCGGCATCTTGCCTTTGTATAAAGGGCCTGAAGTCCAAAATTCAGCAGCAACCAGGAGCTGCCGCCTTGCAGAGGCCAGATCCCATTTCTATGAAAGCAGTAAATCCTAGCTCCCAGCTCCTTTTGACTTTAACTGAAGGAAGGAGCATACCTGAGAAAGGGCTTCTTGGATAAAGTAGAATTACTATTTCCTCCATCAATTCAGTCTTGCAATATTTTCTCACCCAGCAAAAGTGTTTCAGTCTGTCATTTTTTTTTTTCTTTTAGTCATAAATTATCATAGGAAGGAAAGTAAAAAACCAAAACTTTTCTCTACAACTGATAGACTTTCACATCTGTTTAGGTAAAGCTGTTTAAATAGGATTAAAGTAAGTGCAGTAACACTAACTTCTGAGAAAGAGACAAGCTCTGGTTCCTTGAGTAGGCCTTGCAGCTGCTGTTGCTTGATTCCATGATCTTAATATACTCTTGAAGTTCTGTTTATTAGGCTTCATTGGAAATTTCCTGTTCTTGTCTTCTAGTGAGATTACAAAATTTTTTTTCTTCCCATATAAGTCAGAAATGGGACTGCCTATTAACTATTCAACGGTTATTACTTTTCAACTTGCCAAATGTGAAAGTAAGCAATAGTATCATTCTCACAGTTTTATGAGCGTAAAAATGAATTCATTAGCGGAATCTGATTATGGCCTCATAAAACAGAAGGGTAATGATTTGGTGCCTGCACCTATTACACTTGGTTAAAATTTGTATTTTCATAGTCCCCAAAAAAACAGATAGAGTGCGGCCTTGTTAAACTAAGTACAATCCTAATGTTTAGCAGAAAGTCTTAAATTATTAAGTTAAGGAAATGCAAACCAAGCATCTACAAACATCTAAGTAGTGACTTCAATAAATGAAATTACTCAATGAATAGCCCCTGTCCTGAGTTAGATATTATGATTGCTGTGAAAATGTAACATATCTTTACATTCATTGATAGTCTTATGATTAGAGACGTATTTTTTCTCATTTAACTCTGAATTGTACTGTAAACTTGGGTGATTTAAATAGAACCTATAGCTTTTGTTCCTGGATGCAGAAATCTCTATCTAGCTTTGCACTGTGTTTATTACCCAATGCCTACTAGCACCTGTAACTATACTTGTAGTACGCTCTTCTCTTTGGGTTCTGAGAATATTCCATGCTTTTCACCCACTAATCTCAAGACACAGGACAGCTTGCAATTGATTCGGCATCCATCTGTGATGTTTCTTGTTAGCTGGAGTCTGTGTTGCTAAGCAATACAGGCTCTTCTCTATCAGGCATAAGATTCTGTTTCTGCAACTTCAGGGCTTTTGGAATGAAACTGAAATTTTGAAATAAACAGGCACCTTGTCATTTGGTAAATACATTTTAAAGATCATTTATGTTTATATGGTGAGGCCTCTGTTGCCTAAGCAGTTCTCTGGTGGGTGGGACTGTTCTTGATGGCTGCTTTCACATGTATTGGCTTCCTTGGTATGATGTCAGCTCCAATTAAACATGCAGCTGACTCCAGAGCTGGAGCAACAGCAGAGCTCCAGAAGGGCTTGGAAGAGACCTCTAAAGAAAACTGGAAGAACAGCAAAAGCTGCACAAGATTATTGCAGAGCTTTGACACGTATGTTAAGTGACAGGTGAAATAAACTTCAAGGCTGTGAAAGACAGGAGATGAGGGGAATACAATAAGGGAGTCAGAATTCAATCTTGTGCCTCACAGCTGTGGGTTTATTACATCATGGCCGAAGGCTTCAGTATTTTAACACAGAAATATTTCAAGACTCTGTAGGGGGTCCCTGAGAGTAGATGAATGGCCTGTGTGAAGTCATTGCTATTTGTAATCTTCCTCTTAAGTATCCATCTCACAAAATCTTCCTAGTAAAAAAAAAAATTAAAAAATGGATATGGTGGAAACCATGTTGCTAAGACATGGTAGAGTTGATGGTTGGAGTAAGTTTGGAATAGAATGGAAAATGTTTCACTCTTCCCAAACCTTATCTTTTTATACCTTTGGCACAGCTCTATAAATAATTTGTTGCTGTGGTGCTGTGTAGAAAACACAAGGTACATTCAGATGAAGAGTCAAACAGGTTGTATATAATGTGTCACAGGCTGTGTTTTCTTGCCTAATTTCCTAAAGAAGACTTTATGCTGTTCCTCTGTGTGTCCATGTCCTCAAATGCTTTTTGATTTGATGGACAACTTGAGGCATATTTAACAGAAGAGATGTTGGGAAAGAAGGAATACACTGAAAGAGTATCTGGAAAGAGGGGAGGCACCCAAGTTAATGACCCTTTTTGGAGAGAAGACACACTGTTAGGAGAAAGAAGCCATGTTTCACCTACCTGCTCCTCTGGTACATGCCCACTGGCACATCACAACAAGAGGCAGGGCAGGATGTGCAGCTGCCTGTTCTGAGCCACACAGAAACAAACTGATGGGGGCTGAGAAAGAGGAGGGGACCATGGGGATAGGGAGAAAACTGGTTGACAGGAGTTGAAGGTAGTAAGGTGGAAAGAAGTTGGAGAGAATATCAGTGAAAATAAAGAATGAAAAACTTAAATAAGTGGAAGAGCAAGGTTGGTTAGTCTTGGAGCATATGGAACAACTTGTGTTGGGATCAAATAAGAGGTCAGTAAGGTGGGGTTTAATTTGGGTTTAGTATTTCAGTTTTTCATTCTTCAGTTTTAGCTATGATTGCTTTTTTTTTTTTTTTTTTTTTTTTTTTTTTTTTTTTTTTTTTCCAGGTCTTGATTTTATCCGGGCTGAAGGGTTTGTGTTTTCTCATGTTGCTGATGAAGGGATTATAAATGCCTGTGCAGGTAACCTGCTACGATACAGAAAACAAGTTGGAGCAGAGAAAATTCAGATTTTTGCTGATATTAAAAAGAAACATAGGTAAATACAAGAAATATTTTATGTAAATATGAATGTAATAATGACCTTATACTTTTCTCTACTTTCTGATTATTTTTTTTTAATGCCTATTTAGTGTCAGGGAAGTTAATGATATAGGGAGAACTTTACTGTTCAAGCAAGGTCTTGCAGTGCTATTAGGGGATATGTTTAAAAATAAATTTGCACCTGTAAGCTGCAGGTTGCTACATCTGTGAAATTTGCAGTCATTTAACCTTCAGGATTTATAAATGCAGACTGTATAAGTTTTGCATCTGGTGTTAGGTGAGATTTTGTATACTCATGTGTATGCCTATATGTTTAAGGAAATGTTGTTTCTGAAGGCTAGGCATCAAGGTTTATTTTTAGTTATGCAAGTAGTTGCCATATAAATGCATCCAAATCACAATACTTTGGCATTTAAAAAAGCTATTCTCTTTTTTCCCCTTCCTGCCAATAATAGTGTTTTCTTCTACTTAAATCAGTGCTGTCTATGTACAGATTATGTTCTATGATTATCAAACAGAATGAACTTATGACAGATGAATACAATTTCTTTTCTGCTGATACTTTATCATCACTCACATGGTACTTTCAGCTATTTAGATGTCACTCTTTGGTTTTTTTTCCCCAGAAGAACTGCTCAAGTGTTATGTATTATACATGCTAAATAACCTAATTAAAAAGTTTGTGTGTAGTATGTGGGTAATCATGAGAATAACCAAGTCTGGAAGATCTTAAATACCTAATAAATAGGTCAGAAGTTTCAAAATGGAAAGGAAACAATGCAGCATGGTCAAATGAAACTTTTAAGGTCCTATCAGAGTGGTTCCTTTCTAATGATTTCTTTAAATATATGTGTGTGTGTGTGTGTGTGTGTGTGTGTGTGATACATACCACTAGACTTTTTTTGTAAAAAAAATTGATTGCGTCATGTGATTGTCTTGACAATTGATGAATTGATATTTGGATTATACTTCCTGTTGTTCAAATGGTTTGCTTTTAAGAAAGGAGGAGAGTTTTTTGTTTCAGGCAGTTTCATAAGCTGAGAAGTAAATGTTGAGGGGATTGTTGGTTGAGTTTGTTTAATTAGAAAAATATGCCTGCCACTTTGCTGCTAACTTCCAGTTCTTTAAAACGGGAAGAAACTACTTCCACACTCTGCTTGCTCTGTTACGGCTACCCTTCATGTGCTGCTTTTAGGGTGCCTTAAGCCCCATTTTAACCTCACTGTATGTATTAGGTATTTAGGCCTGCCTGTCTCCAGCTGCAGAAAGGGAGTTGCTGTACTTCCTTTTGCATCCATTGCCACAAGTGGCATACAATGCACACATGTGCTGCCTCTGAATGTGGCCAGAGCATGGCCCCCTCCAAGAGCATTGTCCAGCCAGGCTGATCCAGGAAAGCAGTTGGCTCCATCAGCACTCATCAAGGCAGCATGTTGGCCATAGCCATTGTTTTCTACTTAAATAGAAGTATAGAAACAATAAAGTCAGGTGTTGAACCTGCAATGGCCGGAATTCTTTCAAAGTGTAGAGCCATTTAAATTAAAAGCTGCTATTGCTGTAGGTTTCAAAGTGTGTCACCCGTATATCAGAGACCGCTAGTGAAAAGCTAGGTTGCAGGTAATTGATGTTTGTAACTGCTTTGTAAGATGATTCCTGTGATTATATCATAGGTAATAACTATACTTTGTTAGTTGGACTTTGTGAAATGATATGGAGGGTGTTAATTCTGTTCTAGGCAAGAGAATCTGATTTATGAATGACTGCACATCCACAACTCCCACTTGAAGTCAGAGAGCTGCGTGTGCTCAACGTTTCTGAAATACAGGTGCTCGACACGTAAGCAGCTGTCTCAATTGACACTTGGTAGTTCACACTTGGCAATCACTCTTTAGAGACAGGAGATCCAGAGCAATAGTTATGGTTCCCTGATGGAAAAGGCTGGGTTTTTTCCTCTTGTTCGTATTGCAGTGTTACTTCCCAATTTAAAACAGGACACTTACCCTCTCTCACAAAGCCTGCCTTTGGTTGTTCTGACAGCGGGAAGATGAAGAAATGCAGTCTAAACATTCAACAAGATGGATAACAAATGTGTGTGCTGGCAGTAACCACAGGGTACGTTCCTGCTGTTTACAGTGCTCACGCTCTGACGGCAGATGTCAGCGTGGCCGAGACCGCTTCAGCTGCCGAGCTCTTCATGGCTGATGGGGTTGTACTGACTGGCACGGCTACTGGATTGCCCGCAGATCCTCGGGAGCTGAAAGGTGAGAGCTGTCATACGAAGGTCGGGCAACAGGCAGTGAATCAGCTTCTGGATTAATGTAGAAAGAAATCTATATGTCTGCTCTTCCTTAAGGGAAAAAAAGAGGAAGGAAAAGAAACTCTCACTGTAGGGTTTGATTTGATACAGAACTAATGTCATTGAGGTTCTATTCAGATGTTTCCAAACAACAATTTGGCGGGACAAAAAAGAAAATTATTTCAAACTTTTAAAACACTGAATGATGCTGAGGCTTAAATGAAAAAAAAAAAAAAAAAGGATGTAAAATTATGTAAAAAGATTAATCTTCCATATCTAAAAATTTTTAATATAAGAAAAAGCTACTTTGTAGCCTTATTAGAAAACTAACTATAAATCTTTCCAATGAAGAGTTAAGCATTTTTATCTTTCACAATGAAAATGGAAGTCCTGCAGGAAAAGGAGCATTTTGATAAGGCAGTATTCCAAACAGTAATATCAGGGTAAGTACTACTTAAAAGATGTTCAGAAAGAATACAAGTTCATTGGTAGGTAGCAAGCTATTACATCAAGGTAATTTTTAAATGGTATGGACTTTTTATCAAGGGAGCATCATTTGACCTATGAGTTCTGACCTTTGCAAAAGCGTTACATGAGTCTTCATATTTTTATACTGGCATAAGTTTGGGCTGTCTTCATGAAACTGGATTGCTCCCATGCTAGAATTAAAGTTCTATCATGAGGGTATTTAATTTTCATCACTAGTTTTAATTTAGATTAAGGACTTGAATTTGAGGCTCTCACTACATAAAATAGAACGTGTATTTTTTTAGGTTTTACTTTTGCAGACATGCATTATTTATCTTAGCATGTATTGAAGCTCCATTGCAGAGTGTATTGTATTCAACGTACGTTAGCTGATCAGGGTGAAGAACATAATTTGCTTGCCATAGATAACCTGGACCTCAAATATCTTTTGAAATAACATGAAATAATTCACTATTTTCAGGATTTTATCTATATTGTATGTGCTTAACAGTATTTAAAATGAATCTTGAACTTGTCAAAATGGGTTCTTATTTCATACATATTAAGCTTTTTGCCAAATAATATGTTATAAATGACTATGCTTCTATCACTAATGTTAAAAAGAAAATGATGGCTTGATGTGAACACAGAGCTCTCAAATTAGTTGAGTCTTTCGGTATAGTAAACTAGAAATGATACATGAAATAGGTGACCCTGAAAGCTAGGTATATTTTAGACACTGCAAAATTTCATTAATCTAAAGCTCCATCCCTACCTGCAATTAATGTCCTCATCACTCTTAATGCAGATTAAATAATGGGGAAAAAAAAAAAAAAAGGGCAAAAAGCATTTGATAAGTATTTGATAAGTCTTAGGGCAAAATCCTAGGTTAAATTCTGCTTTCACATATGCACGTGCAACCTCCACTGATTTCCTGCATCAGAGAGCAAAACCTGACCTCTAGACCCATGTTTTTTTTATCACAGGACTCCAACCAGACAGCACCGTGGCTTCTGCTTTTCTTTCATGTGAACAAACATGTCAGTCTCTGTCTTGTTCTCTTTCTGGGTCCAAAGAACAAAATGAATCAGAGTTGGCGGCTGTAATGAAGTACATGCATTAATTTTGTGTTTGGATTTGTGCTATGAAAGCAAGAGTCTGCAGATCATGGGTTTATTTTACTTAGGTCGCAGCATTTTTGATGTTAGCAGGCCCTCTCGTGAGAAGAATGTTGGTTTAAAACAGCTAAGAGAATAATTTAAGAATCAATATTCCAGAGTATAAGGAAATGACAAATTAGGCATATATATGTCAACAGATTCTTAAAAGGAATCAGATCTACAGTCTACAAAGTTGGTGTTGATGTGAGTGAAATTTTGCATTTCACGAATTTATGCAGCCCTGGAAGTGCTGTATTACGATGATACACACAATTGGGCACCTTTCATCACACTGCGGAGCATCTCTTGAAAGCAGAACCAAGAGACAGATGAGATTTTTGTCATGTCTTTTTTTCAGCTTTGTGGTGCAGTAATATAGAAGTGTTTTTGCCTTTGTGTCTTTGTCTTGAATTGACTGATTTGTGATGGGGTGTAGAAAACGAATGTTCCCCTGTCAAGCCAGAGAACCGTGTTCAGTAGAGTTTTGTTTGTAGTTTGTGCGTCTGCCTTCTCATAGGCAACCGTCAGCATCGCTCCTTACAGAGGCTGGCAGGCTTTGGTCTGGGGCTCCCTGGGCATACTGGGGCACCAGTGGTTGACAGAGTACAAGGTCTAAAACTCAGACTTCAGGTTACTGTGGAACAGGAATTATAGCTGAGCATTTTGAACTACAGTAAATTTATTTAACAAGCGATATTTTCATTTAAGAGGTTTATAGAAGTTTCTTCAGTTTGCTACACTGTGAAACATTCTTTGGTTGGAGAGTGAATCTACCAGGTTTTCTGTTTGGTTGTAACTGTTGAAATACCTGCTTCACATCCAGGCTGTATTTTAAGTGACCAAAGCTTTATGTAATGACTGCTTAGTTATCTGTGTGAACAAAGCAAATGGCCTCAGCTGAGTAACCAGTGGAAAACAGGGTACATCATGAAACCCAACAGCTGGCTGTGACTGTTACCTCCTTAGTTACTGTTCATAAAAGGGGTGTCAAGACTGATTTACCCTCTCACCTTTTGATGATACATTTAGGTCAAAATAGAGGCTACTGCCTTTGCAGTACCCTTGGAGATAACGAGAGATGTGAGTCTCCGGTGAGTATTTTTTGTAAACCTTAGAATTAATGACAGAGAAAAGGTCCTCTGAATTAAAAAACTAAAATGTGTTACAGTGGAGCGTTACCGTAAGCATAGTGTTGTGTACGGTACAGTGATTACTGCATATGAAAAAGCTGTTGAAGAGTGGTCGAGCAAGTTATTGGCACAGTGGTGCTTATTTTTGCGCTGCTCTTCACCATTGTTTTCAAGCTAGGAGCCTTTATTTCATATAACTTGTGTATACCATAGTTCAAATGCTTTCATTGTGCTTTGCAACCAAGCACTATTTCGTTTGATTTTATTAAAGACGTGTCTGCAGATGTACTGTCACAAGAAAGAGCACAGTGCCCTCTAGTTACAGTTTATTGAAATAGAGAAATGTGTGAGTTGGGTAAACTTTAGGATCTTGTTACTGTAACATCACAGAATTGTCTCTTTTTCTCTGTGTCAAAAAATACGTAAGCAGGGAAGCCAAGAAGGCTGAGGGATTTAAAGCAAAGCTCTGTGTTTAGAGACATCTTGACAATGACTGAATGTTGCCATGCAAAAGCATATCTCCCTGTTGTTGCTTTAGTTTCTTTACAAGTTAGAATTTCTATTAACACAGCTAATAGACAAGTCACCTTCTACTAATCAACTTGAGAACTTGATGTGCTTGGAAATGACTTAAAAGTAGCATCTGTAGCATACCTAATTAGATAACCCAGTCTCATTGCCATTCTTCACATTGTCAATCTGAATACATCTCCAGCACAGGAGATGTGTGTATGGGCTTCATGTGTCATTTATGGATCACAGCAGGAGTTGGTTACCTTGCTACTCTCGAAAGCTTTGGGGTGTTTTATAGTTTCACAGCCAGTCTCCGGTTTCACTGGTTTTTACTCTTTGCCTGGTAGGGCTAAGCCATTGTCTCACACCCATGTGGTCATGCTCTGTTTAGTTATTTGGCTCTTTACTTTTCCTGCTGATGTGAAATAATTATAGAACAAGTACCTGCTAATGTGCCTTACACGCTTGTCATAAAAACAAATATTGACTTGGGAGTGCAGTTCTTCTGGGAATACAGTAAAGTACTGTTGCACAAAGCTGCGGTCAGTCGTAGCACCTTAATTATGCATTGGTATCTATGTAAAGCAGATATGATATTTCTAAGAGCACGTAGATACTATATAAATAAAATTCTGATTTTTCTAGAACAGTATTTCAGTAATAATGCTATAAATAACTAAGAATGAATTATTTTGTTGCTGTAAGCAGGATGAATGTAAGAATGTAAAATATGCATAGAAATAACTATAGTTATGCATGATCCATCTGATTTGCTTAAAATTTTCAATAAGGACTGTGTGGAATGGTTATTTTTATGTTAAAATATTTGTAAGAAAAATGGTAGGACATGTGACCTAAAAAGGGATTCAAGAGCATTTTAAGTGATCCCCTTTCTTCAGTGAAGCAGGAAGGTGATAAATAATTAGTCTTCCCTGAAGCATAATTAATAAGTTAGGCTTCTGATGAAACTTCACTTAAACAGTGTTTTGAAGCAGACTTATATGTTGCATATATGCTTTCCCTAGTTACTTCAAGCTCTAACCATTTTACATCACTTTATCACCAATTAAATCAATTTCTGTGTTTTTAAAGGTCAGAAATAATGCCTCAACATTTCTCTAAAGAAAGGAGTCCTGTGAGTAACTCTTAGGATGGTCAGTTTGAAATGAAAGGATGAGAATGCTTAGTAATTCTTGAACAGGGATTTTTAATTTTCTGTTTTCCAGAGATAGTATTGACCCAAGTTCTGTAGAAAATACTCTAATAACCTCTTTATTTATCCATGGGGAACCTTTATGTTGTCAAAACAGCCATTCCCTTTTGGTTTTATTCTAAAAAAATTAAATTCTAACTGATCCACAGATCAGTTTCTGCACAGTCAGGTTGGTCAGAATGCATGCATTTCACAGTGAATCTGGTCACCTGAACCATGGACTGAAATCCACCTTGTACGTGAGGGGTGAAGTGGATCTGTAATATTTTGAGGCCTGTTTTGATATTTTGTCTATTTCTCATTTTGGACCTAGGTATAGGGTCAGATAATTAAGTAATACATACTCTATATAGAAAATAATGTCCTTTTTGCTCCATTGCCATTCATAGAGAAGTAGTCTTTATCAGTACTATCTTTTGCTTTCTGGTAAACTAGCTGGAGCTATCAATGGAGTCTGTATGACCACCACTTACTTTCCTACTTCTGAGTCCTGGAAATTGATCATGAAGCAGTGAGCACATTCCTCTTCCATTCCCTATGAATAAGGCCCTTGTTGTTGTTTCTTCACTGAAGATCTTCTACTAATTGTCAACATCGCATAAATTCAGCAAGGAGACCTGGCAGAAATACACACCAGTCCAACTACCGTTATTCTGATTTAAACTGATGACTGAAGAATTGTAATGAGCACAGCTCTGCTGAATAGTTCTGCCAGTGTAATGATCTCACCAGACTCGCAGAAAAGAATCTGAGCTTCCAATGAATGGAAACAAGATTGGCATCTTATTCTTGTAGCTGTATTTTGATTACTTCATGGAAAGATTGGGGGAGGTGATTATTCTCATCTTAAGGTGAGGGAAATGGAGAACACAGTTAAAACTCTGGATGGGGCATGGTGGCCCACATGGTCCCACCAACATCAGTAAATCCTTCTCAAGGCAATGGAACTGGAATCTATACTGGGTGCTACTGCAGCACACTAGTAAATGATAGCTCCTTCCCGTGTATGTGTAGTGCCTCGAGCACAACGGAGCCTCGAAGGGTGATGATAGCAGTCACAGTAAGTAAAAGGGTCTGGTCCTGCTGTGCAAAAATTTCTTGCATCTACTATCTCTTCTTAGCAGGGATGTGGAATAAAAGTGATTTTGATGGAGTATAGTAAAATGCAGTAAGTTCTCTGCCAGCCAGCTGAACTAAATCTTGCTTAAATCTTGTTCCTTGAGAATAAAGATGGGTACAGGTGTAGTACCAAGACCCAACTTTCATATCTTCCATAGCATGGAAACCATCCTCTGATATGTGGTCAGGAATATTATTCTGCACCATTTCATACAACAACAGAACGCAAAATGAAATAAAAGTGAGATTTTTCTTAACAGCTGTTCAGAGCTAAAGGTGTTTTTTTCTAGAGGAGTTGTTTCATTCTATAGTAGAAGTAAGAAATACCATGATCATGAGTTTACTTCTCTTTGCTGTTGAAAAAACTACACAAACTAGAGTCTTGATAGAGTTTCAAAGATGGGACTTAACCCTAATTTTGGTTTTCTTCTCTTCAGAGGTTAAACATGCTGTGAAGATTCCTGTGCTGATTGGGTCTGGGGTGACTTTGGAGAATATGAGGAATTACTTGGATGCAAACGCTCTAATAATTGGTTCGTATTTCAAGAAAGAAGGTTATTGGGCAAATGGTGTTGATCCTGACAGAGTAAAGAAATTTATGGAACACATATGTAAACTGAGAGAATGAGTTTGTCAGCAAACAGTATTTTTTTGTGTGTGTATAAGTGCAGTGTCATACATCATACAGAATTAAAGCACAAATGTGTGCTTGAATGCCTAATAACATTAAATGAAAATGCACATCATCTCCATAACTAGCTGGGAAACATGATGACACTAAAATAAACTGGTGCTCTGATGTTTCTTTCTAGGCAGCACATTTCTGTGGCCCTCAAAGCCATCATCAGTGCGAAACCAACTCTCCAAAGGCTTGTGTAATATATTCTCCCCTATAAGTAAAATGCTTATGGAGTTTAAGAATTTGTAGTAAATATTCATCACAGGTGAGCTGAGTTTTGTTTTGCCTGTGAGTACAATAGGATGCCCTAGGTTTACAGCTAAGAGTATTGTAAATTGGACAAGTTAATTAGCCTCTCAATTTCCCCATCTGTAAAATGATGATAATAGTACCTACATCACACAGGGGTTGTAAGATATAATAAATGAATGAAGATACAGCACTTTCATCTCAAATGAAGGGCTCTATTAAAGTTCAAGATCATTATTTTTTCATTAGAATTGTGCATTTATTACAAAAATGTAGTAATTGTATACCATGCAAAAATTTAAGATACTTGGGAAATTGATTTACTTACAATACTTATTAGAGAATAAATGTAAATATTTAATTACATTTTAAGTAGAGTTGGAATTTAGTCCAAATGTTTTTGCAAAAATTGGAAATTTTAATAAAGGTTTATTGTTATTTTTCAGCAAACTCATACAACTCTGTACCTCTCCAGACTAGTATTAGTGATGTTAAAAAATGCCAGGTTCCTTCCAATAAACAAGGTGTACTTATGATGGAAACCTTTCTACTAAAGCTGACAGGTAAACACAGATTTTCATTTTTCCTGTAAAATGTAGAGGAAAAATATGACAGTCTCATTGTGTATGTTGTAAGAGATTCCCCTTGAATTTGATCTTTTAGCTCTAAGAAAGTTTAAAATAACCCAAAGAATATCTGTTATGTCATGGCTGTATAAAATGTGGGCATATGTTTTCATTCCTTGGGAATAGGAGCCAAGTTTATCCTTGGGATCTGTCTCTGTCTCTGTGTCTCCTTGACATCTATGCATCAGGATTCTGATTATGGTAATTAAAGCTATATTGTAGATATCAAAGCAAGTATAGAACCACATTTTTTGGTGTCAGCTGGCAGAGTGCCTGTGCTTCTCTGGACAAAAGATACATCCTCCTTCCAAAGGCAAAGAGATTTTCAAGAAATTTAGTTTCATTAACATAATGATGATTCTAGAACATCACAGCATGAGCTCAAGTCTTCTCACATTTCTTTTTTTCTGGACTAGTCTGCTTCTCACATGACTCCTATCAAAGCAGTGAAATGTCTTTGGTGTGCTGACCTGGAAAAGAGATTCTTCAGACCCTGTGACAACCTTGGCATTTTGCTTGGCTCCCTTTTCCTCCTGAATATACTGATGGAGTTTCAGTGCATAGAAACCCTTTCAGGTGCCTTTTTATTGTGTCAGCACTACTTTTTCAGAAGTCCACATTTTCACACACATTTTAATCTGCCATGTGTTTGGACTTCCATCAAAACCAACAGTTATGTCCCAGCCACTTGTCCCCACCATTTCTCTTGTGCCGGCAGGAGCATATGTGTGGCCTCATAGGGATCAAGAAATGGTTCTAGCTGAAAGCTAACCCAGTCTTGTACCAGCCACACTTGGGGCAGGGGTGGGGGTGTTGTTTATGGGGAATTTAGGTCATCTTCCTCATTCCTTGCATCTGCAGCTCAAATTCCAAGGCAGTGCAGAATTATTTGAGGATTGTGAAGATGCTTTCTAAATCTGTCTTCTACACACTCATTCACTCACAGTATATTTAATGGTAAAGCATTGATCTGGTTTAGTCTTTAAGTTCTTAGCCTGAATAATGAGTTCTGTCTTATGTCCTCTTTATTATGAAAAACATCATATTAAATTAAAAAAAAAATAATAATTTTGGTATCAGTAGTATCAGTGTGCCTGAATCAGGACATATTTTTCACCTTTGTGTATTTAGGACTGTTTTCAGGCCTTTCACAAGTTGCATATATTTCCATACATCATTGCACAGAAGGTTTAATGATGGTTGTCCCAACAGCTATTTTCTAATACAGTTGTTACCAACTTTGAAAGTTATTTTCAGTAAACCTGTAAGCTAGAAAGGCTGGCACATAAGCAATAATCAGTAGCCAGTGCTCTAGTGCCATAAAAAAAAGTAAACACCTTCAAGTAGTCACCTGAAAACTAGAACTGATACACTGATAAGGATTGCTCAGTGATGTATAAAGAAACTGATTACAGTTGCCAAAAGTCACATTCATCACTGTGAGTGTGAAAATATAATGTGTTACTAGCATCTTTCTTGAATTGGTTTCTACTCATTCGCATCCTAAAAAGTGACTGGAATTCAAATGGGTTTTCCTCTGAATGAAAGAGGTGGTGAGAACTACTTTAATGCTGTATGCAAGGTCTAAATGAAGTAATGTTATACCCAGTAGTCTTTAAGACAAAAACACTAAGGACTTGGTGTAATACTCATAACATGCAGTGAATACTGGAAAGAGCACGTTCACTGTCACGATTTCATTCAACACACCATTTTGTAACACTTATGGAAGGAACAGGCCATAATTTGGGTCTGTATTGTTACATATGAATGGTAAGTGCAGAATTCAGGGAATGGAAGTAAAGAAAAGCTGATTTTTAAAGCCTGGAAATGTGACTGATCGCCAACTCTTTATCATTCTTTGTGTCGAAAGTATTTGTCTAGCAGCATTAAGCATCTGCTTGCCTGTTTCACACAGATGCTGTAAGTAGAATTTGACCTTTTGTTCAGAAAGTGTTTGAATATTTAATGTAAAAATATTAAGTTATCAGAAAGGCTGTCTCTTTTGGGAAGAGCGTTCAATTTTTATACAGCCCAAGTTGTTAAAGTACTTTGGAGCATGAACAACTTCAGAGCAGAACAAAGCAGGCAGTGCTAATGTGTAGAAACTCCAGAAGTAAATAACAGCTGTTCAAGAAGACTTCTATTAAATATGTATTAATTAATTTGAAGTGCATCACTTAAATATGTGAAGAGATTATCTTGTGTTAATTTACATTAAAACACACAGCACTTGGTAGCCTCATTACGGTATCCTAAGTATATCCTAAGCTATCACCTCATCCTACATTGAGCATTTTGTTGAGTGTTGATTGCTTTCGATTTGCCCTTTTAAAATGTCAGATAGTGGCCTCCCTTTTTTGTTGGATCTCTTCTTTCTCTCAGGTTTTGCTCTTGCATAGTTACTGTACTTACTCGTGTCTGTTCTGTGCTGAGCAGAAAAAACTTTAAAAGAGATTATGAAAATGTAACAGTAATTGCCCACAGCTCAGTTCCCTGATGTGCCCACCTGAACTTCACCTGTAGTTCTCACTGTTAAACTTATAAACCAGCAGAGAGAATGTAAGTGTCCGTTTGTGTAGCAAAATGACTTTCCATGAAGATTCAGTATCACCTTTACTACCGGGAAGATACCTAGTAAAATGAGGGTCTCTAGTGAAATTATAGATGAATAAAACTCACTGGTAATAATAGACTTTGTGGTCTAAATCAATGTATAAATCTTAATAAATCCTCATTTGATTCATAAAATGTAAATATTTTTATTTAAACCTAATAAGACAAATGGTCTTTTTTAGGTATTTTGGTGCTGAAAGTATGTCAGCTTGTAAGATTTATGGATGATTTGCAGAGATTTTCTTCCTTATGTCGTTTAGGCAGTTGATCCAGCTGCTAGGCTCTTCTTTCATTGCATTACTTTGATTCTGCAGACTCCATGATTACAAGTTGGAGTCCAGTTCTTGTTTCCTGCACCTATGCCAACGAACTCCTCACTGCTGGCAAAACAGGAATGGAAAGGACTTGTAGGCAGGTCCTGGCAGAGCAGGAAGGGGGAAGGAAACCAAAATATTCGGCTTTAACAAAATCTCAAGGTCCATGACAAATTTCTACATTGCATGGTTCTCTTCAGATAATTACATGGGGGGGATGTTTGGTGTAGTTTCAGGTTTGCAACCTCTTCAGTTAAAACTTTGTGAGATCACACCTAGGTTGTTTCCAAGTTCATCTCTGCTGGTATTTGTGTTTAGGGAGATGTTTTTTCCTAAATGAAAGCTGAAGTTTTGCAGGATAATTATGGCAATAGAGGGTGATTATCTGTAGCAAAATCCAGGCTTGGAATTCACAGTTCCTTGGCTTAAGAGCAGATTTAGTTGTATGTATCTTCAAAAAGAAACCATTAAATGTTTGCATTACAAAAACTTCACTTCCTGCACCTTTGCCCTAACATCCAGTCAGTGTTTGCTGTGCTGAGGAACTTAGTTCTGTTCCGAAGCTCAATTTCTATCTGGCTTTTTTTTTTTTTTTTTTTTTTTTTTTATGCAACCTAAATAATATATTATTCAGAAGGGGTAGAGAATTGGTTTGAGATACTCTTTTTGTGAGCTAACATGCCATGGTGTGTCGTAGAATTGACCTTCCCCTCCACTTTACAGTCCCAGTTGCAGAAACACTATCAGAACTTAAAATCCTTCAGAGACAGAGCTGGATTCCTGCCTTAGAGGTGACAGAGAAATGTACTCGGTTAGCTCACTGGTTTTGTAAGAGCCAGTGCTTGTGACTGAGGTTTGCATGATGTTGAGGCATTAAGGAACTTCTCTCCATTTTTTCCCCCTACTCATAACCATTGTTTGACTCTTAGTGACAATGATTATTTGATCCTTTGAACACTTGTTTTAGGGATAAAAAGCCTATTTCTCTTAGGATGTCTGTTGAAGGCCTGTGTTAGGACTAATAACTTCAGTCACATTGTTCTCATATGGTGACTGGTTGGGAATTTTCTATTCAAAAGTCCATACTTGGTCAATATTAAGTTGAAAATGTTGCATAGTTTCCTGATTGCATTCATATTCCTGACTTCATCTGTCAAAAAGACTTTGACACTCGCTCAGGTCCAGACAGACCTATTAAATACTTCCCTTCAATTATTCTTCAGCTGGCAAAGTTACTACTTGCCTATGCACTATCTCAGACCAATGCCTTTGGGGCACTGAAGTATTCCAGCCTTCACAGATGACTCCCTTTCTCCTCCATGCTTTGCTCACAGACGGAAAACTATTGCTCCTTCCTGTCAGCCTCTGCAGGTCTGCAGCAAATAGAGGAAAACAGAGGCAGCAGCTGAACTAAAAGTAAAGCCAGATGGTTTCTAGTGAAATGTTGAGAGTAATAGATGCTTTTTCACCCCAATCTTTAAACGCACAGATAATTTTAGGGAGAAAAAAGTCTTTTCTGCAATGCAAATAGGAAAGCCTTTCACATGAGGCAACAGGATTGCAATTCACAACACAGTCTGTTTCTTTGCTTACAGTTTGAAGCTTTAGAAGTAGTAAAGGCAAGGGGAGCTTAAGATGTTTCTTCTTAAACACTTAAGGAAAAGATATGTGAGGGTAATTATCTTGATTAAAAATCTGTTGATCTTATTAACAGGTAGGTTTCTTTCAAGATGTTAAAAAGGGATTTTGCTGATTTGGGGTAAAACTACTACTCTCTGTCTATGTTTAATTTCTCTCTTTCCTGTCACTTGAATTTTCATTGTTTCACAAAGTAAATCCAGTGTCAGACAGCAAATCTTAGTGTTTCATAATTTATTTTTCTAGAGGATGTCACTCTACTTGAAATCAATGGGACAGAGATGCTGTTTGGTTGCATGGATCAGGTGTTTTGTGTATTAAAATGCAACTTCTGTCCTACTACCTGTGCAAAGGGAAATGGAATACCCAGTGTAGGGGGTAGGAACTCATGAATCAGTGGCTATTAAGGACCTTTTTATCACTTAGGGAGCAACATTTAGTGCAAAAGTGTAACTTAAGTGTACAAGAAATTTTAAATATCTAAATTGGCTAAATCTGATACGAAATTAAGTGTTCAAGATAGTAGTTAAACTCAGAATTGTTTGACTTTGTGCCGCAGTCACTGTGCCATATCATACTGCTATCAGAATGAGGTCATAAAACAGAGGACATTGAAATCATGTTTCATACAAATGTAGGAGGAATCCCAAATTCAACAGTAAACAAGGATGAAAAGGAAGGCAGCACAGTAAGGGCAAGAAAAAATGCTTAAGTTTCCTGCAGTTCCTGCCTCATTGTTTATTCCAGCTTCCTGCTTTTTCAGTTTGCCTCTCAAGCCTTTCTTGTGCATATACATAGATTAGAGTGTGCAGAAGACTAAGAATAAGCTGAAGGCAGAAACTGACTTAATGAAGACATTCTTGTGATAGAGAAAAGATTTTGTTGTCCACAGATGCGCAAAGAAAAATAGAAAAGCAGCTGCCCTTAGAAATGGAGTAAAAGTAGAGAAGAGTGCCACGTCATGATGCTTTAGTTAAAATCTGATGTGTTGAAAGTCTTTGAGAGGATCTGTACTGTTGTACAGGGATATAACCAAGAGGAGAAACAATAAGCTTCTGCTAGAAAAATATGTCAAGGCCTATGTCTTAGATACTGTCCTGAATAGCGCTGACTTTTTGTCAACTTTAAGCTGGAGAATAGTGATAAAAGGAAACTGTGTTCAACCATTCTATTATGGATGATAATATTAATAATCAGTTTCGTGTCAAAAACTTCTGTTTCCTTAACATCAAGCTATAGAGGTATAGTTGTGCACTGTCGTCCTCCAAAGGAAGATTCTGAAGGGCAAAGGTCCTCATCTCATTAGTTTCCATCTCTCCTCTGTGGGTAGTTTGTCTTTTCTGAAAGCCTTTGTGGGCAGAGGCAGTATGAGGGTGATGGAAGAAATTTATGTGGCAAATGTTGGGTAGGTGAGATGAACTGGAGCTGTGATACAGCAATCAAGTGAAGGCTTCCTGGGTCAGCTGGCCTGCAGAATTAAGAAACAAGGGATGTAGTTGGTTAGTAATGAGTTAAATTACAGAGTATCTGCACTACACCCATGAGTTGGTGAGCACTGGAGTTTGGGTGAACTGGTGTGGCTTATTCTACTGCTTGCACTGTCTGTTTAAAGTATCAGCTGAAGCATTCATGAGACCAAATGCAGCCGGTGGCATTTGGGCTGTGGAAATTATAGTTTTAATACTTTTCTAATAGTAATTTGAGAGCTTAAAGGGTTATATGACTAATATTTCAGTTGGACACTGAAAACCTTCAAGTTTCAGAAAATAATTTTTTTTCACACAACCTTGATCAAATAGCCAAAAATATTACAGGATTCCTCTGAAGCACTAGCCATGGCTGCAGCAACATACTTGGTGAAATAGATCAGTGGTCCAATCTGCTTTGACATCTCCTATGTAACTAAAAATAGGAGAAATAGAAGAGAAAATTTGTAGGGCTGGTAGTGGCTTATATTTTTCAGTAATTTATCAAGATTCGAGAGCACAGATTTCCTTTGGGAAATATTAGTTCTTAGGTTTACAAAGTGCCTCAGTTGTAAATACCCATAAAAATGACAATTTGGTAGGTCGTATTTATTCTTAGGCGGGTCAAAGGACATTAGCGTATTCCTACTATATAAATCTGTCAGGTACAGAATTTCTTTATGCTCCCAAATCACAAAAGCGCCTCTTACAGTCAAGGAGAAAATGTCACATTATTGCCAATCAAGGACAACAAGCAAGCATATCGATTTCTACCCAATAACTTTTACCCTGCTCACTAAGTTTTTATCACTGAAACTGGACACATCAACGGATTGGATTTAATATATACATATAGTGCTGATTTATTACAGGAGGAGAAATACAGTCTGGCCTTACATCTAGCTCAATATTTTAACACATTTTATTCCTTGCATTGAAGTTTGCAATGACTTTTTCTACAGATAAAGTGTATAACTTTCAGATATCCCTGGATGTGCAGAAATGTTCAGCTCGCACAGGGACATTGACTGCTATAGGTGTACATGCATCCTGCATTTGGTGGTCTTACAGTCCTGAGTCTTGATTTTAAGACTTTATGTATGCAGAAGTCTGTAGCAGAGGTACTGTTTCAGAGAAGTATAACTAAAGATAAGCTTGGGGATTAGGGATGTGAGATTGGAGGGCATATAGTCACAAAAGGTCAGAGTTGCTTGCTGAGCCTGGTCTGAAGATGTTGATTTTCATCTCGTCTGTGGAGCTGTATATGTAAAGCCTTATGTAAAAGGGCTGTTTACCAGTCACAGATACTGGAATGCAACAGAAGGCTAGCATCGTCCTTCTTGGTCTCTTCTGTTGGTAAAACTTCATAATTTTTGGTCATTTTTTTGTTGATAACTGCAGATCACTGCAGATGATTTGGCCCACTTCACAAATGCGGCATCTTTGAGCTCTCCATATAGAGTGATAGCCATTGCTTATGGTAGAGGTATGATCAATTAATTACTTCTTGGAAGGCAAGCACATCTACAAAACTGAAGGCAATAATCTTCACCACAGAATTACAGAACAGTGGAGGCTGGAAGGAGCATCATCTAGTTCAGCCCCCTGGCTCAAAGCATGGTCAACTAGAAAGGTTGCTTAGGACCTTATCCAGACAGGTTTTGTATATCTGCAAGGATGGAGTTGCCACAACCTCTCTGGGTAACCTGTTCCAGTATTTCAGTGGTCAAGGATAAGCTACTGAGTTAAAACTACAGGCCACGTAAGTCAGCAGGAACAGGTATCTGCTAATTTTGTTATGACAAATGTATGAAACAAGTAGCCTAGAGAGCAGTCAGCTCCCTTGTTGTGAAATGGTAACGTCCTGCTGGGATATTTACCTATCTGGGCAAAGACATCAGTTTTGATTGTTCTTTGGCCCCTTGAGCTGGACAACTCTTCTGTAGAATAAATGGATGTAGAAGCAGCTGATGGTTTTGCTGCTCATGTTCATGATGATGTGGAGAGACCTGGAAAGGCCATACCGTACTCTGCGTTGCTTCCTGATGGAATGAGCAGAGGGACATAAGTTGAATTTCTCCAGACATGTCCTGCCCCAGCCAGACATTTTGTCGAGAGGTTATATTCAAGGATTATGTATGTTTGTCAAGATTTCCAGATGTCTAGTAATCGCAGCCTTTTCTTGGCACATGAGAAAATCCTTTCTACCGTGCATGTATAGCAAATCTGACACTTACTGGAAATGCCTGCTGCACATGGTGTGCACACTTGCAGTAAATCTGATATGTCTGGGGCTCTTTCTTGTGCATGTGCCCTCCTGTGAATTTTCACGAGCACAACAAATTGGATGTGTCCCAAACACTTTTGGATTTACTGTGCACATTCAGACCATCTGTGCAACACATGTACCACAGGTCTAGTGATGCTTTAAGGGTTTTGACACCGTGCGTACACTACACAGCTCCTGATGATGCATTTCAGTAGAGGAGGAGTTCAGTACGGGATCATGGAACACTCAGAAATCATGCTTTTTACTAGGAACCTCTAGGAAGAATTCTGCCACTGGAAGAAGCTGATTTTTGGTTCTTTAGTCTCCTGACTTGTCACAGATAATTGTCCAGTAAGACTTGTCCTACCTTCAAGTGTGCTTTCCTATTGCAAAGGTTTTGAAAGGATCTGTGAATGCAATGTTTTTTTGTTTTTTGAGGGGTGTGTGTCTTGACTGGAACCTATTTTCTTCACCAAAGTAAATTCAAGACAGAAGAGGAGAGAAAAAGATGGTGAACAACTTGGATTTGAGAGGAAAATATGACCCAGGGTATGCATTATCGATTTCCAGCTCAGATGGAAATGTTAAGCTTTGCTGATTGCCTTCAAATCACCTCTCAGAATCAGGCCCACAATGAGAAAGTTACAGCTACTTCCATGCCATTCTTACCTTTCCAGGTAAATACAGAAAGCTGTAGCTGCCAGAGCAGTGATGAATCATGACTTTCTTCCATCCAGAGAGCCTTGGGCTTTTTCCACCTCCAAACATTTAACTTACTTGCAGGGCTGACAGAAAAGCTGTAGATATTTTTTTTTCCAAATATCCATTTGCCTTTCCATTTATCTACTTTTATCTAAAGTATAGAACCTGATGGATGCCCTAGGTAAATCACACATTTTCTGTCTGCCAAAACGGTTTTGCAAATGCTTATTTCATGCCATTACCATTTTTCTGTTTCTAGCAGTAAATTAAAAAGTATCAGCCATTCATCCACTTTAAAAGTAATGCCTTTCCTTTGCATAATTACACATACCCAGTGGAGATCTGTATGCACAGTAAATCTGTTCCTTTAAAAGGTTTCGCCTTAAGTACCACAGTGACATAAATTGGTGTAGTGCAAATTTATTTATTTAAAAGGTTTATTCTTTTAGCTGATAGGGTAACTGATCTACTTCCATTGTTTCATTTGGGCGGGGAGGGCTTTTATTAATGTATCAGATTTAATTCTGCAGCAGATGTTTATGTGGAAGGGTCTCACTCCTTACAGGACTTGAGGCAATTGATATGTGTGTGTAATTTATTCTCATTACAGGTTTATTCTTAACTGCTGTTCAGGGGGTATTCACTGTATCTCCAGTAGATCCTTGAGAATTGAATAGTTTAACGAATGTAATGAGTAAACCTGAAAGACGTACACATAGAGAAGTATACGTATTTGGACGTTACCGCTCCAAATTTGCAGATAACATAAGTATGGTATTAAAAGTGAGTGAGAAATTACCAGAAACAAATGTCTTCCACTAATAAGTGCCCCAGACAGTATTTTGGCAAAGGAAAGATTAAAAAATTGGATCTCTTAATCATTCTCATGTAAACTTGCTCATCTTTATAAGTTGTGCTTGTAGCTCTCAGGGGTGTCAAACCTAAGGCAGAGAAGCCCAGCTGGTGGAAGCCTGGGAGTGAAATGATGAATTTTTTAGCAGCTCTATGTTTATTTTTAGGCTTTATAGAATTATATTTCACTTCCCTTTGAGTGAAATTGTAGGAAGTATCTTAAAAAAAAAAAATTACATTAAGAAACTTTACCAGAATGACAAAAAGTAGCAAAACACCAGAACCTAACTACAGTTGAACATATAAACATGTCTGGATTGCAGCTGATATTGTGGCTACAGTATAATCCTGCAAATATTTACATACATGTTCAGTTTTATGCATATGAGAATTCTTCAGATATTCACAGTCTGAGGATACATCAGACTGCAGGTTAGGTCATGACATGAGTGATGCCATGGAGAAGTGATCTAAATTTCTAGTGTGAATGTATATTTTGTAGATATATTTTCCATGGTACTGGATATGAAAGTAAAATTCAAGGTGGCTGTATTTTTTTTAGGTTATGCAATAAAAACATACAGAAACATTTTGGGGAGAGGATGGTTTATAAGCACATTTTGGGTCTTGAATCTAATTTGGTTAATAAAGGTAGTTTCATTACACAATCAAAATATTCAACCCTATAATTTCACACTATCCATTTTAAAATGTTTTTTCCTGGCATTACAGAGCTGTTGATGCTCTTTCCTGCAGTTGGAAAGGAATAACAGTCTTAGTATCCAAAGCAATCCTGGGAAAATGACATGGGCCTGGGATGAGGAGGTGCATATAATAATTATAGATGTAACAAGGGCTGTATATTGGAGAGAGAAAGTTTATTACATGAAACTCCACATTCCATGTCCATTAAGGTCACTCTTTTGAGATTTCTGGATTTTTGGGGTCTTTTTTTCTAATACATGAAGTAGATCAGAGGTTGCTAACTGTCCTTTTTGATCAGAATAGATTGTGGTGGTTGCAATCATACAGCTTCATAGCAGTACTGGGGAACAGTAACAAATGCTGGGAGGGGGGCTTGGAGAAGCAGGGGGCATAGCCCATTCAGACATTAGGGAGCAGGTTTGGTACTGGTGTTTTGACTTTAGTTGATTTACATACCCTGAAAGTGTGACTGATTCTTGTTTGAGGTCAGTTCTAACTATTGTATTTCACACTAATACTGATCCGTGACAGCAAAGAGTAGGCTTTCTTTTGTATGTAGGTACACAGATACACAGTCTAATGCAACTGTTTCAGCCAACCTGGTTTGTTTTCAGAGAGATGTATATGCCCTGAGTAGGAAGAAAAAGCACTCCTAGATGGTTTGTAATGGTGCTTGATAATTTTAAGGGCAGGACTGTGTGATGCAGTTGCCTTTGATACAGACTGGATTAGTAAGTGACAAAGATGCATCTTTGAATCCCATGTCCTAGAATGTGCTCATGGGAGCTGCTAACTGGGAGTGCTGGAGACTGCAGCCTTCCCCACTGAAACAGCCTCCCCGCTGTTCTGCAGTTGGGAACCAGAGTCACCTTAAAGGGTGAGAGAGTACCTCATCTTCCAGACTGGCTCAATCTTTGTCTTCCCATGCTGTTTGCATCGATGCTAATCAATGTTAATTATGGTAGTGGGGCTTGTGATGTACTCATTATAAGAGCCATCCTATTTTTCTGTGCTTGTACAGCCTGTAACACAATAGAGCCCTGATTGGGGTTCCCTAGATGCTACATATAGTAATACAAATTGTTATAATAATGAATACATGGTTCATGGTGTAAGACTACCAAACTCAGTTCATACAGCCTGCTGAAGCATCACTTGATAATTCTGTTTGCTGTTACCACTAACTGTGGCATACAGGATATGTCCTGACAGTTGGGACCTCAGCCAGTAAACCATTTAAGCTTTTGTTAGTATTTAAATAGGTGCATGGTTTTAAATTTACATTTGAGTCTGTGGTTGTTAGTGTAAATATATGCTTGAGTGTGTGCTTAAAAACCTCTTCTGATTCAGCATCCTTATTGTGCTGGGTTTGTTATCCCACCCCTACTCCATGACTATATGGGAGTTGATGGGATGGTGTGCCAGAATAGATGTTTTTTTCCTAGGCTGAAGGTTATAGGTGCAAGAGCAGGAAGATGCTCCCTCCAAAGAGCTGAGCAGCTAGTTGGGTGTAGGTTGTAGCAAGGGTTCCCACCTCCTCAGGCTGCGGTCCCCTTCCCAGTGTCACTCAGTGCTGGGCACTCTTGTACTAAGAACTGATACCTGACAGGTGCAGTTGCCTGTGATTAATTTGGTTCAGCTCTACTGTTGTCCTCACTGGGAATTTCAGCACCATTGTTTTTATGCATTAATTGGTATAAATAATTACTATTCAGTCCCTGACTCTGCATCTCCAGGCCTTACCCTTGTGAGTTCTAGTGACTTAAATAGTCTCATAATTTTTTTTCAAATAAATTTTTCCACAAAGAGTCCCTTATTGCTTGTTACCTGGTTTGTTATGGATATTGGTTCTAGTCCCATTTTTTCAATTCCCACTAGACTGCATTCCTGGATTTTAGTTATCTATGTGCAGTTTAGGTGTGTGATTATCTGCCTGACTCTGGTTAGTTCTCCATTGTGTACCACATTGTGCTTACCAAGCCTGTGTAACAAAAATGTTCTAAATTGTTAAGGTGTTATATTACCTCTCTTGAGTGTACATGTTGTTTTAAAAGGAATTTGAGTCAGTGTTGCTTCTATGTTTGTAATTAATCTAAAACATTTAGTGTAGCAGCTGGATTTTTCCTTGTTAACTGTGCTTTACTGAGATTTCATGATCTACAGCACACCCTAGTGATACCTGGAAATTACAAAGTTAGACCCAGTCAATTTTACTTCCTTTGTGGTGAAGGCAAACTTAGGATTCCAGTAAGCAAAGTCTATGAAAGTAAATGCTTTTGTATTCAAGATGTGAAGCGGGTTGAATCCCTTGGTTTATGAAACAAAAAAGAGCCTTAGAAATTGAGACTACAGGATATTCTTCTGTGAAAAGAACATCTGTATCATGAGTTTATCTGTTCTGCAGTCTGTATTGTTGGATGTATTTTACAACAGACCATGGGGAAAAGCAACCCAGGGTTGTGTGAGAAGGGAGGAGAATATTTGTTGGGTTCCTTTTTAGACTGGAGAGAGCAACCAGATGTAAATAAAGCATTGTGGAGGAAACCTGCAGGTAGTCTTCACAGGTCAGAAGCCCAAATGATCATTTACTGTCTTATGGCCAGAACATTAAAATTTAGGCTAGATATTTAATTCCTGCTTTTACAGATGGTTAGGTCACTTAGTTTTTCAGGTGATGGTACCTATCTGAAAACTACCCAGTTTTCAGTGGCCAACAGGTCTATATGATTGTGCAGAGGTATGTGCACCTACTTAACTTTTTAGGCTACCTTGCAATCATCTTTTTCTGGATTAGGATCTCTATTTTGATAATCTGGTTTATTTTTAATTCTCTGAATGCACAGAATGGCAATGATTATGAATTGGATACCCTTGACCCCCCTGGTAGGGTGAGAAAACAGGTTTGAGAAGGACTCTGAGAAGGAAGTTTAATTATATTATCAAGGAGGCAGGCAGATATTTATCAGAGATTAAATCAAAATGGTGATGTGTGGGTAACACTGAATGGAACTGAAAACAATATGAGCATCAGAGAAGAAGAGTGTAGGCCTTGTACGTTACAGTGGTTGAAGTTAAATCTCATGAATTCTCAAAGAGAAACAGAATTCATCAGAGAGATGAGAGTTAACAATATCCTAACCTCCCAGCATGTGAAAGCTGTAGCGAGTATCCACTGCAGATGCTGTCAGGCTCTCGAGCAGCTTGTGCAAGTTCAGTATGCCTGTAGAGTTGCTGTTGTCATTGTTCACTGCAGGTGCTTAAGCCCCAAACAACTAAGCTATCCCAGAAAAAGCAGGTTTGGCCAGTGAACATTGCATGCCAGCCGACAAGCAGTGCTGAGGCTGTTCATTTCATGAAGGGCCATGAAGCCCGGACAAGTGCATACACCAGTACCCTTGACCAGCTTGCAGCTCCAGCTTGGCTCAGCTGTAAGATCCAGTCCTGTATCTCTGTTACATCTACAGAGTGTTAATTGACTATGTGAGGCAGAGCTAAAGGTGGTGCCCTCCTTTCTGGCTCGCTCATGCATGACAAATCTCTAATATTCTTTGGAGAGACAAGTTTCCTCTCAGACCTCTGCATTTCACTCTTGTCAGGTAATCCAAACAATAATGGAAATGAGCATTCTGGTTTATGTAAATAAAAACAAAAAGTTTGCAATAATTTATGGTATTTATTTAAATGACATGCAAATTACTTTGTGAAACTTAGGGGGGAAAGCAGCACAACTGAAACAGCACAATTGTTTCCAAGAACATTCATTTCAAATCCACATACAATATTTCATTCATGCTTAATTATTTCCCCAATGCTAGTCTAAGCATTACTAGTTTCCTTTGTCTTTTTGCTTTTGCATGCAGTGTGATTAGCAAAACTGCTTGTGCTCTACCAACTTCTGCACGTACGGGGTTTAGCCTCATTGTTCAAGGGGTGGAGCAACAAGCAATATGAACACTCATGCTGCCAAATTTGGCACACGTGAGCCCTCCAAAGTATACAGATATCACCCATTTCATTTAAATCCCTGTCCGTTTTTTTGCATTGCTACCATAATGGCAACTCCATTGTCTGGGTGTATTATTTGAAGCAGCTTTTCTCCCATTGTTTGTGCACTGTAATCCTTGCGGTTTCTGTAGTCATCGTGAGCAGCTTACTTGAAAGAAATCACTTAGCTCTCACAGATCACTCTCTCTGAACCTGCTGGCAAAGGAACGGGCCATGACTAAAGCATGAGACCTGTGATCTTTCTGAAGAAAATCTCTTCAGTAGAGTTTATAATTTGTTGCTTTCATGGGGCTCTGTTCTCAGGGTTTGGACTCAGTGTTATCTTTCGTCCCCCATGGATTTTTCTACAAGGCATGATGGGAATGTAGGCTGAAAAAAAGACTAATAATGCTGGCTGTGGATGTGTACCCTAACAACATTTTACACACATTTCAAATACTGGCAAAGGGAGACATCTACTGTTTGACAGAAATTAAGGACAGTTGTTTATTCTAATCGCAGCAAAATCTTAGCCTTTTATTCTTCCATGACATAGAGATTGACACACCCTGCTGTGAGTCTTTTCAACAGACTTTTGAGAACTTAATGCTTGTCTACTTAGGGCAGAATGAAAGATCCCCTGGAACTTATCATAGAGAAGGAGCTGCCCAGATCTTTCCCTTTCTAGTCTGCTTGGCCAGTGCCCTCTACTCCAGTGTCTCTCATGGTTGTGTATATACACACTGTTGTAGTTAAAGCCATTTGGTATCAGCTGTTCTTTATCAATTATGCCCATTATGGGTTTGCATGCACATCATTTTATTTCTGGGACAGTCATTTGTGATGTTTTTAAGGCAGTGGTTCCCAAATTGAGGTCTGCAGAAAACCAGCAAAGGGCCTCTTTGTAGTTTGCAAAGACTCTCCAGTTCTTTTTGTTTCTTAAGTCTAGATCACATTATGGTACAACTATAAATATGGTATAAACACTGCCCTGCTCTTCACTTAGTTTAGCAATAGCTATTTATACAACTCTCTTATAGCCATACCGGCATCAAGTGTGATCCCAAATGGTGACACCCTTGTGATTCCACGTGAAGCAGAGAGGTGGCCCAGGAGACAGTATTAAAATATAACACGCTGAACTGTGTAAGTCTGAAAATCCCACCATAATAGATTTTGCAGTGACTTCTAGAAGCTTGGAATCTGGTCCATCATTGTAGAGAGTGATTCAAATTCACCTTTCCATCTTCTTGCCTCCAACCTATCATATGAGAAGAGACCATTGGGCAATACACTGTGTGCAAGCTGGCTTCTTCATTTCCACGCTGCTACCTAGCTGACTGAGAATTCCCCTCTTGCCTGCCACGTTATCAGAACTGAGACCCAGGAAGGCTGGAGAGAGCTGTTCTGTGTTCCCAGAAGAACAGGAAACTTAGTCTTAATGGCTTTGTATCTTTGGGCTCTCATTCAGCACCTGTGAAGTCAGCCAAGGAGCCTTGACTCTGATGGGACTTAAGTCAGCTGCTTTGTGCTTACTCTTTGTGTCTCTGAAGTACTATATGTTTGGGGCCAGAATTATATGTAGCTGAACATCTACTATTCTCAGACTCCACAAGCACAGGTTACGGTGCAGATTTCTCACATCACTGAATAGTATCAAGCATGGAAATCTATCCCCAATGTTATTCCAGACACCTTTAAATGTCATCCTTCCATCCTTGATAGTAGAATGCTTTTGTTCTTTAACTGAATTCACAATACACAATTTAGATCTGATTTTGAACTTTGTCTACTTTATGTATGCCCTTTCATTAGAGGTTTGAAGAAAGCTCAGATGCACTTTTCTTGGATACATTCTGCAAAAGAGTGTTGAATAGAGGAAGTGGTTGTAGGAGACCACTTTTTTAGCTCCTGACTGGAAACCTTGCAGGTATTTTGTGTAGCTATTTTTTAACCAGGGTTTTATTTCCACTTCAGTGTTCATACATACATGTAAACATGTAAACTAATTTCAGGACACTGACTTTTACATTCAGATTTGCTATAGCTTTTTCTGAAAAGGTCACAAAATGGCTACTCTGTACTGGTAAACACAATTCTGAATGAGGCTTCTGAGGAAGTAAAAAGCCAGCACAAATGACTACTGTAATAAGAGTCTGAAAGAGCAGAAGATTGGTACACCATTAAGGGTATGCCTTAAGGATCTTTATGGATTGTTATGCAGTTAAGGATATGCCTTAAGTATCTTTAACAGCTCACTTGGATAGTGCTAGCTAGCAATAGATGCCTTCTTCCAAAGCACCAGCCTTTATTTTTGCATTATCTTTCAAGACTGAGCTGATATATGCAATTAATAGTGTTTTGTGACCTTCTGCACCAGCAGTCTATCTTTTTGGCATTGAAACTGATTTTGTCCAACTTGCCATTTTATCACCTGAGATTGTGCAGGGAGACCAGAGAAGCACTTTTTACAGCAGCAGTGAAATGATTTAGTACAGTGATACTGTTCTTTAAATTCAAACTGTTTCCTACAAGCTGATGAGGCAAACCTCCTCTTTGCTTAATGTCACATAAGGTACATTGAAAGGCTGTGAAGAGACAGATGTTCTATATCTTCACTTCATATGCAAAAACCTGTTATATCCTTTATTTGCATTCAATTAGAAGTCAGACCCTGATGAATATCTAATGTAGGAAATGGGGAAAAGATCTGCCATCAAGCATATGTTTTGCTTGTAGTGGATCTCTGTAACCTAGTATTGTGTCTTCCTGTAGCGATTCGGTCATGTTTACTATTTTATTTACACCTGCATGCACAGAGGTGAAGAGTGTTAATAGATGAAAATTGGAGCTGAGTTCCTGCTTTTAGAAATGTTGCCTTTTTTTCAGTGTAGAGAGTTCTGGAGAAAGCACCATTCCTTTTGAACAGTCAAGCAGTTGCAAAATTTCCATTACTAAGTGGCTCTGTTTAAGGATTGAAATGCTATAGCATTACTTTTATATTAATTTTCTTCTTCAATGTGCCTTGTTTGATCTTGTGAAGCTTACCGTTTTCTTGGTAATCCGGAGTATCAGGAACCCAGAAGTTATAACACTGTATTGTTGTCAGGAAGGGAAGGTTCAAATTATAAATGTAATACAAAGCAGAGGTGGCAGACTCTTTCAGAACAGATGCTGTATTCCCCGTGACCCTGTAAAAGCATGCATACTGGGGTTATATAGTATCTAGGGAGAGATGTATGTTGTCTGGAGCCCTAGATGTTAAACTGGGATAAGCAGAGCAGTTTTTCCTCACTGCAGCATAGGATTTCCCAGACTTCTGGGGGAACTGATAGAAATCTCTTACCTTCCTAAACTTGGATGTGATTAGAAACCTGCTTTGTTACATCTTCCATCCCCTTTCTTCTCTGTGGACCACTCCCATCATGCACGCATTCTGGGGAACACATGACATTTCTTCCTTTTTCCTCTTTCCTTCTTGCTTTGATGTAACATTGTAAATTAAACCACCCTTACCCATATCCAAGTTAACACACTGACACAAAAGGGAAATCTTGAGTATTTTTAGGTGCTTTGCAAACTTGACGCAGTGCAAGTAATATAGATCCCTTTGCCTAAGTTTTGTATGTTTCTTTCCTGCCATTGTGATAGTAAGAAATGTAAAGATTTTGAGAAAAAAAAAAAAAAAGCAAGTAGATGAAATGATGAAACTAAGTTTGTTACTTTCAGTTGCTTAATCTTCATGTTTTCTTCGGGAATCTCTGGCATAGAAGAGAATTCAGAGAAACAGCTTTTTTTTTTGTCCAACAAGATTAAGTGCCTCACCTTAAAAAAATCTGTCATGGTTTCCTGTGAAGGTAACAGGTATTTCAGATGATTGCATCACGTATTTCTGGACAGTTCTTACAGACTGAGCCTGCTCCTGATGGGCATTTTCTTGAGACCCTGTAAGGAGCAAGCTGAAAGCCAGAATGAATCATTCTGTTGTTAGTAACAGTCCACCTCCAGCTGAAATCATTCCTGGTGCCCCTCAATGTATCTCCTAGGATGTCAAAAGCTATGAAAATATGCAGTGAACCCAGGATGCTGAGGACATGCTGAACTGCCTTGTGGTTGTTTTGGGTTCTTGCTGTATGTTAGTTAAGGAAGGATTTGGCAAAAATCCGCTAAGTGGCTCATCAAACCAGAGTGGCAATGCACCATTGCTGCGGTTGATTTCTGAAGCTTGCTTTTGACAGATGATTTGAGGATTTTGGGGGGTGAAAGGGATTTTTTTTCTCTTGATTTTTAAAAGCATAGAGTCCCTAGTAGCCTGGAGAGGAAAAAGATGTAAAACATCCTGATAAAGTGGACAAAGAGAACTGTGATCTATGAATAGTAATAACAAATTCTGAGAGCCCAGCATACTGCAGTGAATATAGTGAGATTCCTGGCAGGAACTGATTTGCAGCAGGAGCAGAACCACCTTGAACTGCTCTCACTCCACTCTTAGAATTTAAAAAGCTCGTGAACCTTTATCTCTGGTACTAATTATCTGTTAAGAGTGGATGTTGGAATGTGCACAAATACAAGAATTAGGGACAGATCCAGCCAGAATACACACTCCTGTACCAGAGAATACAGCCAGCAGAGGTGTCCCTGCTTGTGTTTAGGATGTCTGTTCCCCGAACAGCACGAGCGGAGCCGAACTCCGGTGATGGCGAGGTGTGGGGAGCCACCAGATGGAGCCCGCCGGGTAGCAAACGTGGTCGGGACTTGCTGCTTCAGTAAGACTAAAAATAGGACTTCTGTGCTGTTGTTTAGCCCAAACTCACAGAATGTTTGGTGGAACATGTGGTGTGCTGATTCACGTGTATTGGCTAACGCTCACCGAGGAGAATACCAGGCATGCAGTTGGATGCTGGCTGGTCCTTATGTACGGAATCAAATCTTAATCCCGCAGACTGCAATAACCAGACTCTCCTTGACTTCAACAGTCAGAATTCCTCTGAGAATGTAGTATGATTTACAGCAGCATGTACATCTTTAAAGGATACGCTCTGCACTGTTGCCTGCTATTTTTGTTTTAGTAACTTCTACCATGGAAAAAAATAGACATCATAAACACCTGCTTATGTGGTCTTAGTAACATGTGTTTATTTTTAACTGGAGTAGTGAGGTATAGAGTGATACCAAAAAAAAAAAAAACAAACAAAAAACAACCTCCTTCGATGGTTGGCAGACTTAATTGCTTTTAATTGTCCTCATCAGAAAGCTGCTTACAGCTGGAATTTGGGGCCTTACTTAAAAAAATGTACATGGCATTTTGGTTCTTTGCTCATTTTAGGAATTGCATTTGCTTTTTACATCCAAATCATAAAAAATCAAGAGCACCAGCAGACCTGCAACATTTTGAGTTGTTACACAGAGAGTTATTTTATGTGACTGTATAAAGCATGGGGAGGTTAAGAAGTCCCCAGCGCAGTCACAGGAAATGGACAAAAATGGCAAGTTATATTCCTCCTTCTTTTCCTCATCCTGCTTTTTCATCTTCTCAACAAGTAACTGAGGGGAGATGGTTTACCTTAAATCCGAAATGGAATCAGAAATGAAATCATAATAGAGGTTTAGTTGACAACAACAAAAACCTCTGTTAATAATCCGTTCTTGGGAAATGGCAGCATTTTTAACATGAGGCAGTAACTTTCCAAAGATTGTACCGGTGTTAAGAAGCAGTGTGATATTTCAAGCGCCATATGTGACACAGCTGTTTAACGCTGCTTCGGTGCGTATCGCGTTTGATTACATATGGTGCTCTATCAGACTGGCAGGCTGCGCTTTACCGGGCTGATGACTGAAATAAACCTGGATGAAAAGTACGCAAAAATACTCTCCGCCGATGCTCTCAGATTACAGGCAGGGACGTCCTGGCAGCATTCTGTGCGCCGCAGGCCCTTTCTTCCTCCCGGGGAAGGGCTCAGCTGGGGCCGGGCCGTGCTCTTCCAGAACAGACCCTGCAAGCCCAGGGCCGTTCTGCCGGCTCCTTCATAAAGGCCGTGTCCGCGCGGCGGAGCCCGGGTGCCTCCGCGATGGGCACCGGCCGCCAGGAGAGCGGTTCCACCGCGCCTGACCTCCGGCCT
>NW_020799113.1:10832677-10838124 GCF_003259725.1 Athene cunicularia
GGGCTGCCCCGGGGCGGGCGGCGGGGGGGGCCGGGCCCTGGCTGCCCCCCCGGCCTCTGGGGCCGTCACGGGGAGACGGCGAGGAGAGCTGGGCGAATCTTCAGGTCCGAGGGAGCGCTCCTTTGGCCGGGGTTTCTTTTACCTTGCGGCTGCATCATCGTTTCAGTAATAGTGAACCTGAAATGGGCGTTGTGGGAAAGTAAACACAAAAATACGTGAAATGCAATTAAATTTCAGCTGTTTGAAAGAGTTTATAATTGCGTTTTATGCTCAGCCTATTTTAGTCATAAAGATTTTAATAAATTTTAAAACATTGGGAATATGAGGGTTACTTCTAGTGAGCCGAAGCTTGCATTTTTGTAGTGAGTCAGGGAAAGCATGTTTCATTTTCAGGTTGAGTTTGTATTTGGAAGATACCACTGCAGTGTGCTTCGCCAAGTATCTCTACAGGGGAGCAACCTCTGCTATTCCTGTTTTCCAAGTGTTAGCTCTTTTTTCTTTCTTAACGGAAGGTTGGATTGGTTTAGGTTCAGTATCAGTTACCTGTATCTTTTGTTAAAAAAAATAAATCTACCTTCTATGTACATGTGATTATATTTTTAATCATACTGAATATTTTTTTCTTTGGCTTTGCCCTGTAATCCCTTTCCTCAGTTGGCACACGGAATCGAAGAAACTTGCTTAATGAGCAAGCTTTTCCGTATGTTCAGTGCTGAGTCCTCGGGCCTTATTTACTGAGCACTCCTCCAGCTCTGCTATGGGGTTGGACTTTCTCACTTTGACTTTAGGGGCTTTCCTCTGATCTCCTTGGTCTGAATCGGTGTCTTTCATTAGTACTGAACCTATTTTTGCAACATGAGATGTGGATATTTTTAGTATCTCTATCTGTTCTCCTATCATTAAAGTAGTTGCTGAAGTCAAAAGTATCCACTTGCTTTGCCAAACTGAAAGACAAAGATGGTTGGTTTTGGTTTTTTTTTCAGTGCCTGGCATTGTGTAACACCATACTCAAGGAGAGCTGCATTTGAATTTGTTATTTTTGAGGCTCAGCATTATTGCAGATATTGCTCTGAGACTGCAGGATGGATCCTGGGGAAGTTGGAGCATAGTAGCCGTTTCTGAAAACTTTGATTCAGATGACTGGCTTAAGTGCAAGCAAACATCAGGGACAAAACAAGGGATAAAATCTTTTCTTCAGGTAGACACTTTTTTTTTTTTTAAACAGAGAAGCTGTACTGTTTCTTCATGCAGCTTCTTTCCTTGGTCACCACACTTGCTGGCACTGGCAAATCTGAGGCGTGTGTTTCTTCTGTTGTGCCTCCTGATTTACCTGCTGTGACAAGGCAAGCAACCTGGGGAAAAGAATATTTCATATGCAGAAATTCTGGAAAGGTGCCCTGTTATCAGTTGGGTTTTCTTGGGGCTGGATTCAGTGCAACTGCCTGGCTTCCCATGGCTTCAGGATTGAGGGTGGAACATTCACCCGGGCATGCCCCGCTGCCCTTTTGGTCAGCGGGGGCCACAGCAATGGCGATGGGTAGCCACGCTCTCTGTGGGACCCTACAGAAATGAGTGGGCTTAGATAGGCAGCAGCAGCATCAAGTGAATGAGGTGGGACAGGTTTGGTGTCAGAGGGATCGTTCTTGAGGGCAGATCTCTGCCCCATGCTGGGGACTTGTCACGGTGCGTAAGGGGGCTGAGGTCCCATCTCTCTGCCTCCTTGTACACGAGAGTCATCCCATGTGCCTGCTCTGAGCCCCGACTGCTGTGCACGTACACCCCTGCATTTCTGATGCCCTGTCTCCAGCGCTCCCTGTTTATTCCCAGGTCACTTGTCTGACTCCTCCTGAAATGGGTTCCCTTCCTCAGGCTCGCCTTGATTGCTACAGACAGCCTCCCGCCTTCAGAAATCAGTGTGGAAGAGGTTTAAGCGTGTAACAAAATGGGGAGAAGGGCTGATATGTGAAAACAAACAACTGATTTGTGGCAAGAATTAGGACAAGGAGAACATACCTGAGAGATTTGTCCATTAGCATCTGCTGCTTGCAGAAGAGTGAGGTTCTGATTTGTCTTTTTCCCCAGAGCTGTGCACGATGCTGAACAGACGTGGCAATTGCTCAAGACAGAGGCAATGGATAGATAGAAGAATTAGATCAAAACTTTCTTAAGTCTCTCATTTCTGCTACTTGTCCTTGTTCAGTCTTCTGAATTTTTTTTTTTTGTTCTACTCTGTGCTTTTCTTTTGCAGATTCAGTAACTTTTAGCTATTTGGACATATATGTTTCCAAATGAAAGAGAAAGTGATTTTTTTTTTTCCTTTATTGACTGTGCCTCTGTCCTTTTAGTCTCACAGACTCCTGAATTCTGTTTTTTCCTAAAATGCATTTAGCAGCAAGATGTAGTCCCTGTTACAGCAAACAAAAGATAACTTAAAACGTCTTTTCCAGTTTTGTCAAGATGCCCATCAGTGTTGATGATGTGATGCAACTGTTGTGCCACCTCTCTCAGGTGAAGGGGATGAAAGCTGCTGTCAAACACTCTGCCCAAGGAGCACTGCTGGCAGGTGCAACAGCACTTCTTGGGGGTCTGGTGGGAGGTCCACCTGGAATCGCTGTAGGTAAGTGTGTTTTGCTTTAGGAACAAGGTAATGGTAGCAGTCAGGGAGGAGGTTGGTACCTGGTGGCACAGAAGAAAGAAAACTGGGGTGTAAAGCGAGAGTGTGTAAGTGTTCTTGGTCAGCCTTAGCAAGGGACAGGGTCATCTTCCCAATGCTCTTGTTAAAAATTATGTTTGTATTTTAAAAGTACCTGGTATTCACTCCTGGTGAACTTGTTTTTTTTCCTCTGGAATTCATTATTCCGTGTCTCTTTGCTTTTTATCCGTATATGGAGAATTACAGGAGGGCCAGAGACTAATAGGAAAGAGCTGTCTCTCCTCTGTGTTTTCTGCATTACAAGTTGTCTAGTTGGAAAGCTGCCTTGTCACTGAAGTCGTGTGGGCCTCGGTCCTTGAGTGCTCCTTACTCCTGAGAGCTTACTGGTATTGGAGTGTGCCTGCGTGAGGGTGAGCAAGGCTGAATTATAAAAAGTAACTAAATATGTGAGGAGTGACAACAGAAAATGCAAAACGAGGCTGTGTTTTTACTTCTGTTACAAGTACAGATCTAAATAGCCAGAAATAATATTTTGACAAACTGAATTTTGGAGGCAGGGTGTGCTCTGATGCCACCCCTCTGTCATGAGGGTTCTCCCTCCTTCCACCAGGATGTCTGTGTCCCCTGGCCACAGTGTCAGTCCTGTGAAATGGTGAAGGAGAGTGTGGTGTTGCAAATTAGACTGGTAATGCTGTGAAAGAGAACAGCTGTGTAGGAGCTAATGCTGGTTTCTCAGCAGCAGCCACAGTCACAGCAGCTGTAGGGGAATCCCACTGCTGTTACCTTGATGACCAGAAACCACTCTCCTTACCTGAACATTTCTTGGCTAGCTGGGGTAGGTGTTTTTAGTGAGGTGTTGATTTGGGAGATGAAAGCAGGAATGTGTCTAACCTCCGGAAGCTGATGGGTTTGGTGTCTGTGAGCACTTTCTGAGAGGTGGACTTTGTGGGAGTGGAGGCAGCAATGTGTGGCTCTACAGAAGCAGAAAGCTTGGACGGGTCTGGGAATCTCGCCTAAGAGATTATGTGCTCATGGCACTGATGAGGCAATTGTTGGTCTGGTGTTTTCCCTGGGCGTGGTTTCATCTAGTAGTAGAATTTACCTGAAGCAGTGCCCTGAGGAGTGTCGCTTTGTTTCTGATTCCCAGCTTGAAGCTCTTATCTCTGATTGTGTAAAGAGTTCCTTTGTGTTTGCTGTGGGTGAAGAAAGCTTTAAAAAATACTTCTTGGTGCATCGAACATGGTGTATAAACCTGGTTAAATGAGACACATATGCAACTCTGCCTTGATTTCTAATAAAGGCGGCAACATTGCTGATGAAGGCTGTGGGTAGAATGTCAGGTTTTAACATGAACTGGTCAAGAGTAACATCTCTCTCTTTTCTAGGAGGAGCATTTGGTGGATTGCTGGGTGCCTGGATGACTGCTGGACAGTTCAGGCCGGTCCCTCAGATTTTACTGGAATTGCCTCCTGCTGAGCAGCAGAAGCTCTATGATGAAGCTGTTGTTGTTATCAGTCACTTAGATTGGACTGATATTGCTCAGCTGACTGCTCTTGTAATGGGAAATGCAGGTCTCCAACAGAAGTTGACAGCAGTTCTGATAAATTACCTCTCCAAAGAGCTAAGAGCAGAGATACAGTATGGAGAATGAACCTTTCCAGAGCAGGCTTTTTACAGTGTTATAATTTTTTTCTCTGACAGTTGTGATTCTTCAGTGTAGCAATTAATAGTTATCAGTACTAATTATGAATGTAGGCAGATCTCAGTATTAGTTTGGGGTTTGGAGGTTTTTTGGGGGTGTTATTTTTTCTTTTTGGTAAGGATAGTATTAGATTACTGAATTATCCTGATGCTGACTTGTAATTTTGAATTACGCTGCACAAGGACTGAATTCAAAGTCACTGAAAGGAATCATGCTTGTCTTATGCTAATGTATTAGTAGTTAAGCTTTTCAAAGTCTGTGTGTTTTAGTTAGGACATTTAATCTTGTTTGTGCACATACTTTAAATTTCTTCTGTGAATGACATCCAGGTGCCAAAGTAGTTGGGGCACTGAAGAATTTTACCTACTGTCTGTTTCAGTCCTGGAAAGGAAAGTGTATTACTGTGAAATCAATGAACTCAATCCTTACTTTAATCTTTATCTAATGTTAATTGTAACTCTTAGGTATGTATTCCGTTCTGTAAGAAGTGAAGCCAATGCATAACAAGGTTTAAATGCAACAGGTAAACAAACTGTGCACAGTTAGTAGTTCAGCGTGTCCTATAATGAGAAGGCATTGCAATAATTCTAAGAAAAACTGAAAAATGAGGAGCTGAATCTGCCATGTTTTTACTATCCCTAGGGTTAGGGTTGTCATTTCAGCATTGGTTTCTTGACTGAATCTGCACAGCTGGTCCTTTGTTTTCATTAAAGTGTTCATGAGAAGCATCCTAGTGGCCTCTGTTTTGCTTTAAATAAATGAACTATTCTTTCCCCTAGAATCCATTTTTCCCCTAGAATCAAGACTTACCTGTGTGTGTGTGGCGAGATTTCTAGAGGTTGAATTATAAACTTGCAAGTTGCTATTGTATACATCTGATTGATTTACATCTGCAGGTACCGTTTGCTGTTAACAGGGCAGGGACTGTTCTTCTCATTTGAAAACACTTTTTCAGTGATGTGAAAGACAGAAGTGAATGGTAAGTGGACACTCCTTAGGCTGTGTCGCAGATGAAAGTCTCTCACACGGTTACGGTTTAACAGCAATTTAAGATTATTAATGGTATGAAGGTATGAAGTAGATCAAAGGTTA
>NW_020799113.1:10840392-10841973 GCF_003259725.1 Athene cunicularia
TCTAGATCATCAATAAAGATGTTAAACAGGAGTGGCCCCAACACCCAGCCCTGGGGGACACCACTCGTGACCGGCCGCCAGCTGGATTTAACTCCGTTCACCACAACTCCTTGGGCCCGTCCATCAGACAGTTTTTTACCCAGTGAAGCTGTGCCCCTCCAAGCCGTGAGCAGCCAGTTTCTCCAGGAGAATGCTGTGGGAAACGGTGTCAAAGGCCTTGCTAAAATCAAGGTAGACAATGTCCACAGCCTTTCCCTCATCCAATAAGCAGGTCACCCTGTTGTAGAAGGAGATCAGGTTTGTCAAGCAGGACCTGCCTTTCATAAACCCATGCTGACTGGGCCTGAGCATCTCGCTGTCCCACATGTGTTGTGTGATGGCACTCAGGATGAGCTGCTCCGTCAGCTTCCCGGGCACCAAAGTCAAGCTGACAGGCCTGTAATTTCCCAGATCATCCTTCAAACCCTTCTTGGGTGGACACAGTGGGCGTCACATTGGCCAATTCCCAATCTGTCGGGACCTCCCCGGTCAGCCAGGACTGATGGTAAATGATGGAAAGTGGCCTGGCGCGCACCCAGCCAGCTCCTTCAGCACCCTCGGGCGTATCCCATCTGGTCCCATGGACTTGTGTGTGTCTGTGTGATGCAGCAGGTCACTGACTGTCTCCTCCTGAAATGTGGGGGGGTTGTTCTCCCAGTCTCTGTCTCCTGACTGAGGAGGCTGGATTCCCTCAGTACAACTGGTCTTGTTATTAAAGACTGAGGCAAAGAAGGCATTAAACACCTCAGCCTTTCCTCATCACTTGTTACCATGATTCCTCCTGCGTCTAGCAGGGGATGGAGGCTCTCCCTGGTCTTTCATTTGCTGTTGACATACTTATAGAAACATTTCTTGTTATCTTTGATTGCTGAAGATAGATTAATTTCCAGCTGGGCTTTAGCCCTCCTGATTTCTGCCCTGCACAGCCTCACAGCCTCTTTGTAATCACTATGAGTGGCTAGCCCTTCTTCCAAAAGCCATAAACTGTTGCTTCAGAGGTGCTAAGGTGTTACTCCACCAGTCAATTTTCCTTTTGCACTCCCTAATACTTATTAATCTTTCAACCTTTTCGAGTTCCGCCACCAGGCTGAGCAGGTCATCCAGCTGATCACAGCGCACACGGGTGTTGTCACTGCTGCCCTGTGACAGGCTCAGGCACTCCGTGCAGTCTGGGACCTGGACCGCTGCATGTTTGCGTGGCAGCTCCATCTGGGTCACCATGTTCTTTCTGGTGGTGGTTTTGATACGAGTGGAGACCATAGTTTGGTCTACTTGTGGAGGGCAATAATATCAAACTAGCTCAGATGAGCACTAGACCCAGGAGATGGACTGTGCCCTGGTTGCTCTCACTCTCTGGGGGCTGCTCTTGTACGTGAGGGGTGTTGGGCACCGTCACTCCAGTCTCTGCCCACTCTGAGTTCCTGCTGCCCTTGTTCACAGCTCACTCTTCCCGCTCAGGGGGGAGGGAGCTTGAGGCACTCCATCTTCCCTGGGCTTCTGCCTTCTTGGCTTGCGGTTTTACCACAGGTTTTTGATGCTTTC
>NW_020799113.1:10842023-10845290 GCF_003259725.1 Athene cunicularia
AGAAGAGCCTAAGAGGTAAATATATAAAATTATTCTGAAGTCTGCAAAACTGAAGCATTCATTTCTCTGGACAACTGTTTAGCACAAAGGATTTAGACAAACGTGAGCAATACAGCGTTCAACACTCCGTAGAGGCACTGCATTTGGCTGTCTGTACCTCTGCCATTCCCTCAAAGCAGTCTGGTTTCATGTAGTGAACTCTGAAGGTTGTAGGTCTTACAAAACAATATAAATATGCCCTTTTATGCATTTCAGTGGAATTCAGATTATCTAGCAAATACATGAGTTTCTTGCCACCTCCTAATATAATTGAAACTCAAAAATTGAATATATGAATAAATGTATAGTCAGAAACTTAATTATATTATTACAATAAATATTTGTAGGTGTAGCAAATCCTCATGGTTGGGAAAGAAGAGTACCAACTTCTGAGATAAGAATGGCAACCAGCACGTTTTAATCTTTACACCAATAAGTGAACACGTCCTTACCAAAATAACTAAAAATTACAAATGCAGAGCAAGGTTAAAACTTGTACATTTAAGCCAAGTTTTACTGGCTGCTGAAGTCAGTCATGATTTAAATTGCACAGAGCACCTGCTTTGCCGATTTTAAATACTAGGCTGGACTCTAAAGGTAGGCTTTTCAGAAAGTGGTGATTTAGGAGGACAAAGGCTACTCAAGCCAATACTGTGTGTATGGACCAGTGATGAGATAGCCCTCCTTTGCAGATAGGCCTATCCTGATTCCCTGCCCATCCCAGCTATTATTGCAATAGGTAGTGAACTTCTGGCCTCTTTAATCATCACGTCAGGTCTTTGTGCATGCTGTTGTTTGTAAAGTTGTGTTCTTGAGTCCGTCTCAGTTGCTGAGTTCTTTGCATTTTGGTTTTGCTCTAGCCCTGACTTCATCTTCCTTTCAAGAAGTTGCCGTACAGACAGAGCTGTTGCGGTACAGTTGAGACAGAAGAATTGTCCTGGGTTATCTCCTGGGCCTCTGTGCTTGCACAGACGTTTGCTGTTGTCTTGAAGCTTCAGTCTGAAGATCCACACGGATCATGCATCGCTTTCTAGCAGCTGTACGGAGATGGTCACCCCATGTTCTTGCTTACCACCGCGTGGTGTCCACCAAGGGGAAGTTAGCTCCTGGTAAGAGGATTTAGACCGATGCCTTCATTGCTTGGTAGGTTTGGAATTTGTCCTGTAAGTGATTTTTGTTCCATGTGCGTGCACACTGTAGAGAGGTTTGCTGGAGAGAGGCTCCGCTAACTCAGCAGGAGGTTGTAAGGAGCAGTGAGGACAGCTCAGCGGTGGGCCAGGCTGTGTGGTGCTTGGGATATCTCCTGTGTGGATGGTTGGGAGGGTGTAAGTGGGACAGTGAGTCCAGGGGATAAAAGGGCTTTTGCCTGTCTGAAGGCAGAGTTCTGTGAAGGGGGAAGTGGCGTAGTGAGATGGGAATGTTCAATAGGAAAGAGCTGAAATGAGGTTCCCAGCACAGGTTAATCTGGGGACCCTCTTTGGTTGTTTGCCTTAATGGGGCTTTCAGTGAGTCGGGTGTGATGGGATCCTTTAAGGAAATGTTTTCATTCTTTCTATGGCTTTTTTCTTCTTAAGAAGTAATAAACTAGTTCTGAGAGGAATGTACTTTTTAGTTAAAACCCATTGGTTTTTCGTAAGACCTGTTGTTCTCTTATACAACAAAGCTAGTTTCTCAGCAACTTCATTTCCAAAAGTCTCCATACATGGTGCTGAATATTCTCAGTGCCATGTGGAGTCAGTAGGAGCTGTGGGGAATCAACACCTCTGAAAGCCAGGCCCAATTTTGTGGATGTCATTGACATTTCTTTTCCTCCATAAGTGTAAATCCAGTATTTTACATTCCTAGTATTTCTTAACATCTGGGTGGATTCTGTGGAAAATAATTTGTGCTAGAAGCAAGTTGTGCTTTTCTTTACTTTCAGTTATGCAATTAAAGTTTATAAATATTTCTGGCTGTCCTCTGGTTCTACTTCTGACACATAAAACTTACAGCTCCTTTTAATCTGGGGTGGGATCCTTTCTCCCTTGTAGTTCACTGGCATTTTCAACAATGCTTCTCTTCCTATTCTGCTCACTCAGTGATTCTGATCATTGGGGTTGATGTCAGCTGCAACTTTCTGCTCCACATTCTTGCAGCTGGTTTCTTGCAGACCTTACTGTTCTGTGAGCCGTTAGAGGTTTCTAGCTGCAGAGCTTTACAAGCATGTAGTTTGATTTCCTCAGCCTTTTTCAATCAAGACAAAAAACCCACAAAAAAGTGTTAATTTTGTGAGTGGAAATTCCCTTTGAGGAATTTTTGAGGGGGTTAAAGCAGTAAAATAAGTTCCTATGGAAAAAATACTGTTGCTTGAGGTCCAGTATGTTTCTGCTTTACCTTGAGACTAATACATTATTAGGAATCCCTGTGTTCACTCACCCCGCTCTGTACGCCACCAGATAGCAGTGTGGTTCCTGTTTTGTTACAGTCTGGGGTTTTTTCACTCTTAAGCCAATTGCACTTCGACTCTATTTGTGAAAGAGTTTTTTATTTGTTCAGAGAAGCCCCAGAGCAGCTGATCACCTTTGCATGGCTCGAGGTGCCATGTCACTGTAAGGAAATGTCCTAGCATTTGTTGGCAGTGTGGTGGATGGAGTAATGTGGATGGCTTCTGTGGACAGCCAGCTGCTACACGCTGCAGGAATGTGATGCAGCAGCTTTGGGTTTCTTTACTCACAAAACATCATTTCATGTTTATTAGAATTAGATTGGTTTAGGAAATTGTGGGAGTCACAGAATCACAATCAACCACGTTGGAAAGGACCTTGAAGATCATCTAATCCAACCGTTAACCTCACACTGACCGTTCCCAACTACACCAGATCCCTCAGCGCTATGTCAACCTGACTCTTAGACACCTCCAGGGATGGGGACTCCACCACTGCCCTGGGCAGCCCATTCCAATGCCCAACAACCCCTTCTGTAAAGAAATGCTTCCTGACATCTAGTCTTTCTCTGGTGCAACTTGAGGCCATTCCCTCTTGTCCTGTCACTACTAGGCTAAAGAGACTCATCCCCGGCTCTCTGCACCCTCCTTTCAGGTAGCTGTAGAGGGCGATGAGGTCTCCCCTCAGCCTCCTCTTCTCCAGACTAAACCCCCCCAGTTCCCTCAGCCGCTCCCCGTACGACCTGTGCTCCAGACCCTGCACCAGCTCCGTTGCCCTTCTCTGGACACGCTCGAGTCATTCAATG
>NW_020799113.1:10845340-10853335 GCF_003259725.1 Athene cunicularia
CTGCCTTTCCCTGTTCACCCTGGGCTGGCATGTGAGGCGGGCGGAATATTGCACTGAGCACCGAGCAGCCCAGGAGGTGTGGGACGGGGCTGCGCCACCACACTCTGCCATAGTTTCGTAATGTGAAGCCAGACATCAGTGTCTGTTCAGTTTTTAACAATCTGTCAGCCTTCACTGTCGAGCGAAGGGGGCTTGTGTCATATGGGTACCAGTAGAGGTTTGGTCCGAGTAGCTGGGCGTTCTGCATGGGCCAGTCTAGCTTATGTGAAGCCCTGCTGCCCCTGAGCTCCCGAGAAGCTTTAGGCTCCGTGCCACAGAGCAGCATGCTCTTAGTTGGTGTAACAGATTTCCCTTCCATAGGTTTTCAGACGACTGAAGTAGAAGCAGGGAGAAATGCATCGACTTGTGTTTGTTCTCTGCATCATTACTGAAGAGGTTTGGTGCTCGCGGAACTTGCTGGCAGGTGGCAGGTGCCTCTTTTCAAAGTGGTAGCAATAGGGTTGCAGTCTGGTCTGAAACACGTTTCACTGCTGGCAATGGAAGAAGAACAGAATCCAGCTCACGTGTTCATCTCAAGTGAGTTTGGACGTACGAGAACTGGGAAATAACCACTTGTGATTGTGGAGATCCTGGTACGTAACTACCGAGGGAGAATGAGCGTGGCACCCGGCCGTGGTTGTGTTGTTTGTATTTCAGGGGTTCATGGCAGTTCATACAGTTGAATGCTGCAGAGGATCAAGGTGTACTGTCTCGGGCCTGCCCCTCTGCCCTTTTTGTCGGCAGTGTCTGCAGCAGCAGCAGTGGGTACCCATGCCTTCTGTGGGCCTCCACAGAAAGGACTGGGCTTAGATAGCGAGCAGACCACACAAACTGCATGGATACACATTTACTGTAACGACCATTGTTTAGTTTCTTGTCACGTCCCTCATTTGTGAGTTACGTTTAAATTACCCTCAGGTGCGGTGTTAATTAGCATGCACGCTCTCTACAGGCATGGCAGGGGAAAGTGGTTTTGGTTTTGCATTGAGTCGGTGGTTGTGATCTTCCTCTGCCATCTTTACCTTCCCCCCATTTGCCACCGATTTTCGCTTCATGCTTCCCAGGCTGTCATCCAGCCTTCGGTGCACTATGAGGCAATATGTTCCTCTCTTACCAATCTTTTAGCTCCAATCCAGGGACATAGTTGTTAGCCCCTCACACATTGTTTATACAGAGTATCAGGCTTACACGATAGAGACGGTGATTAGTGGTCCTTGTACTTGATGAGAAACATATATGGGCGACAATTCCTCTCTTTGAGACTACCTAGAGAACTTAAATTCTTCTAGATAAGTCTCATCTTTTCCACGGTTTGTTCACCCATACTTAAGCAACATCTCCGTGTACATTGGATGAGTACATAAAGGCATACAAACACAATTAGTGCTGTAACTAAAATTCCCAAGGTTCCCAACGCACAGACTCAAATCAGGAAACCAGGAAGTGAAGCATTGGAATCTTTCTTCAGATCCATAAGGATCCATAGGGAGGATTATCCTTTTTTGGGGTGACCGTGGCGTATTCAGCCTTCTGTTCCCCAGTCCTCATGAAGCTACTTCCTCATCTGTAGAAAGTTCAACTTCAGGATATGTTAATGGTGCATCTTTCCGATCATGTCAACTAGAGTATACTTGTTCCATGACATGCAGACAGTCATGCTCCAGCTCTCCCCTCTCATCTACTGGCATTAAAGTAGCAGGATTCAAAGTTGAAGACATCCTTAAAGTGGCATCGTAGTGTTCAGTCAGTATTGCCTGATACTGGGCCAACCTGCTAGGAGAAACCCAGTGATGCCCCTTTTGTTTAAGTATAACTATCAGTGCATGTGTTACAAAAGCTGTGATAGATTGTCCCAAGGTGAGTTTCTGGGCTCCTTTAGTTAACACCACCGCTGCAGCTACTGCTCTCAAACACGCAGGCCATCCTTTATTTACTCCAATTGCTCAGAGAAGTCAGCTACCAACCTTTTTGGGTCTCCTAGAGTCTGGGTCGGGGCCTCCAGTGCTGTTGTTGTCTCTTGTGGACAGAGAACATGAAGGGTTTATTCAAGTCTGGCAGACCCAGAGCAGAAGCTCTCATTAATTCAGTCTTAATGGAATCAAATCCTTTCCATCACTCTGCTGTCCATCCCAGAGTTTCTCCAGGCCCCTTAATACCCACATATAATGGTTTATCAATCAGGCTAAAATTTGGTACGCGGAGTCTGCAACATCCAGCAATTCCCGAGAACCCTCACAGTTCTTCCTTAGATCAGGGGGGGAGCTATTTGACTAAATAGATTCTTTTCATTCTGCACTCAGTTCTCGTTGTCCCTGAGATATTCCAAATCCCAGGTAAGTCACTGCAGTTTGAGCTATCTGGGCCTGTTTCTGGGAGACACAATATCCAGGTAGCCCCAGGAAATTGCGCTAGTCAGCTGTGGCAATTTTACATTCCTGTTCAGCTTCGGTTCCCAAAAGTGTATCACCCACATACTGCAACGGTGTGATAGAGGGATTCTTACCTTGCCATTCTTCCAATTCGTTGGCAAGTACATTACTGAGCGGGGTTGGGTTATTCTTGAATCTTTGGGGCAGGACAGTAGGCAGTGGGACTTACCCATTCAAAGATGAAGATCTTCTGGCTCTCCTCTTCCAGGGGAATGCAAAGAAAGCATCTTTCAAATCTAGCACTCTAAAATATACACTGTCTTCGTTGCTTAATGTTTCTAGTCCCGCTCTAGCCTCCAATTTCATTGGATACTGCTTTTTCCTTACTGGTTGTGATCCTAATTTCACCTTTTCCAGTGTAAGAGTTCTTTGCTTGTCCAGATTTCTTGGAGTCCCATACCAGGGGTACTACAGCATCCAAAATGATTTCTGAGGTTCTGGTCCCTATCTGCTCCTTTTCAGTCACTAGACACCACGGAGGTCTCCACACTGTCCCCCCTTATTTGTATAACAAGTCACGTGCCAGCAATGGGAGGGGCCATTCTGGCATATATAGAAATTCATGAGTTAATGCAGTACTTCCAATTGTACATGCCATAGTTTTTTAAAAGCCCTAAAAGCTCACTTTCCTGTGACCCCAACAACTGGCATATACATTTCACTTGAAGGTCCCTTACAGCTAGTTACTACTGAATGGGTTGCCCCACTGTCTACTAGGAAATCTGTAACTTTGTTCCCCAGCTTTACAGGAACCAGGGAATCATCTGGGAAGATCTTCATATTCTCTCCCAGTCCCCTTCATTGGGTGTCAGCTGTCCCTAACACTATCAGGTTAACATCTGATTCTGGTCCCCCTTTTCCTGAGGATTCAGCAAATAATTTTTTCTCTGTGGGCTTTCACATTTCCAGTGTCCTTCTTTCCTGCAAAAAGCACACTGATTATGACCCACGGCAATACAGTTTGAGGAGGTAACCCCTCGTCCTCATCCTCCATTCCATTCACCTCTTCCCCCATCTCCACTTTGGCCCCTTCCTCTACATCCACTGGGGCTCCAAGGCATCATCGCAGGCAGCAGCAAGGCTTGTCATTTTATTCCTTCATGATTCCCTTTGAGTCTTTTCCTCTTCTCTCATCTCTGCTGTCGTAAACCTTGCGTGCTATTTCTACCAATTGTGACATGGACATTGCTACCATTTTTGCAATGGGTGCAGTACACTGACGGTGGTTAATCATCATTAGTTATTGTGTACACATTAAAGTTCTCGCTTCCCAGTCCTGAGCTGGAAGTGGACTGCTCTTCATCTTCACTATTGCTAGTAGCTGTGATTTCTTTTTTCCATCCCTTCATTCTACATTTACCAGATTCCATTTTGGGATCAACATCTCCACATCCTCAGCATCCCCACCATCCTTAACACATTTATTTTTACATTTTTTTTTCCAATTTCACAACTTTTACAACAGCTCTTATGCTTTTGCTTTCCATTAACACTTTCTGCTAATAGATAGATTCCATCGACATCATACAACAACAATCTATATATTTCATGAGGTTTATGGTCATGTCTTAAAACATAAATCAAAATAGGCAAATTCATCCCATTTATCCAGCCTTCTACAAAACAATGTCGGTTGTAAAAGAGTAGTATAATTCAAGATCCCATATTCTGGCCATTTTTTTGTCATCGCCAAGCTTATAAATTGGCCATCCAGTCTTACTGAGTGCTGATTCCAGTCACAATTTAAATTGGACAGACCACACGCTTTGCCGATTTTAAATACTAGGCTGGACTCTAAAGGTAGGCTTTTCAGAAAGTGGTGATTTAGGAGGACAAAGGCTACTCAAGCCAATACTGTGTGTATGGACCAGTGATGAGATAGCCCTCCTTTGCAGATAGGCCTATCCTGATTCCCTGCCCATCCCAGCTATTATTGCAATAGGTAGTGAACTTCTGGCCTCTTTAATCATCACGTCAGGTCTTTGTGCATGCTGTTGTTTGTAAAGTTGTGTTCTTGAGTCCGTCTCAGTTGCTGAGTTCTTTGCATTTTGGTTTTGCTCTAGCCCTGACTTCATCTTCCTTTCAAGAAGTTGCCGTACAGACAGAGCTGTTGCGGTACAGTTGAGACAGAAGAATTGTCCTGGGTTATCTCCTGGGCCTCTGTGCTTGCACAGACGTTTGCTGTTGTCTTGAAGCTTCAGTCTGAAGATCCACACGGATCATGCATCGCTTTCTAGCAGCTGTACGGAGATGGTCACCCCATGTTCTTGCTTACCACCGCGTGGTGTCCACCAAGGGGAAGTTAGCTCCTGGTAAGAGGATTTAGACCGATGCCTTCATTGCTTGGTAGGTTTGGAATTTGTCCTGTAAGTGATTTTTGTTCCATGTGCGTGCACACTGTAGAGAGGTTTGCTGGAGAGAGGCTCCGCTAACTCAGCAGGAGGTTGTAAGGAGCAGTGAGGACAGCTCAGCGGTGGGCCAGGCTGTGTGGTGCTTGGGATATCTCCTGTGTGGATGGTTGGGAGGGTGTAAGTGGGACAGTGAGTCCAGGGGATAAAAGGGCTTTTGCCTGTCTGAAGGCAGAGTTCTGTGAAGGGGGAAGTGGCGTAGTGAGATGGGAATGTTCAATAGGAAAGAGCTGAAATGAGGTTCCCAGCACAGGTTAATCTGGGGACCCTCTTTGGTTGTTTGCCTTAATGGGGCTTTCAGTGAGTCGGGTGTGATGGGATCCTTTAAGGAAATGTTTTCATTCTTTCTATGGCTTTTTTCTTCTTAAGAAGTAATAAACTAGTTCTGAGAGGAATGTACTTTTTAGTTAAAACCCGTTGGTTTTTCGTAAGACCTGTTGTTCTCTTATACAACAAAGCTAGTTTCTCAGCAACTTCATTTCCAAAAGTCTCCATACATGGTGCTGAATATTCTCAGTGCCATGTGGAGTCAGTAGGCGCTGTGGGGAATCAACACCTCTGAAAGCCAGGCCCAATTTTGTGGATGATATTGACATTTCTTTTCCTCCATAAGTGTAAATCCAGTATTTTACATTCCTAGTGTTTCTTAATGTCTGGGTGGATTCTGTAGAAAATAATTTGGTGATAATAAATTGTTATTAGTAATCCGTGTGTTCCGCCCAATCTGTACACCACCAGATAGCAGTGTGGTTCCTGTTTTGTTATGGTCTGGGGTTTTTTCACTCTTAAGCCAATTGCACTTCGACTCTATTTGTGAAAGAGTTTTTTATTTGTTCAGAGAAGCCCCAGAGCAGCGAATCACCTTTGCATGGCTCGAGGTGCCATGTCACTGTAAGGAAATGTCCTAGCATTTGTTGGCAGTGTGGTGGATGGAGTAATGTGGATGGCTTCTGTGGACAGCCAGCTGCTACAGGCTGCAGGAATGTGATGCAGCAGCTTTGGGTTTCTTTGCTCACAAAACTTCATTTCATGTGTATTAGAATTAGATTGGTTTAGGAAATTGTGAGAGTCCGTCAGTTTGGTTGTGGGAAAGCAGATTCTGTTACTCTCAGTGAGAGCTGTGTTGTGTTGTCAAGTCTCCAACTTGTGTTTTCCCATCCATGCTGCAGAGTCTTCACACTGAAGAGCTTTTCATGAGACATTCACTGGATTTATCGCAAAGAGAAGCAGCAAATCCATTTTAGCACACAGGTGGCTGGATTAATCCAAGGTGGTTTTGCCCTGTAATCCCTTTCCTCAGTTGGCACACGGAATCGAAGAAACTTGCTTAATGAGCAAGCTTTTCCGTATGTTCAGTGCTGAGTCCTTGGGCCTTATTTACTGAGCACTCCTCCAGCTCTGCTATGGGGTTGGACTTTCTCACTTTGACTTTAGGGGCTTTCCTCTGATCTCCTTGGTCTGAATCGGTGTCTTTCATTAGTACTGAACCTATTTTTGCAACATGAGATGTGGATATTTTTAGTATCTCTATCTGTTCTCCTATCATTAAAGTAGTTGCTGAAGTCAAAATATGCACTTGCTTTGCCAAACTGAAAGACAAAGATGGTTGGTTTTCTTTTTTTTTTTTTCAGTGCCTGGCATTGTGTAACACCATACTCAAGGAGAGCTGCATTTGAATTTGTTATTTTTGAGGCTCAGCATTATTGCAGATATTGCTCTGAGACTGCAGGATGGATGCTGGGGAAGTTGGAGCATAGTAGCCGTTTCTGAAAACTTTGATTCAGATGACTGGCTTAAGTGCAAGCAAACATCAGGGGCAAAATAAAATCTTTTCTTCAGGTAGACACTTTTTTTTTTTTTTTAAAGCAGAGAAGCTGTACTGTTTCTTCATGCAGCTTCTTTCCTTGGTCACCACACTTGCTGGCACTGGCAAATCTGAGGCGTGTGTTTCTTCTGTTGTGCCTCCTGATTTACCTGCTGTGACAAGGCAAGCAACCTGGGGAAAAGAATATTTCATATGCAGAAATTCTGGAAAGGTGCTTGCAGAAGGGTGAGGCTCTGATTTGTCTTTTTCCCCAGAGCTGTGCACGATGCTGAACAGACGTGGCAATTGCTCAAGACAGAGGCAATGGATAGATAGAAGAATTAGATCAAAACTTTCTTAAGTCTCTCATTTCTGCTACTTGTCCTTGTTCAGTCTTTTCTCCTAAAAGCAGATATTTCCGGTCCACTCTGTGATTCAGTAACTTCAGCTATTTCCCAGAAATGAAAGTGAAGGCAAATTTTTTTTCCCTGTATTGACTCTGCCCACAATTCTTTTAGTCTCATAGAGTCCTGATCTCTGTTTACTCCCTGTTGCAGCAACCAAAGATAACTTAAAACATCTTTTTCAGTATCTTAACTCATTAAGATGTCCCAGAGAGTTGAGGATGTGATTCAACTGTTGTGCCACCTCTCTCAGGAGAAGGGGATGAAAGCTGCTGTCAAACACTCTGCTCGAGGAGCTCTGCTGGGAATTCCAACAGCGCTTCTTGGGGGTCTGCTGGGAGGTCCAGTTGGAATGGCTGTAGGTAAGTGTGTTTTGCTTTAGGAACGAGAAGTGTGGTTAATTCTCTGAGTGAAGAGATGAGGAAGTCTGTGTAGTAGGTACGGGTTGAAGGCAGGGGGCATGCAGTGCTGAGAGTTCATGTAACTGGGCTTTAACAAGATGCTGTTTTGCACGTGAGCTTATTAGAAAGGAGCAGTGAGTCAGGAAAGCGTGTGTCAGTGTTTCCTCCTAGGGTGAGAGTGACCTTCCTGACTTGGACCCCTGTGTGGCAAGCTGGAAGCCATCCAGAGGTCTGAGGTGAGATGGTGGTGCCTCTGAAACCCTTTGAACAAGCTGTTAACCAGTCATTTGCTTTTGGTGGGTAGAGCCCTGGTTCCCCTCCTCAGAGGGACGCCAGTGTCCACAGGGTGTGGGACGAATCAGAGAGCAAACTACCAGGCTCTGCGCTCGTGAGAGCGGGCTCTGCTCCAGTGCTGCGGGGGGAGTGAGGAGCAGAGGGGTGAGGCAGGGGCCAAGGAGCACAGAGGCGATGGTAGCAGTCAGGGAGGAGGTTGGTACCTGGTGGCACAGA
>NW_020799113.1:10853385-10880201 GCF_003259725.1 Athene cunicularia
AGTGGCCTGGCGCGCACCCAGCCAGCTCCTTCAGCACCCTCGGGCGTATCCCATCTGGTCCCATGGACTTGTGTGTGTCTGTGTGATGCAGCAGGTCACTGACTGTCTCCTCCTGAAATGTGGGGGGGTTGTTCTCCCAGTCTCTGTCTCCTGACTGAGGAGGCTGGATTCCCTCAGTACAACTGGTCTTGTTATTAAAGACTGAGGCAAAGAAGGCATTAAACACCTCAGCCTTTCCTCATCACTTGTTACCATGATTCCTCCTGCGTCTAGCAGGGGATGGAGGCTCTCCCTGGTCTTTCATTTGCTGTTGACATACTTATAGAAACATTTCTTGTTATCTTTGATTGCTGAAGATAGATTAATTTCCAGCTGGGCTTTAGCCCTCCTGATTTCCACCATGCATAGCCTCACAGCCTCTCTGTAATCTCTGTGAGTGGCTAGCCCTTCTTCCAAAGGCTGTAAACTCTCCTTTTCTCCCTGAGTTGCAGCCAAAGCTCCCTGTTCAGCCAGGGTGGTCTTCTCTGGCGTTGGCTTCTCTTAGAGCACCTGGGGACCGCCTGCTCCTGAGCCATTAACACTTCCTTCTTAAAGAGCACCCAGCCTCCCTGGGCCCCTGTGCCCTTCAGGAGAGTCTCCCAGAGGATCCTTTCAAGCAGGTGCCCAAACAAGACAAAGTCAGCCCTTCCAAAGTCCAGGATGTCAGTCCCGCTTAGCCCTCTCCTGGCCTCTCTAAGAACAGAGAACACTTATTTCATGATCGCTGTGCCCTAGTCAGCCTCCAACTGCCACATCATCCACCAGCCCTTCCCTGTTCACAAAGAGGAGATCCAGCAGGGCACCTTCTCTGGTCGGTTCTCTCACCAGCTGTGTCAGGAAGTTGTCTCCCACACATTCCAGGAATCTCCAGGACTGGTCCCACTCTGCTGTGTTGTATTTCCAGCAGATGTCTGGGAAGTTAAAGGCATCCTCAAGAACAAGGGCAAGCGATTGTGAGATTTCACCTAAGTGCTTATAAAATATCTTGTCCATCTCTCTGTCCTGGTTGGGTGGCCTATAGTAGACTCCTGCTACAACATCTGCCCTGGTGGCCTTCCCCCTGATTCTAACGCAAAGACACTCCACCCTGTCATCACTACATTTGTACTCAAAGCAATCATAACAATCCCTAACATACAGGGCCACCCCACCACCTCTCCTTCCCTGTCTGTCCCTCCTAAAGAGCTTGTACCCATCAATTGGCACACTCCAGTCATGGGAGACATCCCACCATGTTTCTTTAATAACAACGACACCACAATTTTCCTGTTTCATCACGGCTTCAAGCTCCTCCTGTTTGTTACCCATGCTGTGTGCATTGGTATACATGCACACCAGATGGGCCGATATTTTGCCCCCTTCCCTCTGCAAATCTAGTTTAAAGCTCTGTCTATGAGCCCAGCTAACTCCTGCCCCAAGATTCTCCGTCACCTCTGGGACAGGTGCATTCCAGCTAATGCCAAAAGGTCTGGTGCTCTGTATACCAAACCATGATTGAAAAATCCAAAGCCCTGACAGTGACACCAATCTTGGAGCCACCCATTCATCTGCTGAATTCTCCTGTAATCTTCCTTATCCATCCCCGCAACCAAAGGGATGGAGGAGAACACAATTTGTGCCCCCGACCCCTTAATCAGTTTTTCCAAGGACCTGAAATATCTCTTCGTTGCTTTAGACCTTCTCCTGGTGATGTCATCACTACTACCTGAAAAACCAGGAGAGGGTATTAGTCCTTGGGTCTCACTAGAGTGGGGAGTTTTGCTGTGAGGTCCTTGATGCAAGTCAGTCAGTTTGATTGTGGGAAAGCAGATTCTGTTACTCTCAGTGAGAGCCGTGTTGTGTTGTCAGGTCTCCAACTTGTGTTTTCCCATCCATGCTGCAGAGTCTTCACACTGAAGAGCTTTTCATGAGACAGTCACTGGAATTAGCCCAAAGAGAAGCAGCACTCAGGCAGTTAGGTTAGTCCCAGTTCATGCTAAGGAGGTGCAGGACCAGCACAAATCACTTCACGTCCATCTCACTGAGGGGAGGAACTAAGTCCTATAGCACTTATGTCTTCTTGGTGCCGGGGTGACATCATCTGCTAGTTGCAGTAGAGTGAGGCTCTCATTTGTCTTTTCCCTGAGCTGTGCACAATCCTGACAGACATGGAATGGCTCAAGGCAAAGTCAATGGACAGTAGAATTAGATAGAAACTTTCTCTTATTACTGCTACTTGTCCATGTTCAGTCTACTGAATTTGATATAAAAATGGATTTTTCTAATCTACTCCGTGCTTTCATTTAGAGAATCATTAACCTGGAAAATGGGTGTGGATTTCCCAGAAATGAAAGTGAAATCTCAGATTGTGCCTCTCTGCTTTTAGTTTGACAGACTCCTGAAATCTGTGTTAGTCCCTGTTGCAAGAATCAAAAGATAAATTAAAAAGTCTTTTTCAGGATCATCAAGATGCCCATCAAAGTTGATGATGTGATTCAACTGTTGTGCCACCTCTCTCAGGAGAAGGGGATGAAAGCTGCTGTCAAACATTCTGCCCAAGGAGCACTGCTGGCAGGTGCAACAGCACTTCTTGGGGGTCTGGTGGGAGGTCCACCTGGAATCGCTGTAGGTAAGTGTGTTTTGCTTTAGGAACGAGAAGTGTGGTTAATTCTCTGAGTGAAGAAATGAGGAAGTCTGTGTAGTAGGTACGGGTTGAAGGCAGGGGGCATGCAGTGCTGAGAGTTCATGTAACTGGGCTTTAACAAGATGCTGTTTTGCACGTGAGCTTATTAGAAAGGAGCAATGAGTCAGGAAAGCGTGTGTCAGTGTTTCCTCCTAGGGTGAGAGTGACCTTCCTGACTTGGACCCCTGTGTGGCAAGCTGGAAGCCATCCAGAGGTCTGAGGTGAGATGGTGGTGCCTCTGAAACCCTTTGAACAAGCTGTTAACCAGTCATTTGCTTTTGGTGGGTAGAGCCCTGGTTCCCCTCCTCAGAGGGACGCCAGTGTCCACAGGGTGTGGGACGAATCAGAGAGCAAAGTACCAGGCTCTGCGCTCGTGAGAGCGGGCTCTGCTCCAGTGCTGCGGGGGGAGTGAGGAGCAGAGGGGTGAGGCAGGGGCCAAGGAGCACAGAGGCGATGGTAGCAGTCAGGGAGGAGGTTGGTACCTGGTGGCACAGAAGAAAGAAAACTGGGGTGTAAAGCAAGGGTGTGTAAGTGTTCTTGGTCAGCCTTAGCAAGGGACAGGGTCATCTTCCCAATGCTCTTGTTAAAAATGATGTTTATTTCTGTATTTTAAAAGTACCTGGTATTCACTCCTGGTGAACTTGTTTTTTTTTCCTCTGGAATTCATTATTCTGTGTCTCTTTGCTTTTTATCCGTGTACGGAGAATTACAGGAAGGCCAGAGACTAATAGGAAAGAGCTGTCTCTCCTCTGTGTTTTCTGCATTACAAGTTGTCTAGTTGGAAAGCTGCCTTGTCACTGAAGTCGTGTGGGCCTCGGTCCTTGAGTGCTCCTTACTCCTGAGAGCTTACTGGTATTGGAGTGTGCCTGCGTGAGGGTGAGCAAGGCTGAGTTATAAAAAGGAACTAAATAATACATGAGGAAAGATAACAGAAAATCATAGAATCACAGAACTGTTTGTGTTGGAAGGGACCTTAGAGATCCTCTAGTCCCACCCCCTGCCCTGGGCAGGGACACCTTCCACCAGCCCAGGCTGCCCAAAGCCCCGTCCAGCCTGGCCTTGAACCCTGCCAGGGAGGGGGCAGCCACAGCTGCTCTGGGAAACCTCTGCCAGCGTCTCACCACCCTCACAGGCAAGAACTTCTTCCTGAGATCTAACCTAAATCTGCCCTCCTTCAGTTTAAACCGTTACTCCCCCTGCAGAGAGCCCACATTTGCCTCGTCTCCTTTTATCACCACTGTACCTGTAGAATTCTTTCTTGTTGCCCTTGACATCCCTGGCCAGATTTAAATCTATCAGGACTTTGGCTTTTCTCACCAGATCCCTGGCTGTTTGGACACTTTCTCTGTATCCTTCTCATCCGTCCTTGCTTCTACCCTCTCTAGGCTTCCTTTTGCAGAATGCAAACTGAGGCTGTGTATTTACTCCTGTTACAAGTACAGAGCTTCATTAATAGCCAAAATAATATTTTGACCAATGTACATCTGAAGTTACCACGAACAAAGGAGTGAATTTAAGCTTTTGTAAAGAATTTGTAAGCTTTAAATCAGAAGTAAAAGTAAAAATGAAAGTGGCCTCATTCTCGAATGAGATGATGAGATTGTGTGCTCATGGCACTGATGAGGCAATTGTTTATCTGGTGTTTTCCCTGGGCGTGGTTTCATCTAGTAGTAGAATTTACCTGAAGCAGTGCCCTGAGGAGTGTTGCTTTGTTTCTGATTCCCAGCTTGAAGCTCTTATCTCTGATTGTGTAAAGAGTTCCTTTGTGTTTGCTGTGGGTGAAGAAAGCTTTAAAAAATACTTCTTGGTGCATCGAACATGGTGTATAAACCTGGTTAAATGAGACACATATGCAACTCTGCCTTGATTTCTAATAAAGGCGGCAACATTGCTGATGAAGGCTGTGGGTAGAATGTCGGGTTTTAACATGAACTGGTCAAGAGTAACATCTCTCTCTTTTCTAGGAGGAGCATTTGGTGGATTGCTGGGTGCCTGGATGACTGCTGGACAGTTCAGGCCGGTCCCTCAGATTTTATTGGAATTGCCTCCTGCTGAGAAGAAGAAGCTCTATGATGAAGCCATGGTTATTCTCAGTCACTTAGACTGGACTGATATTACTCGCCTGACTCTTCTTGTAATGAGAAATGCAAGTCTCCAACAGAATTTGGAAGCATGGCTGATAAGTTTCCTCTCTGAAGTGCTAGGAGCAAAGATTCAGTATATATGATAAATCTTTCCAGAGCAGGTTTTTTTTTTATTATTATTTTTTTTCTCTGACAATTGTGATTCTTCAATGTAGCAATTATTAGTTATCAGTACTAATTATGAGTGTAGGCAGATCTCAGTATTAGTTTCAGTTTGGGGGCTTAGTTTTGTTGTTTGGGTGTTTTTTTTCCTTTTTGGTAAGGATTACTGCAATTACTGTCGTAAGGATTACTGCATTACCTGACATTGTCTTGCAATGTAATTTTGAAATACTCTGCACTAGGACTGAATTCAAAATCACTGAAGGAAATCATGCTTCTCTTATGCCAATATAACACTAGATAAAATTTTCAGTCTTTGTACTGAATCCAGTTTGTGCACGTGCTTTCACTTTCTCTGTAAATGTCATCTAGGAGTCAAAGTAGTCGGGGCATTTTGAAGACTTTTCCTACTGTCTGTTTCAGTCATCTTACTACAACATATTCTGAATCCAAGTATATATATGTAAAACACAAGACATAAGCACAAACAGCATGGAAACATCTGGCTATCAAGTGAAATGATATAGAGATCCACACTCGTAAAGGCAAATGTGCTCAGGCAAACACATGGAGAGGGGAAGAGGTGGGAGGAAGAGGCTAGCCTACAGTTAAAATTTGTCTCTTCTCAAGTCTGGAGCAAATACTCAGAGTGCATCGGTATTTGTCTGTGAGCAATAACTGAGATTCAAGAACCAGTGGACAGAAGTGGCTTTGTGGACAGAGGGTCATCAAACTTTGAGAAGTCTGAGCCTGAGAGATGTCCCAGCTCAGGGGAGACGCTGGTCAGAGCCCACTGCGATCCAGGAGAGCTCAAAGGGTCTTGCTTAGAATCGCGCTTTAAGGTTCTGCGATAATTGGCTCTTGGCAGGTACTTTGCCGTCTCAGTCCAACGCAGACGATGGAACATTCTGGTACTTTCTACCAGATGTGCAAGCCCAGAACTTGCTAGATCTTGGAGTTTTGGTATCACCCCCGTTGGGCCACAACCCAAGTTGGATGTACTAAGTTGTCAGGAGATAGTGACCCTTACTGTTGTTGTTAAGCGATAAGAGCGGGGGGAGCAGGAACCAAGTGTGCTGAGGGAGTGCCTTAACACTCTGGTCCACTGCCTTTGTCGTTGTCCTCAAGCGCTTGGAGAGGAGGCTTAGAAACCAAGTGGGCTAAGAGGGCGCCTTAGCGCTCTGGTCTACTGCCTTTCCTGATCCATGTCATCTGGCATGTCGTCCGTTTCCCAGCGATAGGGAAGATAGGCCTGGGGAGCGTTAAGGATGCCTTAATGCTCGGGTTCGCTGCCTTTCCCTGTTCACCCTGGGCTGGCATGTGAGGCGGGCGGAATATTGCACTGAGCACCGAGCAGCCCAGGAGGTGTGGGACGGGGCTGCGCCACCACACTCTGCCATAGTTTCGTAATGTGAAGCCAGACATCAGTGTCTGTTCAGTTTTTAACAATCTGTCAGCCTTCACTGTCGAGCGAAGGGGGCTTGTGTCATATGGGTACCAGTAGAGGTTTGGTCCGAGTAGCTGGGCGTTCTGCATGGGCCAGTCTAGCTTATGTGAAGCCCTGCTGCCCCTGAGCTCCCGAGAAGCTTTAGGCTCTGTGCCACAGAGCAGCATGCTCTTAGTTGGTGTAACAGATTTCCCTTCCATAGGTTTTCAGACGATTGAAGTAGAAGCAGGGAAATGCATCGACTTGTGTTTGTTCTCTGCATCATTACTGAAGAGGTTTGGTGCTCGCGGAACTTGCTGGCAGGTGGCAGGTGCCTCTTTTCAAAGTGGTAGCAATAGGGTTGCAGTCTGGTCTGAAACACGTTTCACTGCTGGCAATGGAAGAAGAGCAGAATCCAGCTCACGTGTTCATCTCAAGTGAGTTTGGACGTACGAGAACTGGGAAATAACCACTTGTGATTGTGGAGATCCTGGTACGTAACTACCGAGGGAGAATGAGCGTGGCACCCGGCCGTGGTTGTGTTGTTTGTATTTCAGGGGTTCATGGCAGTTCATACAGTTGAATGCTGCAGAAGGATCACGTTCTACCCCTAATGCTCTGACTAGAGCCCTACGCTACGGTGTCGAGGTCACCATGATGTTTGGTATGTCTCCTTGTGCAGGGATTTGGGCGAGTTGAAAGAACTCTTCAGCAGATTTGATCATCAGAGGAAAAGACCAGCTGCACAGAATGTGTTAATATCCATCTGTTGCTGTTCTTGGGTAGAGACATGGCTGTCCACCGCTGCATCCCTTGCTGGTATTGGAAACAGCTACAGGCAGGGGATGGCATCTTCGGAAATCCATTCCAGCTGCATAAAGTCCGGGCTGCGTGTAAGGCACGGCCATCGCCTAGGAAACGATGTAACGCCGTGCCAGCACTTTCAGAGAGCAGCTGAAAGACTCACTGTGGGGAGGTGTACATACTTACATAAAGAAACCATCTGTGATGCTGCTTGTGAGCCTGCTTTGGTTGGAGATGTGTCAGAAAGTCGTGGTTTAACCCCAGCCGGCCTATAAGGAGCACAGAGAAGAGTAAAAGAAGAAAACTCGTGGGTTGAGATGAAGGCAGTTTTACAGGTAAAGCAAAAACCGCGCACACAAGCAAAGCAAACCAAGGAATTCATTCAGCGCTTCCCACCGGCGGGCAGGGGCCCAGCCATCCCCAGGACAGCCGGGCTCCGTCACACGTAACGCCATCACGTCCCCCCTTGCTCCTCCTTCCCCCAGCTGTATGTGCTGAGCACAGGGCTGGGATATCCCTTGGGTCAGCTGGAGTCAGCTGTCCTGGCCATGCTCCCTCCTAGTTCCGTGTGCGCCTGCTGGCTGGCAGAGCACGGGAAGCAGAACAATCCTTGGGGTAGGATAAGCACTGCTTAGCCACAACTAAACATCAGGGCGTTACCAACATTATTCTCATACTAAATCCAAAGTACAGCACTGTGCCAGCTACTATTTAACTCTGTCCCAGCCAAAACCAGCACACAGAATCAAGCTAGGTTTTCACTGGCAGGGGCTGTATTCTTAGGTAAAAATTGCCTTTTGTTCTTTTGGGGCTTTTTTTTTGGCTTGATTTCAAAATAGAAAGCGGCTTGATTGCAAAATAAAGTGTTATGTAGCAAAGGGAGAGAATATCTTTTTTGGAAAAAAAAAACCTAAAAAGCAACCCTGAATTCAAACATAGATTGGTATGAGATGTGCTGTCTTACCGCAATTAGATTATTTCTTAAATTCTGCCTGTCAAGGCTGGCTCAGTACACAGATAACAGAGTTACCTTTTTTCCATGAAAAGTGGGGTTAACTTCTTTTTCTGCTCTTACTGTGTTAAATTTCTGGCTTTAATGAATTTGTATTAGATTACAAATATCAGCCCAGCTACAGGCTAGACTAGAATTCATATACATGCCCTGCTGGAGTTGGCTTTTTGGTGATTATCGTCCGTGAGCAGTGTTTGGTGCAGCTGCATATCACGTGTAGTTATGGTGAGAAGATACACAAGCAGGCAGAGGAGGGTGGTTTCCCCCTCATGATGCCTGCAGGACAAGTGGATTTTGTGAGCTGAGCAGCAGGCAGGTCGCTAGTCACGGTCACAGCACAGGCTTCCCACAGGTCCCCTTCCCGGTGGCATCGCGGGGACTCCCAGGCGTGGTCTCTGGAGGAGGATGAGAACTGCAACAGAGGCCGTGAACGAAGGGTGGGAACAGGGTGTGGTGTGGTGCACCTTGGTGGCACACCCGTGGTACTGCTTAATGAGTTGCTATAGTGGTCATTAACTGGGGGTTTACGGGGTTTTGGTGAGATCCTCGTGCTCTGCAGGGAAGAGGGTTCCCGTTTCACCCCACTGAGCCCAGAGTGCACCAAGAACCCTAAAAGCAGCACAGTCCTGAGGTCCCGTTAACTGACTGATGTTGAGTTTAGAGCAGGCAGTGAGGATCTCGCCAGCAGCGGTTATCTGCCCCGAAGGGGACCAGGCAGAGCCGCTCTGAGCCCCAGAGCTGAGGTTCTGCAGAGTAAGTCCGTGTCCCCGCGAAGGAGGGTCTGGTGGCTCAGCCCGTTTCCATCGCCACCCCTTACGTACTGCTGCAGTGCACGGGGCAGGGCTGGGGTGCAGTTGCTGCAGTCACCGGCTCCCAGCAACACTCCCCTCCAGGGAGGAGAGCTTGTGCTGCAGAGGCCTCGTTCGGGCCAGGATAGCCGCTCCTTTGAGGCGAGATGCTGTTCAGCACACACAGCAGAAAGCTACTGAGACCCAGCATGTCCACCTGTCTTTCGGGTGACACCTTGTTGATTGCAGCCCAAAGGTGGTTTGCATGCCTCTTCTCCCTTCCGGGTGGTTTATAGGAAGTCAGTGTTGCAAAACTCACTGAATGGTCTTATGGAAGGGGAAGGGGATTGTATTACTCAAAGTCATTAAGCAAACTGATTAAGCCTCTCCTCTGAGTGGTGTCCTGCTGCTTTCACATACAGGTATAACTGGGCATACATTGTTTATACCAGTCTTTATATTTCTGTGAAAAGCTATGCAGATCCATGTGGAAACTCCGTTTTTCTGTTTTGCTTTTTTTTTTCTCACTGTGCTGCAGCTGTTCCAGTTAGTGCCCGCTAGTGACATGCAGGCAGAAGAAACCAAACACCTTTGCACTGCAGTGAGCTAAAGCTATAGGCCCCTATATGAGGTTTCATCTTTTCCTACGTAGAGATCACTGAAATCTATGTCTTGTTCAGGCCGTAAGCCAGAAATCGAACGTTCATCACGTAACTGCAGTAAGTGTGGGATAATACTTCTCATTAGGTGTGACTTATGAATTCCAAAAGAGCCCAAGAGGTAAATATATAAAATTATTCTGAAGTCTGCAAAACTGAAGCATTCATTTCTCTGGACAACTGTTTAGCACAAAGGATTTAGACAAACGTGAGCAATACAGCGTTCAACACTCCGTAGAGGCACTGCATTTGGCTGTCTGTACCTCTGCCATTCCCTCAAAGCAGTCTGGTTTCATGTAGTGTCACTGCTGATCTTTCAACAGAGACAGCCCTTCAGCTGTCAGCAGGGGAAGCAGCGTGGCTTTTTTTGCTGGGCTTCAGAAGCGGTATCACCTTCAGTGGCTCTTCCGCTTGTTTGCTGGGTGACCTTGAAAAACTTCCCATCTCCATCCTCAGTGCATTTTTGGTCAAACTTTGTAATCAAGAAGAAGTGGTGTGTTACAAAAACGTGATAGCAATATGTGGCGATAGGGATCTAACCACTCTCTGATCCTGCTGTCAGGACATGAGCATTAAAGAAGGAGAAATGTAAATGTTACTAGCGGTTCACAGTAACTGGGATGAAGAAAAAAGTGGGATGTTTTGAAATGTAGCTTTTTTTCTTTGTTTTAGCGGAATGAAAGATTATGCTGGTGTTTGACCTTAACCAATCAGACCCCACAGAAGAGTGTCTAAGAGGACAGAAGTGGTCTGTGTTCTTTATTTTCTGCTCAGCTTCAGTGGGGAGGAGTCATTTAGGGTGAAATTAAATCTTCCCTGTGCTCTGATATGCTGCTTCAGAGTAGAGCACTCTCAGATACTCTCTTGTATGTGTAATCTGAAGACAGCATGAAGAGTTTATTATTTCTGTATCAGTGAGTAAGATATGATGAATAATCTTTGTAATTTGGGGTCAAAACTCATTTAACAAAACAAAAGCTTTGAAGATCTTGTTTTAACCTCACTCTGCTGGAGTTCCCTGAGCATCTCCTTGTGTTGAGATGTTATGACAAATCAATTGGAGAATCACCCATCTGAGTCAGAATCAGCCCCTGAACACTTGCAGAAATAGGAGGGTTCCCAGTGAGAGAGATCAGGGAGCTGGTGCAGGTGTGTGTTTACCTTCATTTATACCTCCCCAGGCATCAGCATTCTCTCCCAGCTGGAGGTGATCTGTGCCTCCTGCTGAAGCACGCTGAAGCAAGCCAGTTGATACCTATCCTGAGTGCAGAACTGTAGGTAAGCTCATTTTTCTGATACTTTTATGGATTTCCAACATGATATTTTTGTTCTTGCTAAGTCAACTGTGCCGATGGACAGTTCCTCTATATTTCTGCCCTTTCCCCACCAGGCAATTCTGCTTAGTACTAATGGAAGTGTTCTGCAAGACGAAAGGAGGCCAAGGCAGCTCTGACTTTTGACTGCCATCTGCATTTATTCAAACTTTTTTGGCTCCAACAATCCTACTTTTTCAGGCCAAAATGAGAAGGCCATCTAACTTTTCTACCTTGGCCTTCCACGTTAATTTTAAGCCCTACGTAACCAGATTTTCAAAATCCTAAATTAAAGACTTGCTTCCTTTTAAAGCAATGAAGGACATGAAAGATGCAACAGATTAATGTCATATTTGGTTGTGGGAGAGATGGAGTGCAAGAGCAAATGCTTTAAGTTACTCTAGAAAGCAGGGGATAGGGCAAAAATGGTTCAGCAAGTACTGTGCTAAGGCAGAAGCACTGCTGGAGTATCGGTAAGGATCAGCTGCCTGCCCCGTGCCTGTCCACAAGCTAGAGTTCACACAGCAGACTTTTGACCAAACTGCAGTTTATTAATTGCTTATGCAGAAACAAAGTCAGTAATAGAAATGTAAATAGGGTACTGGTGAGTACTTGGATCTGATTTTGTTGCTTTCCATGAAAGGGGCTCGCTGGTTTTTTCCAAGCCATTCTCTCCAGGAATCTGTGTATAAAAATATTTGTTCCATAACCACAGCGAACAGCCTCCCATCGCTTGGCAGCTGCCTGCATACTTGAGGCTTTCTGCTGTCTCTGAAGTTTAACTCTGCAGGAGCCTGTGCTGCTGCTGAGTCTAATCCTAATTTGGGGCTTTCATGTCCCCAGCCCAGCCCCATGGGACCGGGGCTGCTGGCAATGGTGGCAGCACATCCCCAGTGAGTACAGGGTGAAGATTAGCCTTCACGTTGTGCCACTAGTGGTAAGTAGCAATGAGGATAATAAGGAGCACTCTCATAGTGCTTTATGTGCTTTATATAGTGCTCTGCCGATACAAACTAATTAAGGTGCCACACAGCCTTGTGACAAAGGTATGTGTTTCTACTGTGCATAATTTAACTGTACCATATTGTTATGCCATAGACCGAAGCTGGACAGTGTCTTCAGAGAGCGATCAGGAAATCAGTTAACCAAATACTGGCTGCTCACACCCCAACAACTGAGACAGCTTCAAAGCTGCCCCATGTCTTTTGGTTACTCTTGGCACATCTTTGGGAACCGCAGATATTCCTGCAAAGCAGCACGATGCTGTGTTTAACAAAGTGGCCCCAGCATTGTGCAGCAGCTCAGTTTCCATGTGTGCATATGGCCTCCACTGTCTCTTAACCCTGCCCAGAGGGTGCAGTCCCTGTGACACTGGATTAAACCCAGGCACTTCTGTGCTTCACTGAAAAGCCCCAGTTTCTGTGCTGCTGGTGTGGTGTTGTAATTACACCATGGTAGTGGTGTGTACTGGTCACAAAGGGAAAAAAAGGTCACACTGTGCTGTGTTGACATGTCAAGGAATAGAGTGGATGGTCTGCTTTAATGGCAAGGTTAAAAAGCCTTTCTGGGCAGCAAAGCCACCTGCCCATGGCACTCCAGCACCTGCCATCAGCTGCTAGCATTAATGTGAGCCAGCGGTCAGTAGAATGGTGGGTATTGAATAGTATTGGTAAATTCCACCAGAAGAAAGATAACCCTGATCATAGTCACAGTGCTGGGCTCGGGGTGACCTATTTTCTCTCAGGAAAGAGCTTGAGGTCACTGTGGGCAGATTTCTGTCAGTACCAGCTCAGCGCTCAGCAGCAGGTCAGAAGACAATGACAAGGTTAGGACAGATGGGGGGAAAAAAATGAGAAGGCAACAGTAAATGTTGTTAGGTCACTGAATAAATCCAGGTAGCAGCCGCATCTTGAGTAATCTGTGCAGCCTGACTGATCCACTCCAGTTAGTCCTTTTGGAGCCAAAAGGGCATCATAGAGCTATGAAGGATACAGAGGGGGATAACACAGTATGGGAGGGCATCTGTAAAGAGAGATGGGCTAGTTTAAAACTGTTCAACCTGGAAAAGATACTAATGGGGAGAGCTTTGTTCATGGCTGTGAACAGCACAGAGGTGAACAGGAGGAACAATACCATGGCACAGAAGGCAGGGTGCACCCACTGAAATGGCAGAGGGGAAGGGAAGTGCTTGTTTGCACAGTGTAACAGGGAATTGTGGAGCTAACTGGCACAGGATGCTCTAGGTGCCAAAACAAAAGTGTGTTCAGAAAGTGATTAGGCAGACTGATGGAAGTGAGGAGTATTAAACACACTGGTCAAGAATCAAGCACTGTCTCGGGAAGTTTCTCACCACAGGCTGACAAGAGACTGAAGGAGTGGAAGCATCACTCTGTGGGTGCCTCTTACACACTGTCCCTCATGAATAGGCAGGTGAGGTCTGGTTCTGGTTTATTAAGTTTATTAAGACTGCTTTCATATGTTATCCCAAACACATGCAGCGCACAAATCCTGCAGCATTGTGCCAACGTACGTGCAGCTGCAAGTAACACATGACGTATGTGCTACCAAAGCAATCACGTTGCGCATTGTACAAAAGGGTTTTCCTGCGATAGGGAACGACCTGCCCATTTGCCTTTGTGCCTTTTATCCGGATCAAGAGTGGAGCCTTCCTCCCTGAATGCTTTCCTGTGTACAAACAAGTAATTAAGCAGAAGTAGGAAACCCTAATCTCTCTCAGTCCATCAGTTGCAATCCATTATTTCATATTCTCAAAACTGCTTAACGGCTTAACAATTAAACCAAATATCTTTATTGCTTGCACCAAGCAGAAAATGTCTCTGTGCCACCAGAGTCCAAATCACTAGACGGTATTTTTAGAGAAGAAAATTTCCTTTATTCAACCCACATACAGTGGAAATTGTATTAAGATATGGTCATGCTATTGCTTTGTTTTGCAGAAGGGAAGTTGTTTTACACAGAGAGAGATTACATGGGTCATATGCTGATCAAAAAGTTCCTCATGTGTTTAAGTGTTCTCACAGAATTAATTTAAAGTTTATAGAAAAAAAAGCTCTTTCTCCTCCCCTATCACACTGTTCTTCCTGAACCTGCAGCCAGCAAACCCCTAGTTGGCACAGGTACCTGTTGTGCAGGGCTGGTTCAGCCAGGAGGGATGCCCTGCCCACTGCACGGTGCATCAGGCCTCCGAAACACGAGAGACAAATCCTGATGGGGGAGGATGGGCAAGGAGGAGAAAGGTCAAGTGCTGTTGGGTGTGAGACAGAGCTGTACTGAAGGTGATCAGGCTGCTGTGCTCCAAACAGCTGTTAACACCACATCTGGTTCTGGAGCTGCCTGTGAAAGCTTGCATCTGCGGAGCTGCATTGCTTGTGCCCGGGTAATGACTAGCTCCTCTGCCTGCTTCCAGCACAGGACCCTTTCCCCATCTCCCAAGAGAAAGAGGAGTTGCAATCCTGGGGGTTTCACAGGGGATACTGTGTGGAGGAGTAACCCTATTTTTACCAGTCTGTCCCTAACCTGTAAGCTCTAAACCAACAAACACATTCTTTAGAATTACTTCTGTGCCTCAGCTGTGTGCTGGGCTTTGCCTGTTGCACAACCCTGAGAAGAGAGAATGTCAGCTGGTGTGAGGGATGGATGCTTGGTGATTGCCAAGGTGCTTGCAGTGCTGCTGTTCCAGAAAGGGCTGTCTTTAGGCTCCGGGGACGTGCTGTGAAGGGCTGCCCTTTCTGGGGGGCTACAGCAGCCGCATTATGGACCCCGATTTTATGAAGGTAACGTACCTCCAACTGCTGTATTATAGAGACAGCAGTGGTACTGCTGAAGTCTTGAAATAACAAAGTCTGACAGTCTCCATTTGTCATTCTCCCCAGATTAACACTGTAGCTCTTTACCAGTGGGCTTTGTAGAACCTGTCATCATAAAGGCTGTTTCCTTGCAAACAGATGGCTGCGGTGTGTGACGTCCCCAGTGCCTGTGGAGCCAGCCCAGATACAGGGGCTTGCTCAGCTTGCTGCAGGCCTGTGGGGGTTGTGTCTGCCTTGAACGTGGTACTAGTAGCATGAACAAATGCAGCTTCAGCCTGATACCCTGCGGGACAAGTCCTCCCCTGGCCATGGGATGGGTATGACTGACACCTGCCTGTCTCTGTAAAGGTTTGGGGGGTAAGGCATCTCCCCTGCATGAACTGCAGCAGAAAGCTCTGCTACAGAGGCCCTTGCAGGGTTAATGCACAGCGTCACTCCTCCCTCTGCTCTGCTGGGCTGGTTCAGTTAAGTCAGCTGTGTTAGGACTGTGTCAGGGAGAGCAGCTGGATCCTGCCAAGCCTGTGAAAAACAGCCCCTCCTAGCAGAGGAGACAACCTGCAAGTGGTGAGAGGCTCCCTCCTGCTGCTGGAGCTGTGCAGGGGGAAGATGCTGGGGCAACTGCCCTGGTTCTTGTGGCCCCAGCCACAGGGGCCGGACCAGAGTACTTGTGCTGGGTAACCCTGGGGAGCAGGGCTGGCCTGCGAAGGGCAGGCGAAGTCTTACAGGAATGTATGAAAGACCTTGGGACTAAGAAAGCCACACATAGGGAATCCTAGCTGGGCTGCCTAGCTCTTGGAGGCTGGTCAGTAAACAAGTGTGGTCAAGGTCATTTTTTGGAAGGAGCTAGAGGCTCACGTTGGTTTGTCTGAAACTTGCTCCTGAGCAAACACTAACCAGGTCAGCGACTTTGATGGAAAGCAGGCAGTTGTGACCCGGGTGCTGGTGGCTCTGGTTGGGGGTTTGGTTTGCCAGCTGACACCACGGTATCTGAGCTGCTCAAGCTGTTCGAGGATGGCTGTAAGGGGTGCTCCGTCAGCACCGCTGTCCTGTGCACGCTCCCGGGCACGGGGCCGTTCTGCAGCTCTGGCCCCGTGCGGAGCCAGGGTGCTGCACACAGGGCGACGTGACCTCGGGCTGTCGAGGGCTTCCCCAGCACACACGCTCACCCTTGCTGCCTTCTCGCAGCCGGGCCGTGCTCTGTGAGGCGGCTGGCACAGGACGATGCCTGCCAGGGGGTGTGCTCCGTGTTAGGGGACGTGGCTCCTCCTGTGGGCTTCGACAGGAGCAGGAACAAAGCCACAGAGAGGACTCGGTGTCACATTTACTTTTCCCTCTGGTTTCCCTCTGGTGTCTCTGGAAGAGCCTTTGTATCTGGAACCACTAAGGCTCTGGTTCAACCTTATGTGTAACTCCTCTGATAAAAACCACCTGTGGCTTTTTTTTTGTTGTTGCTGCCTGTTAGAGGAAAAGAGGCCTGTCTGGCCTTGAGTCAGTGCTTTTGCCTTCTCAAATCCACTTTTTTCTAAGGTTTTAGGACAGAAAAGGAGAGGCTAGACAAAGCTGAAAGGGGGCGCAGTGCTCCGTTCCTGCGTGGGGCAGCAGGGTCACGAGCAGCAGTGTTGCTGCGGGCAGCGGGTGCTCTGCCCCAGGGTGGTTTGCCTGTGCAAGAGGGCACTGCACAAGAGCTCTGCTAAAGCAAAACCTCCTGTCTAGCTCCCCTCCTCCTTTTTCTCCACCCTGCCTACAATGGCAAAGGGGGGAGGTTGTGTAACTCGACCCTGGTCGTGAACCTGTCAGTGAGAGGTTTATGGAAAACCTGCTTGTGGCTTATCTGCATTTCTGGGCCTTACTGGAAATGAAGTCAAATGCGAACTTCAAAGGGAGTCATTCGGTGTCTGCCAGCACTCGATACTGCCTCCCCACCTGCCTCGGCTCCTCCAGCTGTTCCTCCTGATAACCCCAAATCCCTGGCTGAGGAACATGGGGAACTGCCTTGCAGCAGTAGTGAGTCGGAAGAGGCCATGGGCTGTGGCAGAGCCAGAACTCCTGCTTGGATAAAAACCCAGAGTTTGAGTAACTGGGAGCAAGACTCTGGCTGAGAAGCTGTCTTGCTTCACCCTGCTGCCTCCCAATGCTTGTGAAGTGCAGACTCAGCACCAGGCTCTGGAGTTGCTGTGGTGCCTTGGGATGGTGGAGCAAACGTCTTTCACTGAGCCTCTTTGATCCTTTCTTTTCTGTCTACTCACAGCAAATCTCCCTGTTACCTTTCTTTCAGCTTTTGTGACTGTCTGCTACAGCAGTGCCATCCTCTTCCTCACCCTCCTACTGACTTTGGAGAGCAGAAGAGGATTCTCTCACTTCATGGCCCTTAACTCTGTTTTCCTGTCTCTTTGCTGGAGAACCCCCAGCACTTTCAGCAGGTCTGATGCTAACATTCCAGTTTGGCTTTCTGTGTTCAGTGCACTAGTGTTCTTCTTTCTCCTGATGTCTACAGGGACAGACCTCTGTCTCCTACATCCAGATTGAAAAGGAACCCTTTTCTGAGGGCCAAAAAATTCTTGTATTTTTCCAGAAGTACCCGGGCTCCAGTTTCTGCTCAAGAGGAACACTTTTCAGTCAGTCCAGTTTCCTGAACCAGCCCACCTCAGGGTCAGGCCGTGCCAAGGCTGGTGTGCAGAGGAGACGGCTGCATGATGCTATGCCCTTTGGGCCATGACACCTTTAGGCAGGGACTGAGCAAGGAACCCCTTCTAGCAACTGATCCCCACACATCACATTTGGGAGCCTTTTACGAGGAGGATGTGACCCCACAAATCCCCAGCATGCAGATGTTTGCTCAAAGTGAGCATTCAAGCTACTGCTCTTGTAGTTCCATGGGTTTGCAAACTTTAATGAATCCCTGGTATTTAGCTCAAAAAAGAATAAACTGAAACCATCAGGAAATGCCCCATTAATGCCCTGGAGATAGAATCAGAGCTGGAAAACTCCAGGCTGGACTGTAACAGCACAGCCCATGATGTAAAACCCATGTGTTCAGCAGGCCAGAAGCCAGGAGCCCCTGGCTCTAATCCCAGTGCTGAGCTCCCCAATTTGGCTAATAAAATTACAGGAAGGGGGGGGGGGAGAGTCTTTGTTTAAATTTCTCCATGTTTTCCTGAGCAGGCTCTTTTTACCATATGCATTGTCGCTAGGTTACTTTGGGCTTCCATGTGTCTTCTCGACGCTGTGGCAGCCCCAGCCTTTCTGGGTCTCCGTGCTTGGCAGCAGCTGCAGAGCTGCACGGCTGCAGAGCTGGGAGCAACGCCAAGCGACCAGCTAGCAAAGGAAACCTCTGGGAGAAGGCACCGTAACGCACACAAGGCAGCAGGCATGTAAGAAGTCTCTGGAAGTGCAAGTGCTCATGTGTGCCTCCTTGGCTCCAAACCACCAGGTTTTGAAATATCGGTGTGTATGTGATGTGAGTCGCCCTTATTCTCAATTATTCACAAGAGAGTCACATCCTTTTCACCCTTGACTCTTCTCCACAACCACCTCCTGTGAGAAACAGGGATGTACTAGTTGCTGCAAGGTGTGTACATTTCCAGAAAGGCCATCAGCTACAGCATGCACAGAAAAAAAAGGATCTGGGTTGGTTTTGGTGGAGTGTATTTCATTTCTGTGGGTTTTTTTTTTCCTGCTGTGATTAAGAAAAGCTCTTGCTCAACAAGAAGGCATTTCTTAGAGGTGTGCCTGTCATTCATTAGTGGATAAGAACAGTTCATAGCTCTTTCAGGGCTGATAATAGTAAGACATTTGGACACATAGATAAAGAAAAGCTGATCTCTACAAGAACTAAGGAGAAGGGTCAAAACTGGAATATATTTCTGGAGCCAGTTACTAGGAAGAAACTGGGAGTTTTGCCTCATGAGCAGGGAACTGGAATGCCAGCTATGGATGCAAATTCAGCAGCTGGGCTATTTTTGGCTTGTGAACTGTTCTAATGGCTGTTTATTTTTAAGGTCATTTTCTGTTTGCATAGCATGTACACCCTTCTGGTGGGTGGGAGGCATTATAAAAACAATCACTGCTGCACAGAGTTATGAACTAAGCTTGGAGAGAGATGGAAAAAACAGAACTATGTGTACTTACTGCTTTAAAACCCCAAAACATCTGCTTAGGTCATAAGGTTTGTTGACCCACTCTAAGCTGTGCCCCCACCAGAAAAATAGTTTCAATTAATACAGACTACTGCAGGGGATTGCAGAAGACTTGGGAAAACTCAGTCAGATGATAACACGGTATAAATAAAAAGGAAGCATCAGATTCGGCATTTTTTTTCCACTTGTGCTTACCTTCAAGCAGTAAATAGAAACCCAGAGCATTCACCCCAGGGCTGAGGAGTCAGAACTCACGCTGGCCGGCTGGGCCTGAATCCCAGCTGTTGTTTAAGACTCTTGTTAAATAACGTGCTTTATTGTTGTATTTTCCTGGCTTCTTCCTGTTGGCCATATCTTTATTCACACACAGTCAAATGATACAAATTCATTGGAACAGTGGCAGTTTACAAAAGACAGTAAGAATGATTATTTTTAACTGAAATTTGAAAAACCCTAAGTCCAGCCATCTGGCAGGCAATGTGCTGTTTGGAACAGGTCATGGTAAGGAAACAAGTTTATAACATTGGCAGTGTACTCCCAGCCATGTTCCTTTTCCAGCATAAAATACACAATATAAAAATATACTAAAAGTAATAACGGAGTTTGTAGAAATGTCTGCTGCAAAACAATTGCTGTTGTCTGATTTTCAGTACATTTACTCCCACGCTATATTATGATAATATATTTGAATAAACATGGTTTATTTCTAACTTAATTTGAACTTTAACATTGCTCTCAGGTTAACTGTAAAGTCTTGGGCTCCATTCCTGGAAGTACATAAAAGACCTTAACTTTGGACTTGTGAGACTGACAGACATGAGGTTAGCCCACAAGTGAGCATTCAATGCCTTGGGCTCCTCCCAGGAGGGAAGTGGAAGTTGAAATGCTGTATTTCATAAGATCTTAATTTGGGGCATTTTCCTGGATTTTTCAAGACTTTTAACAAGTCTTCCCTGGGCTGTCCTTTCACCTGATAGGCTTGAGTTCATACAGTTGCTGGTAAACTGGTAGAACTGCCTATTTTTTGAGATCTGGGGCTGTGCACTTAGTTGAGTCAACCGTGGTAAGTCTCTCCCTCTTTATCGCACTCCTCTGTATAATTTTACCTATCTCTTTCCCCTCTCCTTTCTTCCTCCTGGCCCAGTACCACCAAAATGGCCTCCTTGCATGCAGGAGCTGGACACTCCAGTGCTTTGCTAAGGCTGCTTATGCCGAGCCTCGTACGAGCTCCCTGCGTTTAGAGCACCATTCCATTAGTGTTTCCAAAGTTGAGAGACCCGGGTGCAGAAATGTAAGCCCGTGCCAACCTTACCGTGAAGGGATGAGCGGCTATCCCCTCAGGCTGGCATCCTTGTAATGAGAATCTCTGACATGGATCCAATGCTCATGGAAAATGGCATCCAGAATGCCCCTTGACATGACAGAGGAACACACTGCTAGCAGGCAAGCATGTTTAACTCCAGGATTTCTTGCTGCTTTTTCTCCCAAAAGCAGATCTCAAAACATTTGAGAAAAGAAGTCAGTATTGCTCTGTTTTCGCAGACTAAGGCACTGAAGGGTGAGCTCTTTTGGCCAAGGCTGATCTGCAGGTCTCTGCACCAGTCTGTCTCGTATCTCTTCCCTGAGCTGCTGCTCTCTGTGCCCATGTTGTTCGAGACACATTCTCAGAGGGGTAACCCCATCTCTGCTCCTCATGCAGACACCACACACAGGGGCCAAATCCACTTTGATAGGCACGGTCTCCAGAGAAAACATCAAGAAGGACATGCACTGGAGCCAGAGGTTGGCTTCCCAATGTCTAAGTGCTACTGACTCCCAAGCAGGTCAGCTATGAAAAGATGACCAGGATACTTCTGAGGTATAAAACTCTGTGTCTGCTGGCCACTGGTCAGCTTTGTCATCATCAGACTTGTCACTGTCATCGCCACTGGAGGGTTCATAGCCTGCGATGTCAGAGCGGATTGGCTCCGGCTGCCTGTGATCTACCTCTGCCTCCTTTTTCTTTTCTGCCAGCAGCTGCCTGTAGCACAGGTTGCAGACCCTCAGGGGCTTGGGGGACAGCCGGGGCATCAGGAATCTCTGCCTGGAGCAGTCTGCGCAGACGACAAAGCCGCACTTGCGGCAGTGGTGCCTTCGGGTGAGCGTGGAGAACTTGGTCTGCGTGCAGCGCATACAGATGTCTGTCGCCTTGTCTGGGATCCAGGGGGCCGCATGCTCCGTGGAGGGCTGCCGGCCCGTCTTCGTCAGCAGGTGCCTGATGCACTCCTCCAGATGGCTGATCCACTCCTTCCTCTCCGTGAGGGATGCTGCAGAAACCACAAAGGACTTCTTGGAGGTTTTAATCATCCAGCGGTTCTTCATCTGCAAGGTGTCTGGCAGCGTCTCCAAAGTGACATCTTCAAGGGGAATGATGTGCTGGGAATTGTACTTCCTTTTGTTGATGACTATGCTGCCATAGACAAGGATGTCGTTGAAAAGGAAGAATATGCGAGGCTTTGGTTTCTTGCGGCATTCTTTGGTTAAAATCCCTTCTCCTAGAAGGACCCTTCCTGGCACGGCTAAGGGCTGTCCAGAAGCCCCAAAGCAGTTTTCCACAGCAGCAATGCGCTGGCTGTTGATTTCAGTATTTGCAAGATGGTCCACCATCTCCAGCTCGCTCTGAAAAGAGGAAAATAAGGAGGGAAGTAGTGAAGCTGCAAGCATCTGCATCGGGGTGAGGCTGAGTAGTGAACGTGCACAGGTGACACACTCCTAATGCAACCTGAGGTTATAAATAATCTCCTTGTCAGTCCTCACTTTAGTTTGTTACCTTTTTAAATTAAATTTTCAAACTTTCTAAGCCTATTTTCAACAGCCTGGTCTATACTGGGATAGTTCAGTTTGCAGCAATGGAAGCCCTTGAAGGCAGAGTCAGCTCTTCCATTACAGCTGTGCTTTTTACCAGTATAACTGCATGCCCATAGTAAAGGCAGCCAGCTGGTCTGAAACTGCTCTTACGCAGTACTTGCTCAGGAGTTACCATACAGTGACAGCTGAAGGGGTACCAGGACCCCTCCCTTCTGTCCCTCTGGGTCCTGGGAGCTAACTGATGCCAAGCTGGATGCAGGACCAGGGAGGAGATCTGTGGTTTTGGGAGCAAACCTCCCGTTTCTGACTGCACAGCTGCTCTCTTGAGGATTAGTTACACGGGCACATGCACCCCACAATGCCATTTTGAGCCAGAGCTGAGGTAGAAACAAAACAGTGCAGTAGCACATGTTCCTGCTGGTCCTTGCTGTGTGACAAAAAGGGGAGGAAAAAAAAAAAGCAAAAAGCACCCCCTATGTGAATAAACCCACACAAGCTAAGCCCTTCCTCCATTACCTTACTAATGCTGGGGCTGCCAGTGCTTCCAGTTACAAGACACATCATTCTGAAAATAGTCTGATCTCTGCTGAAGGGGAAGTAGAAGGCAGCACGCTCATCCCTCCTCACATCTCTGCACCCTCCTTCCTTCTCATATAATCTGCGGGTTTGACAGTCTGCTGGGTATTTTTTTAGTAAAAAAACCTACATAAGGGTAACTGCAGCGAAAGCAAATGTTTGCTATGAGTAGTTTGAAGTAAGGAAAGCGCTCCATGCTGTAAGTTCATTTTTTTGCTGCACCTAGCCCGTCCTGTGCTGCAGGGTGCTGCCCTGCGGCCAGCCGGCCACGGGAACCTGAGTCATTTCCTCCTCCCGCGAGGTAGCTCAGCCATCACGAGACAGCTCCATGATCACAGGGATCTGTGTCGCCCTGGTTGCTGCTAGTGGTGCATCGAATCACTAATGCAAAGCTGTTCACCACCACTTTCCCCATCCGCCTTGTCCAGAGTCCCTGCAGTCATGGGTGATGGAGGGGAAAGGGAACAGGACAACATGCCTGGTCTTGTGTGTTCAGGATAGTGATGATTTACATTCTTCCCTTGCCCTTCACCCCAAATCACCCCTTCAGTATGCTAGAAGGGAAACCACAGAGCCGCTGCTCAAGGCTGCTGCGTGTCATCTACCCCTCGTCTGTGCTATCTGGCAGACAGACCAATCAATTCCTCCGAGTTCCCACAATTTGCTTCATTAAAGCAGGCCAAGGTACAAGGGCGCAAAGCTAAGACGCAGGTTTAGCCCCAGGAGACCTAAATGAAGCAATCAACCCTGCAGGAATAGCTTTCACAGAGAAATGTTGAATGGCCAGTGCTCCTGAAGAGCACTTCTTTGGGGTCTCCCTTGAACTAGAGGGGAGGGTCCCAAGGCCTCCAACTTCCTTCTGGAAGGACATGTATCTTCAGGGCCTTGAAGCACCAGAATGGATTTGACGGAGTTGGGCAGTGTTAAGCATGTCCACTCGTGTGTGTTCTCCAGTGTGGAGGGCAATTTACAGTTAACTGCAATGCCCCGACCGGGGGCCGTGCTGCGGCCAGACCGGGGGAAGCCCGGGGCCCGACACCATCAGCAGTGCCCCATCCAACCTGCCATTTCAGTACAGACACGCAGAAGTTATGCAAAGTGGTTTATTACTTGCTGTCAGGAGATAAGAAAGGCTCCAGTCCCCCTCTCCTTGATCTGTCAGCCTGAGTGGACCTGTGCATGGAAAGGAGCTGCTCTGCTACAGGACATACATTCAGATTTATTCTGAATTACACTGTGAATGCAGCATGTGGGGTTTTTTTGCTCCCTCTTAAATATTCAAATTAGGCCAAGAACAAACAGGCAGGGAAAACTATGGTCCCAACTGAACACCAAACTCCCTGACTGTGAATACCTGGAGTCTCACCTACCCTGGGATGTGGTGTCTCAGGGTTTCCTGAGGAGCTTTTGAGTGAAAGAGAAAGATAAACACATGAAATAATAAAAGAAATAGAAAAACTGAAATTACAGCTTGAGAAGTTTAGGGTGGAAAGACTGTGACTGCAACAAAATACTGTCAAGAATTTTTGGCACCAGCAATACAAAGTGGGATAAACCAAAGCAGTTAATCCTGCTCCCACTAGTCTTCTCACTTCCTCATCACGTTTCTGGGTTATGGAGTCCCAGCTCTTAGCCTGCTTCTTTTACTTTTATATATTTCAGAAGTGTAGTCCAACCTCTCAAGCAAGCACGGTACTTGACACGACTCTGTTTCTAGGGATCTCCATGTAGTGCATCCCAGTGGAAATGAAAACATTTTGTTAGATATAAAGACGGTACCTGCAAAGAGCTAGGAAACATAAGTTCATTTTCAAATAGGAGTGCAAGCTCTGATGCCGTGAAAGCTTTAGCTGTTGCATGGATTTGGGCCCCTGCATAGGCCAGAAAGCTCCTGAACTTGCTGTGTGGAGCAACAGGAGAAGGGGCTGGACAGGGGAAGGACACAATCCTGCAACACTGAAGAAATATAAGTGAGCTCTCATTAAGCATCACACTTCTACCTGCAGGGTATGTCCTGATTCTTCCACCCTCTGGTTTGTTACCTAGTTAAAAAGCCACAAGTTAAGCAAAGAAAAGCTAACTCTGTTCTGGGAAAATCTTCCCTGCTAAGACTAAAACTGTCATCTGCTGTTCTAGCCCAGGGTATTTCCCAAAGGAGTTTTCCCAGGGAAGCAAAAGCAGAGAGGGTTTTTTCCACCTCTCCTCCCTAAGGCATAAATGACTAGAGAACAGCAAATACACATACTAAGCAGTAAAAAAATAGGAGGGGTGGGATTCACACTGCCCACCTTTAGACTTGAACAACTAACCCCATCCCACTCTACATGCTCCCTTTTCAGTTAGAAGGGGGAGAAACAGCCATCTGTAGGTGACTCGCCTCATCCCACCACACGGAAGATCAATTCTGCTCCGATTGGGGGTGTTCAGCTTGAGTAGCTGCTTAGAAACCGATTTCATGTTAATATTGTGACTCACTGCAAATAATACTCGGTTTGGCTTTGGAGTGGAACTACTATGTGAATTTTGTATAGATAGATAGCTGCTGAGTGTCATTATGGTCTCCTTTACCGGGAAGTGAGAGCCTCTCCCTGTGGAACAACAGTGATGAGATATAAAAATGAGGATATAAATTCTAATCTATTTTATTCATTCTGGTAAATATTTTTTTCCTGTCTGTCCAAGTTTGTCCTGACAGGTCAGCAGGGTCAGAGTGCTATACATATGCATGTGAGGCAGAAGCTTATACAGTTGAAATTAGGGTGGGAATATCTACTCTACTAGCATGCTAATTTTCATGGGAGATTTTGGCATGGCAAAGTTTGTTGTGTTTTTTTTTTTTAAATCAGTATCTGTTGGTTCCTCATGTGATCAAGTATTATGCAGTGACTATGTAACTCAGTGAATACAACTGATATTTAAAGGAAAAAAACCCACTAATTTGGCACTCCACTCAAGAAGTAAGCAAGCCACATCTTTTAACAATGAGCCTTTGTTCACTTGAGAGTATAAACAGCCATGTTGATGCATGCCAGGCAGGGCATTTCAACTTAAGCTCCTGGGTCAGCGAGTCTGGGGTATGTTTTTCAAGTCTGTATGTATCTAGGGCTTAGGTGTAGCAATGTTGTGAGCTGTTCTACCTGATTCTTGTTCTTGCTGTCAAACAGAACAGACGGTCTTGGTGTCCGCTGCATACCTAATGCATACCATGTGCAAGGGATGGTCCATGAGTATCAGCGCACTGAAATCAGACTGCTTAAGTCTGCCAGCAGAAAATGTCTTGAGCAGCTCTCTCCCTTACTCCCTCCTTCTGCTTTCCTCAGCTGTGAAGTCCCTCCTGGAGTCAGGGCTGGCATAAGCTCTTCCTCACCAAGCACGGTTAGCTGGGATGCAGCCACTTTTTGCCAGAACAGGCATTTCGAGCAAGAAAAACATAGTTCCTCTCTTTTTCCTGCTGGAGGGCATTTGAGCTTGCCTCTCCCTCTTTCCCGGCATGCTACAGCTGCTGGGCCACTGGGGTCAAGGGGGGCAGGCTCTGGCAATCCCACTCCGGCTGTGGTCATAAGAAACCCAATTCAGTACATGTATGTTTTGGGACTGTCACATGAGGCCTTTGATTGAGAAATACCACCAGTCCTGGTGGGATAACAGACTAACAAAGCTGCTGAGCTTCTTGCAACCGTTGCTCAGCATGCCCAGGACTTCTGGCATGTAGGGCCTGAACATGGGGACAGCTGAACAGTGGCTTTGGAGAAGCTCAGACTGATGCTACCCAAACCAGCAATTGGTAGCCCGAGCTCAGCGGTGGCTCTCGCACGTACCACCCAGGCTCAGAGGCACCCAAGCAGCTTTGTACAGAAGAAAGGAAAACCTGAAACTCAAGGAAGAGCCTCCCCCCCCCTCTGCCCTGCTCTCCATGCACACACATCCTCAGGCAGCAGTACTCCATGTGCACCTCCTGCTCCCCACCCCGCTGCTCGTCTGCGTCAACCTGGCAAGTGGCCATAAGGAAGAGACCTTTGTAAGGAGCTCTCGGCGTTGGAACTGGGGGCGACAGGACTAAGGTTAACAGCGCTTGGTCAGGCCACCCGTTACATGCTCAGGCTGGACAAGGGCTCATGACAAATGACACGCACAGGCTTGCTGGTGAGGGCGGGTAATCACCAAGGGAAGAGATGGATTCTCTGTCTCTCCCAATGCCCAAAGCCCACATGCCTTTTAGAAGAGATGTACGGCCAAAGGCGGGGGATTTCTCTTACAACTCCGCAGCGGGACCACTGTCTGTGCTTTGGTACAGGATCAAACTCGGTAACTTAAGAGCCCTTTCTAAAATAAAAAGTAATAAATCGTCACTCCAACTAGCGCTTATGCCGTGCACAGACACCGGGGTGCTGCACAGCAGCGGGTGGCGATTCGGTGCTGCCCCGCTCCCCCGTGAGCAGGGCACGCACGCGCGGACGGGAGACCCGGGGGTGGGCGCAGGT
>NW_020799113.1:10880251-10903351 GCF_003259725.1 Athene cunicularia
GGCCGCGGGGCCCCCCAGCACCGCTGCGGGTGCCCCGGGCCAGAGGCGCGGGAGAGCCGAGCTCAGCTCCGTGCCTGCGCTGTAGAACGGCTCCCAGGTACCCGGGCCTGTGCTGATCTATAATTCAGGTGCTCGCTCTCTTTCTGTAATAGCTTTTCTATTTTTAATGGGAACTGATGGACTTGTCAAGGTATTAGAAATGGGTTTTTCTTTCCAGGTTTTCGTTTTCTTTGCTAATAATAATGTGGACTGGGAAGTTTCTGATTCACTTTAGAGCTAAAGTGCTTGGGCAGTCACGAGAGTTTCCACAAGACCTTATTTCTTCACACTTTGTGTCAGATGAGCAGATGAACGAGGACATGGACTACGTTAGCTGCAGTATGTGGCTCCCTGGCAGCGTATGAGGGAGGGTTACAGAGAGGGTCATCTGGTCGTCAACAGACTTCTGAAAACCTCGGGGAAGAGAGCTCACCACAGAGGGCAGGCGCCTGGGCTGGGCAGTGGTTTCAGGTTATTGCTAGTGCTCCAGTGTGGGGCCTCCCGTCCTTGTGGGAGAGCAGGACGGAGTGGTCTGTCAGTGGAAGACGGGGCAGAGACTTTGCAGACCGGTTCTTGCAACTGAGACCTGTTTTGCCTTGAGCCTGGATACCACCAGTCTCCGTCCTGGCTGCCCTGCAAGCAGTCCTCTAGCTCTGGGGAGATCTGCCCAGTTTAGAAAATCCTCGACAAAATGTTTTTTTTTTACATAAAGCTAACTGTAAATATACAAAGTGCTGAACTAAGTATGTCAGTTTGTCTTAGCTGCCAGAATAATTCAGATCTAACCAGCCATAGTTTATTACTCTTAAACTGTTATTTTGTTTTCTGTGTTAGTTTTGGCTAGGATAGAGTTAATTTCTTCACAGTGGCTAGCACAAGGCTGTTTTGGATTTGTGCTGAACACAGTGTTGATAGTGCGGAGATGTTTCTGTTACTGCAGAGTAGTGCTTACACAGAGTCAAGGCCTTTTCTGTTTCTCACCCCAGCAGTGAGGAGACTGGGAGAGCACAAAACGTTGGGAGAGGACACGGCCAGGACAGCTGATCCCAACCAGCCACAGGGATATCCCAGACCATAGGACATCATGCTCAATATTCAGCTGGGGGAAGGAGGAGGAAGGGGGGACGTTCGGAGTGATGGCGTTTGTCTTCCCAAGTCACCATTACGTGTGACGGAGCCCGGCTGTCCTGGGGATGGCTGAGCCCCTGCCTGCTGGTAGGAAGTGCTGAATGAATTCCTTGTTTTCCTTTGCTTGTGCACACGGCTTTTGCTTTACCTGTTAAACTGCCTTTATCTCAACCCACGAGTTTTCTCACTCCTGCTCTTGCAATTCTTTCCCCCATTCCACCAGGGGGAAGTGAGCAAGCAGTTGTGTGGTGCTTAGTTGCCAGCTGGGGTTAAACCACAGCATTACTCTATAGGCTAAAATTATTCTGAATTTGCTCTCATGTTATCCTAATCATAGTCTTTATCACTGAGATGTAGTACTTTGATTTATTTTTCTTGTTGTTTCTCAATACGCTTACCTGGGCAATAGCTATTACTAGTCAGCCAGACATAGTGTTGGGTTAGCCCAACAGCCTGGGATTTCAATGTTGTTTCTACTTTCTCTTCAGTCAGAATGTGGAGGTGTGTTCAGGCAACTGATGCATGAGGCAAGGGAAGCCTTGAGGTACACACTGGATGTGCAGTCAGCAGTTGCACTTGAGAGCTGACTTTCTGTTGGTATTTTGCTTGTTTGTTTTGGAAGCTATTACATCCTTGTTTGAATGCCTTACTGAGATACAGACTCGAGAGTTTAATCAGTAATCTTAAGAGCTATTTGATAGGCAGGCTCAGGAGCTCTTTTTTTCCTGGCTGTAAAAGCGAAACATTTGTGGGACCACTTGAAAAAGCTGCAGCCCAAATTACCAGCTTTTAATGCAACTGGAGCAAGGTAGAGACTTTATCTGATCTATTGCCTCTGGCATTTTCTCCAAAACCACTTGTTTCTCACTAGCAGAAATATCTTGCCCAACTGGGATGCAATAATTTCAAAGCAAGTAAAGGAAACTGCAGCTGCTCAGCTGAGTCAGCCAAAGGTAAGCTCTGCAGGGGAGAAGATGGCTTTTTATTATCTTCTAGTGGCAAAATTACTAAAACAGCCTGCATGAAAAGATTAGATTATAATAGTAACAAAAACATCTGTTAAATTCTGAGCTCAGTGTATGTTTAGTGCATGTTTTTTAAAAAAACCCAGACATTTAATAAAATTATTTTGAATAAAACTCAGTATTGACATTTAGTTTGGGATATTAGGAACCCACTGTGATCGTAGGAAAGACTGTTTTTAACTAATTGACTACATGGGGCATTTAATCTGTGGACAAGTCAGCTTTTAACTATGGAATACTCTTATTACCTAATGAGTGAGTAAGTCACTGTGTGTTCATTATACAGGTTACTTGTAAGCATGAATAACATCTGTCCTGAATAACATCTCTGTGAGACTGCAGTGTGCGTGGAGGGATGAATGTTTGTCTGATCTAGCTCCTGTTGGATCCACCTCATCAGCTTATTTTAGAAATGTATGAATTGTTGTGACTGATTTGTGTCTCTGAAGCCCTACTGCCATCATTAGCGTGTTTTAGAGATGAGGTGCTTCCAAGTCTGTTGGTACAGAAATCGGAGCCCAGCTCAGCTCCCTCAGTACAGACTGAAAACTTCAGAATGTTCGTTTTCAAAATATCACTTGTCCACATGCCTTAACTGCTGCCAGACAAACCCATTTCAGAGGGTCCTTGTGTTCTCAGGGCTTCTCTCAACCCACTTGCAGGAAGTTACCACTTCTTGAGTGGTTCCTGGGAGCCTGGCTGCGAAAAGATTGTCCGTGATGAAAGTGTTCCTGAAAGCGACCTTGAGACCTGCTTGCTCCTCTGTCTTCTGCAGGAAGCAATACACAATCAGTGTGCTTTTGTTTTTACAATGGCATTGCTGTGCTTTGCATACGTGCAGCACTTTAAGGATCTTGAAGTGCAGCGTAAATTCTGATAACCATATGAGGGTTTGTACCCTCACAGAGGATAAAACTGAAACTTGGAGACTTACATATAGTCACGTGCAGCTTGATCACTGAAGCAGGAGTAGTGGGTTGTTTGCTTGCTGTTTTTTTCTGCAGCAATAGGCTCTGGCTCGGAGTGAACCACCTGGGAGGCTGAGGGACATCCCCCAGAGCTCCTGACTCATGGCCTCATGTGCCTCACCACAGAATCGTACCCCAGCTCAGAAATCTCAGTGATTGTTACAAAAGCTGTCATGTTCAAGGAGCACAAAACCAGTTGTGCTTGCAGATTCTAAAGTTCTAAGTTTCCATCATAAGAGAATGTTTGCTGTGCCTTGCTCTTCCCTGCTCAAACCTTCAGCCCAGTTCTTCTGGTCACATTTGTGTCGTGCTGTACATGGCCTTTAGGTAGATTTGGAGCTGAAGTCTTGAGCAACCAGTGATGACCCAGCAGGTAAACAGCAGAGGCTAAATTTAAATGCTGTGTATAAACACATAATAAATATTTGCTCTCAGGTTGGGTTCTAGGAAAAAGCAAGAAGGGGTTGTGTGTTCTCCCTGGTTATCAGCACTACAAGAAGGGTTTGAAACCCATCTTATCTTTAGACTGTATACTGGTATTTATGTTAAGCATTGTCAGTTGTCTGTGGGTCACAGTGCTGTGAAGACATAGGTATTTTGCTTGTTGCTTCTTTATATTCAGTGATAAATAAGAGTAGTGAAACATACAGTGGGAGAGAGAGGAATGTTAGGGGTTTTCCAGCTAAGCCAGTTTTGCTGTCTTCACAGTGGTCTGTAACTGTAATCACAGTAGTGGTTAGAAGATCTGATCCCAAGGCTGGTAAGAGTTTTAATTTGTTTTGGATCAGCATGTAATATGTAGTTCCATTTACATCCTCCTTCTTAACTGTAAAACACTCAGGGTATTTTGTCACTGGAACGTTCTTTATATGATGCCATTGGTGTGTACCATTTTGCATGACAGAGTATACTGTGACCAGGAAACATAAAACTTGAAACTTAAAACCATGAGCAAAACCAGATGCACTGATTTATACTCACGAGGTCAAGCAGAGAGTGTGTAGGAGCACGGTGGATGTCAGGAGGGCATGCTGGACCTCTGGGGCTGGCTGTGTGAAGTGGTGAGTGGAAAGCTGCGGCTGCTAGGACTGCGGTGCTGTGCACCTTGTGCAGAAACTCCCCCACTGTCCCCCACTAGCAACTCTTTCCCTGCCTCCCAGAGCACCTATGCCACATGCCCCATGAGAGCCCTGTGGCTTCTGCCATGTGGGCTGCTGGGTGGAAGGTAGCAAGGACATTTTGTAGCTGAGAAGTGAGCATGTACCAGTAAGGAAGGGGTTGCATTGTTTCAGTGGAAAAGGTGTTTTTTTAACCCAGGTTACCTAGTCTCAATTTTTTCAGCTTGTGTCACTAACCCATGCTTGCTTTCATCCTTAACAGCATGAGCTTGATGTTCTTTTTCTGAGTGGATCTATCAAATGGATTGGTCGCTGTGAGTCTCCAGGGTGCACCCTGTACTGCCCAGTACAGGGACATACAACAGGGAAAGCTCAGAAGTTTGCTCTCTTCAGAGGAGCGGGACAGGTGAGTATGCACTGACAAGTGAGCAGCAGGTTTGGCATGCTGCCAGACCACTATTTCTGAGTAGTGTTCCCCAGTAATGGGAGCAGGTTCCAGTCAAAGTATGAAAGGGGAAGGTGAGAAAGAGGTGAGGTAAGAGAGTATGAAATGCCAGAACTGTGAGAAGGTGCAGGTATTCAGTGCAGACAGGGGGTGTCATGTTAATGGAAAAACTTCTGAAATTAATGTGGAAAAAAATGATGTGTCTAAAAAAAGCTGCTAAAAGCATTTTACAGCATGCTGTGACAGAGTACTGCATCTTTTGGGCTCAGCCAGATTCCAGAATAACACCATTCTGTGCATGTGCTTCATCTGAACTCTTTTCCTACTATTGTTATTCTCTTTACACAGTGATCTCATATTCAGAGTGTGCTTTTATTGCATGAGATAAATCATGGTGAACAATTAGGTATTTCAAACACTAAACTTAGGTAGATTAGGCATTTCAAATATTAAAGTGGGGAAAAAGCACAGGGAACAAGAGTATGATAATCATCAGTTAATTAAAAAAGATGTAAATGTGTTCACTTATGATTGACTGATTAGTCAAAGACACATAAAAGAGTTTCATTCATAAACCCTGCTTTGCCCATGGATATAGCTGCTGTTTATCTGAAGAACATGCTTTGGTCTCTTTCCTTTGGAACTGCTACCCAGGCTGAGTGTGTGTGTGTGTCGCTCAGAAAGGAAAAATCATCTCTTTGTAAGGGACCTATGCCTTGCCCCACATCAATGCCTTTTGTGCAGGAAGGCATCTGCTGTGATTGCTTGGGGAAGTTTTATGCTTTGAGTACATAGTGCTTTGTGAAAGGGGAAGGAGAAAAAAAGGAAATCCTTGTTTCCTTTCCTGTTCTTCAAATATAACGGAAAACAGAAAGGCGGTGTGTTTTTTTTCAAGGTATTCTGCTGATACCCTGGAAACCAAGAGAGCAGACCCCCATCCACTGGCATGCTGGATCTTTAAATGGCAAGGTGCTGAGCTGAAGGAGGAACCATGGGGACTTCTTACCAGGTGGAAGAGGTTTATTGGCTTTTAGAGGGTGTATTGCTGCCCAGGCTGCGCAGTATATGTGATGTGACATAGTCTAGGGTACAGAGGATGTGTGAAGGATCACACCTTAATTTGTGAAGTGTAAAAATTATTGCTTGCTTGAGAAAGCAGAGGGATTTTGTGTAATAGCAGGTGTGTGGTGGGGTGTTGAGGGACATCTGAAGGAGGAGTTGAGGATTCTGCTCTGTACTTCGTCTCAAGCTGTGCAAAAATTGTCCATGTGCATGTGCTACCATCCTGCCTTTTTGGGAGTGGAAGGGAACTGCAAGAGTTAATGTTTTCTGGAGATTTGTCTCTTGATGGTATACTGAAATATGCAGGAAGCTTTGGCTTTTGTTTTCTGCTTGGGTGGGTTTTTTTTTTGTCTTTCTCAGAATGAAATATTTCTTCTCTAACTTCAGCCCTGAAGAGCCACTGGGGTGAGGCAGGGGAGGGCACCACAGTTTAGCTCTGTACCATTTGGGCTGTTTGAATTCATTAGCTTGGGAGCCCCCACAAATGCCTCAGGCCATGTACCTCTTCATGCACCCAACTTGGGAGAATCTCTTACCGCTACTGCATGCATTAGCCTTCATTAATACAATTAGCATAATAGTGATTAGGATTCATTATTCCCTACAAAAAGATAAAGCAGTAATACATATCTCAGAATCAAATTCCTCAGTGCCTTGTCTTGGGATTGCTTTACTTTGGGGTTGTTTGCTCTTTATATCCTTCCATCTTCTAGAAAAAAGGAAGCCACTTAATTGTAAAACTGTTTGGGTCAAAGAAATGCACTGAGATGATCTTTCACGCATGCTAAATAGGTGAATTGATCTATGGGACCCACACAGCTCAGACAGCCACTCAACAGTCGAAACTGCAAACTTCATCTTCTTCAAGCACAAAAGCTACTTAGTTTCCCCATGTTGAAGACTTTTATAATAGCAATAAGGCACCTCTAGAGAGAACCATCTAATATTAACTCCAGGGAGTAATCATCTAATCACAATCTGGGGGTGATTTGAAGCACTCATCTGGACCAAATGCCTCACAACACCCCAGGAGTGGTTTTATTGCATGATAGCAGTACCCCATTGAGCCTTATTGCTTAATTAAAAACAAATTCCCAAGTAATTTTTTTGCCTTTCCATAAAAACACAGTAGTACATACCATGTATAAAACATCCATTAAATGATGGTAGATGCAAATTTACATTGTGAGATACAATCCGTTTCTTTACCACTTGGGGTTGAAGTTAAATGTAAAACCATTTCCTATAATCTGTGCACTGCTGTGTTTAGCAAGGAATAAATATGGGAAAGAGAGGTTCATTGTAGGATGCCTTGTTTTTATTAAGTGATATGTTTGGTCTCCTTACAAAGGAGTTCAAATTCTTGTCCATCTTGCAGACACAATAGTCAGGCAACAGTGTGGCCTCTTCTGCTTCCTCCTGGCAATTTCCTCAGTTTGCCATCATCTCAGTGCAGATCTTTGGTAGGAATCCTGTACTTCTGCCTGGGATTTCCATTTCTCTCTGAGCAAAGAGAGCATGAACAGTGCCGGTGATGTATTTGGGATACATCTAACATACTGTACAAGTGGTGCCCGGCTGTCCTTTGTGGGCTTTGTAGTCTAATGCAGATTAAGCCTGGTAGATGCAGGTTACAGCCGCTTTTGGTGGCTTTGCTGCACAGCTGACCTCTGCCTGCACTGGGTGCATGGCTGAGATCTCTCCACCTCCTGCATTTTGACTGGGACCACTGCTACAGCTGTGGCTGCTCTGCAAGGGACCCAGACTGTGGATGGGAAGAGTATGAAAGTCTTTTTTGTTCATGTTGAGGCATGCCTTAGCACCCCAACCCACAGCTCCCTTGTGCCTTTACAGAGTGCTTTCATAGCCCCAAAGTGATTCCCAAATGTAGTGCACCCCTGAGGACTTTGAGTACTGTTCATATATTCCAGGCAAAGGAAGCAATTCCAAGTTTTTAAGTGTCTGTCCAAGAATCATACAAGGAGTGCTAGATACACTGCTCAGAGATCTTGGCAACCAAAGCTGTCATTGGGCTTTCAGCTACAGCACTGAAGTAAATGGGGGGAGAAAGGATCAGTATGACATTTTCTCCAGTTTTGTGGTGCAGGTGCCTTTAATGAATTGGTGGCGATAAGCTTACAAGTACAGTTTTTTTAAATAAAAGCTGAGAATTAGTAGTAACTATTACTCTAGTTGTTCCACATGCCAAAGCTGCCTTGTGGTACCTACGAGCTCTGGATAGAGCATGGCACTTGTGTCAGTCTCACCGTCTCACCTGCTGTGGACTCCATTCAGTGTTATACACACCCTTCTGCTCTTGCCCATCAAACAGTCCTTCCCCAGGGACTGGTGGGACCTGAAGCCATGTGTCAATATCTACTGCTGATAGCAGGTTGCAGCATTCAGGGTTATAGAGGCAGCATGCTTTGTCCCATGTTTAGATTCTGTAAAACATAATTTTTTTTTTCGGTTTGGTGAACCACTTTGCTAGAATGTTTTGCTGACTTCATTTTTTATGTCCTGTTAGAAGGATGTTAAATGTTGTGGTGGAGGATTTGTTATAAAGAGGTTATGGCATCGTACTGAGGAAATGAATGAGAGTAAAACTAGTTGCCTGCTTCTGCTGCCTGAGATCAGTCTGAAAGAGTGGCAAAAAGAATAATTAAATCTGTATTTAAAAGAGTTCTATAGTAACTTGGGACATTGTCTGGTCAGGAAAGGACATGGAAGGACCTGACAATGTTCTTGAACAATAAACATTTCACCTGAAAGATCTCTGCTAGCTTTATTAGGAATGCCATTATCTTGCTTTGATCTGACTCTCTAGGACGGGCTGCTCATACAGCTGACACAAAGCAAGTAGCCAACAAAGGAAAGCCCTAATAGAATAGAATCTTAGAATCGTTTGGGTTGGAAGACCTTTAAGATCATCAGTTCTAACTGTTAACCTAGCATGGCCAAGTCCAGCATTAAACCATTTCCCTAAGCATGACATCTGCATATCTTTTAAATACCTTCATGTCACTTAACTACTGCCCTAGGTAGCCTGTTCCAATGTTTGACAACCCTTTGGGTGAAGAAATTTTTCCTATTATCCAATCTAAACCTCCCCTGGTGCAACTTGAGGCCATTTTTTCTTGTCCTATTGCTAGTTACTTGGGAGTAGAGACTGAAACCCACCTTGCTACAACCTCCTTTCGGTTAGTTGTAGAGAGCGATAAGGTCTCCCCCGAGCCTTCTTTTCTCCAGACTAAACAACCCCAGTTCCCTCAGCTGCTCCTCATGAAACTTGTTCTTGAGACCCTTCACCAGCTTTGTTGCCCTTCTTTGAACATGCTCCAGCACCTCCATGTCTTTCTTCTAGTGGGGGGCCCAAAACTGAACACAGTATTTGAGGTGTGGCCTCACCAGTGCCAAGTACAGGGGGACAATCACTTCTCTAGTCCTGCTGGCCACAGTATTTCTGATACAAGCCAGAATGCTATAGGCCACCTGGGCACACTGCTGGCTCATATTCAGCCAGCTGTCAACCCAGCACCCCCAGGTCCTTTTCTGCCAGGCAGATTTCCAGCCACTCTTGCTCAAGCCTGTAGCGTTGCGTGGGGTTGTTGTGACACAAGTGCAGGACCCAGCACTGAGCCTTGTTGAACCTCATACAACTGGCCTCGGCCCATCACTTCAGCCTGTCCAGATCCCTCTGTAGACCCTTCGTACCCTCAGGCAGATCAGTGCTCCCACACAACTTGGTGTCATCTGCAAACTTACCCAGGGTGCATTTGATCCTCTTGTCCAGATCATTGATAAAGATACTAAACAGAACAGGTGAGGGAACAGAAACTTGTGACTGGTTGCCAACTGGATTTAGCTTCATTCACCTCAAGTCGTGGGGCCCAGTTATCCAGCCAGTTTTTTTTACTCAGTGAAGAGTATGCCCACCCAAGCCATGAGCAACCAGTTTCTCCAGGACAATGCTGTGGGAAACGGTGTCAGAGGCTTTACTAAACTTAAGGTAGACAACATGCACAGCCTTTCCTCATCCGCTAAGCGTGGCACCTTGTTGTAGAAGGTTGATCATGTTTGTCAAGCAGGTCTTGCCTTTCGTAAACCCATGTTGACTGGGCCTGAGCACCTGGTGGTCCTGTACATGCTGTGTGGTGGCACGGAAGATGATCTGCTCCACAACCTTCCCCAGCACTGAGGTCAGGCTGATGGGCTGTAGTTCCCTGGATCCTCCTTCTGGCCCTTGAAGATAGGCATCACATTTGCTAACTTCCAGTCGACTGAGCCCTCCCTGGTTAGCCTCGACTGCTGATAAATGATTGAAAGTGGTTTGGTGAGCACTTCCACCAGCTCCCTCAGTAGGATGCCTGGTGGAATGGCAGGCATAGATGGTAGGGTAGGTAATTCAGGAAATGCATTTGCTGTAAGGAAAATTCAGTTGTTATGGAAACATCTGAGAAAGGCAGCTGACACAGGATAAGGCATGCACCGGATTAGCAGTATACATAGACGCAGTAAAAAGGCGAGTTCATCTAAGGTAAGGGAGCAGTTTCTAGGCACTGTCTGCTTCATAGATGGCTTTTCTGTGAGAATAGGGGAAAAAAAAAATCACTTTAAAACTGTGAGCATGTGGCTCCATCTTCTGGTACCAAAGCAAAATGTGTTGCTCTGGGCATAGAAGGAAGTGAGATTTTTATAGCTGCTACACAAGCAACAACAAAACCAACAGTAATAATAATAATAATAAATTAAAATACTTGTGCCTCAGAGCCAAGCCACAAGTTTTTAATGTAGTTTTGTGAAGCTACAAACCATTCTGCTGCGTGGGAAGAAAATTATCTTTTGAAACATTCTCTTAAATGTGTAGCCCCAGAAGTGGCTTGTCTTCCAAAGCACAGCATCGCTCTCCTACGTGAAAACAATGTTTGGTCAGAGTGTGGACCATACCAGCAAAGCTTGGTACCTGTATAGGTGTTAATATTGTCTCCTGCTTATAGCTGAAGGATGTTTTTCTTTGTTTCCCCCTCCCCAACATTATCTTTGGCAAAGTAGCTAAAATTCATGATACATCTTCACAGAAATACTGGCTGAGTAGAAGTAGGAATGAATGTTTTTTTGAGGTAGGCTGCCAGAAGTCAAAAGAAAATAAAGCTGGTTGATTACTTCACCAAACAGTGAATGTTGTTACAGTTCATATTGCGCATGCTTAATTGAGCTTGATTACTCAATCTGTTCACCTTAGTAACTAATTTTGTTTTAAACAGAAGTAAGTCATTGTTCAAAACCAGAAAATGCTGTTATTCTCTGAGTAAGCCTTAGGTTTTCTGAGTAATCCTAAAGAATTGCCTCAACTTTGTTGCTTTTTTAAAGAAAAAAACCCACCACCACAACAAATCAGAAACACAGGTGGTTATCTTGATCAGTGCTGTCCTAAAGCTGTTGTTTGCAAGCCATTGCAAATAGGAGGTATTGCACTGTCGATGCAAAGTTAAAAATGTGGATCATGTGTTTTACTTATTTTTACTTCCATGTATGTATTTAATTGTGTCTGTTTTTTTCCCTGGATATTGAGCCTAGGATATAAGGGACCCTCTATTCTTTGTATGAAACATTAGTTTTCAGTCTAAACTCCTGCATGGCAGAGCTGTGAGAATGAAGGTGAAGGAACATAAATTTAATGTCCCCATTGCTCCTGCCCGTACTTGTTCCACTCTTCCACTAACACAAGTGATGAGTTATTTGCATGCAGCACTTACCCATGGGGAGGGTTGTGTGGAGTCCTGCTTGGAAAGAGTGCATTTATGTCAGTCTAGCGCCTGTATGGCAGGGAATCGTATCACAAAAATAATCCCTAAAGTAAGCACTGGCCAGGGCTTCTCATCATGGCCTCAGCAGCAAGGCTGTGGATTGAAACCAGAGGTAGAACTAGCCTTTACTCTTCAGTGTGGTGCTTTTACGGCCCCCACAGAGAGGGAGGCATTGGCAGTGGCCACAGGCTGTGCTGATATAATAAGATTGCATCTTCCATGGCTTGTATTTAGCATTTCTAACCTGTTCCTGCAGCCAAAGTGCATTGGACTTGCCCTTGGCGCTACTCGAGGTTTCCTCTTGAGGCTGCCTCTGATTTCTATGATCTTTTTTCTCTTTCCCTATATTTAACTTTCAGCTTCATCCTGTTTTGTTTCACTGGTGATTCCAAGCTTTGGTATCTAGGGTCTGTAGCTCTCTCGGTATCCTATGGATTATTCCTGAAGGGATCTACTCACCTTTCTGAAAGATGTCACGAGCGTAGCACTTTCACTGACACTAACAGTAAATAAATACTACAGACCTCTTTTATTAGGAAGTACAAACCCACAACAAATCCGGCCTGGAGTGTGTTTGATAAATCAGATCTTTTGCAGACATCTGGAGACTGTGTTTGCAAATCCCCAGCCAGCTTGTTTTGTAGTCATTGTTACCATAATTCAGGTTAATGTTGTTGCCACTTTTTACTCGCTTAAACACATGTGGTGTTTTATTGCTGAAAAAAAGTGGCTGCCTTGGAACAGAAGTTCGTTTAAAACCCTTCTTGGAAGTTTGCTGTTTGGAGAAACAAATGTCAAATCAATTGTCCTAGCTCCAAACTGCCATTCTGAAAACGCAGCTGTGAAAAGAGATTACTTGGGTACTGCAATGGGGTGTGTGTGAGAATCTAGATTGGAAATTATGTAGCAATAGAGACCTAAACTAACAAGTAAACTTTTAGCTTTTCCTGCAAAGATTTGCTTAAAAAATACTAGATCCCAAGTGAGAATGCTCATGCCAAGTTTTAAATCTCATTTGAATTTTTATAGCTGTTATAATCTCTGATATATAACCTTGGAAATAGGGTCTCGTAACAGAAATGCCGAGTCCCTTGGCTGTTGCCTCGCAAAAAAGAGTTGCTGTAATAGGCTACAATTCTGAGACAAGTTTGCAAGGCTGTCTTATGTCTGCATATCATCACTCAAATGGGTCTAAGCTGGGCTCTTCACATTATTTTAGGGTATTTGTGTGTATGTGATCAGCCGTGTGCAGCTGTTCCCGTAATGTCAGCCTTCTAAGTATAATAGGCACAATCCAGCATATCTTTATCCACTGAAATGTTGCCACAGGGAGAGGCTTGGAGTTTGGACACACTGTCATGAAGAGTAAAGACGAGCTTATTTTCTTTTTTTCTGTCGTTATTCTATATTTCTGCACAGAAAAAATGGAAGTTCCCAAGGAGCCTGAGCTGCAGAGGGATTCCACGTGCCAGTGCTCTTTTCCCTCTCATTATCATACGCTTGCAATCAAACTCTAATTTTTGAAATAAAAAACCTGCAAGATTCTTTATTGGGACTATTAAACCTTCAATCTTCATTATTTAGGACGGCTACTTACCTTTTACTCAATGAAGCCATAATGCAACTGCTCCTATAAAAACTATCGAAATGGCTACTGTGGCAGTGAGTAGATTTTCCTCCGTGTAAAATAATCCTCTGTGAGTGAGACATAACTATCATTTACATTAATTAGGCAGCCATATAATGGTGTGTTCAATAGCTATTACATCATTTAAATTCTTCAGTGAGCACCTCAGCCACCCAAGAACTATCCAGCTGAACATTTCTGAGTCCATAATTCTGAAATAATCCTTTAGAGGAAGAATATGCATGGCAGAGTGTTGCAGACAATTTCACCAAAAAAAAAAAAATCACTTTATTCAGATTTATGGGATTATTTTAACATTTACAAGAAATGCATCATCCTATTTTTCCGCCCTCCCAGAATAACAGTGCTATTAAGTGGAGTCCATTTTGGGGCTGATACTATCTGTACACTAGAGGATGGCCAAGGAGCTTGCAGTCAGCGGTCTGCATTGGCAGCTGGACTCATACACAACAAGCAGATTTCCCTTACTATTCTGTTACAAGCCTGGGGCCCCACAGCCGCACGGCTCAGCTGAGAAGCCCTGACACATAGACAAGTGTGTGCAGTCACATTTGAGGTTTTGTTTTGAAGTCTTAACTTTTGCCTTTAACAAGCATATGAGGACTTTATATTCAATTTTGGTTATTGATTTAAAATTTGTGAGGTCAAGCCAAAGTCCTCTGGCATTTCTGGTGGTATCATACATCTCAGAAACTATTACATGGATATTATAGTTAATGTTCTGACAACATATTTTTGTATATTTTAAGATTAGTGTCTCAGTCAAAAGTATGCACATATATCATGAGGCTAGGAGCTCATTCTAAGAGCTGAAAGAAATAAGTTTTATTTTATTAATACACCAGGAAGAGATTTCTGTTAACAGGCCTGTACTGCAAATCTTTAACATGCTGTTCAGCTGCCTATAGAAGGTGATGATTATTAGAAGATTGGTCAGGGCCTGAAAGTATATGAAAATATTATGTTTTAAATCAGTGTTGTTTGGCAGCAGGTAGCTGCTAAGGGCATAGTTCCTAGCAGAATGAAAGAAAGTAATAGCCTAATAACAGGCTAATAGCAGGGCAGGATAGATTGTAAAGTTTAGCTTGTGCCTTTTCCTTCAGCATACTGGTTCAAAGCTATCAGTTATGTTATTTTAATCAATTGTACACTCAATTTTTTTCTCTTCTTAATGCCTCTAAGGTACTGTATCTTATCTGACTAATACAATAATAGAAAGCAGCAAAGAGCTCTCTTAACAGGGAGAGCTCTTAATTCAGTATTAAATGTTGCTGGGTTCTCTGTAGTTCTCTGTAATCCCTATCCAACAGGCGGAGTGCGCAAAGCTACGTGTCAAAGCCTGTCTGTAGGTAGAACGTCAGGTACTGTTTGTTCTGCAGCCCAGGAGGTTTGTATTTGCCAGATGTAACTGCTCCTCTCAGCAGCAGTGGATGCGTGAGCCTCTATTTTTCACATTTGCACGTTAATTTAATTAAAACAGTACACTGAGGGAGATTTCTGCCTTACCAAAAGAATACATTTTCATCACATGCTGTTGGGAAGGTGATTCAGAATTGGAGTTAGTTACCATAGGAATGACAGAATTAAGGAGGGGGAGTGTGAGACAAAGGTGGGTCAAACCTCTGTGAAATTCCATGGAATTGGCTGTTGTTGACATATAATTTGACGTGGTATGGAGGACCATGGTCTGGTGAATGTTGTAGCATGACAAGCTTTTTCAATCCAGTTTTCATTTGTCTAACAAGATGAATGAAGGTGAGCATTTGTTACATAAGTCAACTAATGTGCTTTACTCACCAAGACCCTGCATTCTAACAAGCTCACCTTGAGTGCAGGAAGACAGTGCAGTTGGGGTAAGAGACACAGCTGACAAGACACAGTCTTTCAAAGTACTCAGGTGTTTCCCATATCAAAAGAGCTTGTTTGGAGTTTTGATGTTGCCAAAGAGGCCAGTTGGGCATTTGCCTCAGCTGTGATGGTGCAGGAGACTGGCCTGATACAGCTGTCATATTGGTTTGGGGCTTTAGAAGCTTTTCATCCTGTTAGTACTGCTCAGACCTCACATGCTGTGTAGGCTGTAGGAGATGGGGCTGTTAGAGCCAGAAAGGAGAGCTCATGGATTCTGAAGCCTACATATCACCTATGATATGGTCATTGTGGAGGCACAGGGAGGTTGCTTAAGGACACTGTAGTGTGTGCTGAGGGAGGACTATGACCAGCAGGAGCTAGGGAATTGGCTATCCAGTGGTCTTCAGTGTGAAGGTGTCAGTGACTGCAGCAGGAATGATGAGATGACCATAATTTTTTGTTAGAAAATATGTATGTGTATGTTTTTGGGACTCGTAGCTGGTCTGTGAGCACGTGTAACTGCTCTGGTAAGGGGCTGAGGAATTGCCCTATTTAAAGCAGTGTTGCCCTGGTTTTGAGAAGGCACTGCTCCTATTTCCTGAAAACATGCTGCTAAGCAGAGGAGCAAGGTGGTGCCTTAGGTCTAAGGTAGTACAGTGGGTCCTGTCTGACATCAGAGCTTTCCTTTTAAGTGAATCTTAAAAGGAGTAGAAGGAAGTGTAGAAAAAAATGAACAAACTGTTTTGGTTATACGCGGCAAAGGATGCTATTTAAAAAAGGAGTTATAAGCAAAGATGTAAGTTATTTGATAGTGAACCTGTCAGTAGCTCTATGGTGTGTGCTGGTTCTTTGGCACACACACACCGACAGAAGCACCCAGCAGAGTGTGGGCCTGGGCTGCTCTTAGAGCTCTGTAGCAAACTCAGCATTTCATAGTCATGCTGTTGAATGCCCAGGGACATAATTTTCCTTGGAAAGTAAAAAAATTTTAATCCTTTTTAGATGGTATGCTGTGGCTTTTGTTCCCTTCTCAAGGACTGCTTCATATTTATTAGTAAAATATTAAAGGCTATCTCTAAATCTCCCGTAAAAGCTTTACGAATACTAGAAATGAAGTGCTTATGTGGGGAGGGACCAATAGCCCCTAGTTGGTTATTGTGTGACACATGCAATCTGTAGAAAAATTGGAATATCTTTTTCCCTAGAAAAGTGGAAGCCTGCAGATGATGCAGAGAATTACCAGTGTCACCAACAAATACCTGCAGCTTTTCCTTGTAGGATTTGCTTCCCCTACCAAACTGATTCTCCTTCCATTTGTTATTCAGTCTGAACTCCAAGCTTGCTCTGTTTTTTCTTCTGTACTCTTTCGCATCCCATGCTATTTTTTTAGTTTCTTTCCATTAGAAAACACCACCAGTGTTTCCAGCCAAGGTTTTTAAACCTATGATTTGCAAATGATGGTAGAAATAGCTAAGCCAGGTTTACCTACCTTTTATGTATGCACCTCAGAACAAGAAGTTTCCTTTTGCAGATCAAACAGCCTGGTATAGCTTTATTCTGTCCTTTTCCCGTTCAATAGGGGCATTGTTCTAGTAAAAAATACTACTCACCCTTGCTGGGACTTCCCCTTTTCAAAATGCAACTATTTTTTAAGGACTATGTGTTACTGTTCCAAATTATTTTAAGGTTTGTTTAACAAGAGTTGTTTGGTCAAAGGTTGTAAGAGGCTTAGATACTCCTTCTAACCTCTTGCATTGACACAAGTCCTCGCAGATTTAAAATGCTACAATGGACAAAGTCTGTCAGAGGGATGTATTCATCCAAGATTTGAGAATTCATTAAAAAGGGCTTTGGTCCAGATCAGATTTTTATGCTTTCTCTTATGCTTCTCTAAAACATTGGGTGCCTTGAATACATAGAGTTAACTTCAGCTGCATGCTGCTGTGATTTCAGTAACTTAGTAGAGTTTCCTGAGGAGAGTCCCAGGAGGTTTTTGGGGATTTCTGTTGTATTGCTGTGTAATCCATCTTTTACAGGAAGTATTAAAAAACCTCAGATAGAATATTCTGTATGTTTTCTCAGATGTGACTTGGTTTTAATTTCAAGAATTTCCTACAATTTTGAGGTTTCAAACAAATTATGGTGGGTTGTTTATTAACTGCACAATTGCTTTATTATACGCCTTTCTGTACATCGCGAGATCTTTAGTTCCCTGTTCTTCCCGTACATCATGAGATCTTCCGTGCACCTCTCCCTACAACAGGGGTGTGGTTGGAGGAGCTGATGGGTAGACGGTGATACCAGCAGTCTGTAGGAGTGATTTAGCTTCAGTGTTTTACAGGGGCTGTTTAGAACACCTCACTGAGTCATTGCATAAAGGCCTCTTCAGGTGATTTACCAACTGCAATAACGGTGTCTTGAATGTGTTGGCTGTTCAGGTCTCTTGTTATTCTTCATTTGTCATCTGTCTTTATGTGCTATTAGCATGTGATTACCTTGAGGAGACCTTTGAACATTTCTTCAGCACTCTTCACTGTAAATAATTAATGTCTTGCTATTATTTATCGAAAGGGACTGCTAGGCGGCATTTTTCTTTTTTGGTTGCTGGAAGTTTAAAAAATGGAAATGCCAGTAGCTATGGGAAGTTGTTTCGTGTTCGTCTAATGTGTCCATATGGTAGAATATGGTATGTCCTTCACAGCACAATGAAACATGATTGTGCCAAATTCCAATTTGTATGGCATTCTCATTAATGACGTCTATTTAAGACATCCATTAAAGGCCCTTAATGTTAATTAACTGGACTATGCCAATAAAGTTCTATTAGCTTCCCCCTATTAATTTAATATTATAGGCATTTAACAGATGTCTTAATTAGATGTTACACTGAAGGCTATGAGCAAAATTAAAATTAGGTCATTGTCCTGAAAGGAAAGTTTCAGCTATGATTTATGCTTTCTACCACTTTGTTTTTCATTCTGACTTTTCATAGGAAACTAAGGGATTTAATTTCAGAGAACATTAAGTACTTCAGACAACATAATGAGTACTAGGTAGAATAGTAACTTGGGTCTAACAACTTTAACACATCTTATTCTTACTTTGCAGACATAAATTCATCGAAAAAAGCTGCTATTCTTTTGTACTTCCAAGTGTGTTTATTGGTATTTTCAAAAGCTTTCCCAGTGTTTCTTTCTCCTAGTTTCCCACTGGTGTGAAATGACTGTATTTCCCTGTAAAGAAATTCACATCTCTAGCAAAACCTGTCTGTTTTCCTCACCTCAAGGGCAGTACTTCATATAATTGCAGCAAATATTTATTTCCATACCAACTCTGTTATTTCCGGACTTCAAAGGGGGCAGACAAACAGTCTGTTCTTGAAAAACACTATTCTTGCCCATGCTGTGATTTCAGCTGATCAGTCTGGTTGAGTGATGCTGAATCTGGTTTGTGTCTGAGGGATTATGCCAGGGAGATCCAGTTCTCCTCTCCTGTAACCTCCCCCAGCAACAGGTTCCAGAAAGGAGGTAGGAGCTCTGGAGGCCAACTGAGGGCTGACTGGCACAATTTTCACAGGACTAGGGAGGGTTGGAGGTGGTGAAGACCTTTTGGCTTTCTTGTGGCAGATAAATGGTTCATGTGCCCTGCACTGAAGAGCTCTAACTGGAGCTGTCCTCCTAACCCCAGTATTAGGCTCTGGTGTGTAAGTATATGTGAGGAACAGCTGTGCCCCCCGCCCTTGCCATGACCCTGGTTGGCTACAATTGCTTGGATGGTGACAGGGCAAAACTCCTTTTCTTAGATATAGGTCTTTCACTGGATCCTGAAATGGACTACATCATTTTAATTGAAAGCTACCTTTATAATATAAATGCCATAGAGACTCTTCTATAACAGAAAAACATAAAGTGATCTAAATACAGGCGTCATTGCCACCTCACAAACAAGTCAAACCTGCCTAGTTGATGAGACACTGTAATCTGGGCAATAAAAAAAAAGATCCTGGAAGTATATAGTAAAAAAGAAAAAAGATATAAAAGTGGCTGAGGATACATGAAGCACGCGTATTCAGAGCTGACCCAGTCTCCACTGGTGCATGTGTGGTCTCCATTACAACCACTGTTGTGGACTGTTGCAAAAAGCAAATATTTATAAAAGGTTTAAATGCTAGAAGCTTCTTAAGTGGTGTTTTATTAAGGGTGGTTGGTGAGTTTGAGACTTACACTATGAAACTACCTGACTACTTCTGTTCCAGTGATGTACTGATCATAAGTGATATAAATTGCCATCCACACTAGCCTTATTTAAAACTGTATGTAACATATACTAATAAGAATAAAGGTATTTTAAAAATGTGTAACATAGATATCATATCTAAATCTATATAAAAAAGGCTAAAGCTATGAATAGAGGTTAAATATTCCGTAAAGCAATTTTGTGGGTAACTGAACTACAAGATTGAATGGGGGTCATTTCCATCTTTGAATTTCTAGCTTTAGGTGCTTCCCTCTTTTGTGATGTGTTGTGTTCCCTACGCTTTGGCATAACAATATGTAATTACTAATACAGACATATCTGCTTTAACCTTAAAGGAGGATGTTATTAGTAAGCACCTGGTAAGCAGCTTGTAGGGCTGCATTACATGTTTAGTATGGTTATATTTTCACTCATACATATTACCTGTAACAATATTAACCACAGGGAAGGAGATATTCAAGGTAAAACCTATCAGTTGAAACAACTTACTTGCATATGCTTGCACCAGGCGAAGATGTTATGCTGGCCCAGGAACGATGAATATAGAAGAGCAGCTGTCATCACCTCCAGTCTCATTGTAAGCACATAATAGGCAGAGAAAGCCCAATTGATAGAGAGGGCGACAGTAACATTTATCAGGGTTACAAGAGGTAACTTCCATTGTGCAACTTTATAATTTTAAATTGAAACAGAAGCCAGGTAATCCATACTAATCATAAAAGTTTATTAAAAGACAGCATGTTATATACAAATAACAGATACAACAAACTCCAGCAGTCTGAGAGACTGCTTTAAAGACAACTGATAGTAGTCATTCTTCAGTAAGAAATGCTTCAGAAGTATTTCACATAACTATTCCATTTTTAATCTGTCAGAAAACCTGGTCTTTAAACTGCAGGAAAACAGCGGACATCTCTATTAGTACTTCTGACTTTCCATGAAATCAGAGGTCAATAGTTCCTTTCAGCTTGAATTTTTTTGCAGACCGCTCACTCGCTCTAAGCTGGAACTTGCTTCCGTAGATGTAGGAAATAAATCCATCAATCTCCAACATAAATACATTATTGAGTTTGGGAACAACTGAAAATGCAAAAGGAAAAAAATTAACAAAAGTGAACTAATGTAAATTTCTGTTATGAAAATATATTGATGTACCATGGGTTACTATTCACACGTGGACTTGAGGTTTGCCATGTTGCGAAGTTTTAATGCTTTAGCCAGAAAAGAAAAATAACCAAACCCTCTAAATTTTAAACTGGAATTACTAAATTAATCCTCTTCCAGGAGCATGCAGTAAGTGCCGCAGAGAACATCTCATGCGAATCAGATGAACGAGCCGTGTACATAATCATGTTGGGTTCCCTGGAAATGCTTTCTTTTAGTTCTCACTTGAGATACTTTTTTGGTAAAATATTGAGCTGTTACATGGTCAGTGAAGACACTGATTTCTGCCACTCTATGCAAAGAACTAAAAGCACAGACATAAAACAATGTACTCTGGGAGGTTCAAGTTGAGAAAAGCACAGCAAAAATTGTCTTGTGTACCTTTTAATTTGTCCTCTTTAGTGATAATTTTGAAGATGTGTTTAAATTCCTGTAGAATGATTCCTGTTATCCCAACGTAAGAGGGGCACTTTGATTTTGTGACTGAAAGAACAGAAGTATGTATGTATTAGAAAGATGCAGTTCTTTGCTCTTCTACAGTTGCCTCACGATTTTAAAAACTGCATTATTTCAGACTGATTCAAACCAGTTACAGTAATCACTGGTAAAACTCGCAGTTAATCAGAGCAACTAACAACATGATCTTCAAGAGCCATTGACATATGATCTCACCTATGTGATTCTAGAGTTAATGATACTGAAAAGAATTCAAAAATAACCCCCTGAAATGGAGTGTCTACTTCAGATGATTTTGTAAAAGAAAACGAAGAGAATACCTGTAACAATAGCTCCATGGAGATCAGCTTTTAGCAGTTTGCCCTGAACCATATGTGGCTGCCTTGAAGAGAGTGGGATTAGAGAAGAGGGAAAGAAAATGTTAATAAAACAAAAGTTAGGTTTACAAAATGTGACTCTGACTACTGGAATCATGGTCAAAACTTACAAAAGTAGTATATATCCTATCAAGTAACTATGATGTTTCAAACAGTAACTCAGTAACCCTGGAAACATCTACCAAATCAAAACCATACTAATTTAAAAATATTTCAACTTACGCATCTGGTTTAAGTCCATGACAGAGGTCTCTGATATACTGTTTCCAGAGTTCATGTAGTGGTAGAAAGATGGTGTATCTGTGGTAAAAAGGCAAAAGTAGTATACAGGAACTTACTTATCAGAAAATCTAGTGGTTGTTTACTAAAGTAATTCATATTTACAGAGTTAAAACTAACATAACTTTTGTTATCTGCCCTCATAACCTGCAAGGTAACCCACTTCAAACATCAGGTTTGCTGTAGAAAAAAATGTACAAAGTATGCTTCTCTCTATCAACCCCAAATGGTGATGTGTTTTAGAGGGTGAGAATACATCTAAGACCAAACAGATTTCTACTCTTTACCTCCCCACTTTGTTAGCAACAGCAGGGGCTTTACACAACATGCATTGGTTTGAGGAACCTGATGCAGATTTCTGACTCTGGTCATGGGCAGTCTGACTTAAATCACCTCTGATTTAAGTTTTTGATCTGAGTTAGGTATACAAAAGGAAAGAGAACAAGTAACAAACAGAAATGAATTTTCCAACTATACAGACAAGAGAACTGTTTTTCATAGTGAAATGCCACAGAGTCTTGGACTGACTTTGCATACTGAAGGGTTAATATCCACACGCATATGCTGTCACTTTTACATACTTTTGATGTACTTCCCACTCATACCCCACAAAGAAAATATTTAAGATCTTACCTTTGCTGTTCGGGCTCAATTTCAAAAAGACGCATTTCTCGCCTTTGTTTGGCAGTAAAACCTTTTGTTTTCTTCCTCTTTTGCTTTCTCTTTTTTTGGGAATAATGCTCAAGAACTACAGCTTTCCGAGTTAATATATCCTGGATAGCTTCATCTTTCTTTTTTGGCATACTACGCTTCAGGAAGGCATTTACAAACGCTTTGGCTTCTTCTGATCCCTGAAGCTAAGGATATTTTAAAAGATACTTTAAAATATTAAATTTTAATTGCATTGAGAGCTTGCTGATGACTAGCAGTTTTTATCAAGCTGACAAATTTAACATAGGAATGGGAAATCTACACATACGTAAATCGTAAATGGAAAATGTTCACGTGCAGAAACCCCGTGCACGCACTGTCGAGTGCAAGCATACGACAGCCTACGGCTTTCTCACGTCAGTTTAATGTGTCTGTTAGTGAGGAAATGCCCATTTTTGCATTTAATTTGAAACGGTGCCTTCAAACGCTGAAGCCAAAGGGAGCGTACTGGGGAAACCAGGGCCGGCGCCCCCGCCCGCGGGCACAAATCCACCCCCCTTCCTTTTGTTTCGAGTAAGACTGTGTGAGAAAAGAGTTGAAATCGCCAAGTAGCTCCCGGGACGGGCGCTTCGGGCGGGAGACGCTGCTCCCGGGACCGCCCCCGCCGGCTGTCCTGCCGGGCCGGGGCTCCGCCGGTACCTGGAGGCGCAGCTCCCCCGTCTCCTCCGGCGGCAGGCGGCGGTACAGCAGCCCTGCAAGGCACAGCGGGGCAGGGCGTCAGGAGGGGCCCCCTCGACCTCGGGCGCTCACCCCCCCCCCCCTTGGGAG
>NW_020799113.1:10903401-10938542 GCF_003259725.1 Athene cunicularia
CGTCTCTCACCCTCCATGGCGGCGGCCGCGGCGCTTCCGGCGCAGCTGGTGACGACAGCGGAGGCGACGCGCGCCTGCGCCCCGCCGCCTCCGACCTCCCCGCGCGGAACCGTATCGGTCAGGTTATCCTCATGGCGAAGGTGCTCCAGGAAATAAACACCCAACGGTTCTTTTTCTACCATTATTAGGAGATAAAAATATCTTATGGCAGTTCCCTAGTGCTTAAAGCTCGCAGGGCCCCTCAGAGGTGCCGAAGCCAGACAGAGGCCTGTGCGGATGGTGCTGCCACGGCCTGCCCTGCCCTGCCCGGCCAACAGGGCGTCAGGCCTGGGCGACGTTTGGACCCGGGTTGAGTTCTGGCGTAAAGAAACACTCAAAACTGACCTTCACGCAAGTCATGTACCCAGCACCCGGCCTCGGCTCGCTGTGTGGGCACGCAGGCAGCTGTGGGCAGTGCAGGAGGCCTGGGTAAGGGGCAGCCCTGCCCTCTCCCTCCGCCTTGCCTGAGGGCTGTATGATAAATCATAAGCGACAAAGGGAAATGGGCGGCAAAACATTTTCAGCAAACGGAAGCCGAAAGAAGTAGGAAAAATTGTTAGGTTCTCCTTGCTAAAAAGATTTTCTAGAGAGTTTATACACTTCAGCATATCAAAAGAAATACCATCTCGTTACCATCTCCCCCACTGCTGGTTTAAGTTAGTAAATCCCAGGTTTAACCTCAGATTTCAGAGGCTGCACCTCTAGAGGTAACCAAGACCCCTGTGTGTCCCAGGAAGAGCAGCCTCCCTGCATGTGCCAGTGTTTCTGGGTTATTGCCTACCATGGCTGGCACCAGGGTCCCAAAGACCTTGGTGTCCCCCATAAATCACAAACCATGCTGGCCTCTGGTTTAGAGGGAAGCCATTGCTAAGACCAAAATTCAAAGGAAAGAACATAAAACAGGGAAGTGACATTGCTTATTGAAACCGTGAGGTTATACATAGGGGGAAATTGCGGCCAGGGTAGATTGCTAGATTAGCCATTTAGATTAAACTAGATAGGGACTATTTAATAGCTTTAACGTCGGTTAGGTGCCTGAACAGCCATGTTATTATTATTATACAAGTGACGGCAGAGATCAGGATGCAAAATTAACATTCTATCTAGCCAAAGAAACAGTCTTAGAAAATTAAATCTGTCTATTGTTTATCTTCTTTATACTAACAAATTCTCTGACTTGGGAGAGTAAATTGAGCACCAGATATTTCAGTTACTATCATGGGGAACTTTCTTTTAAAAATGTCTTGTCAATCATGCCTTCTGTAATGCAGGCCACTTCATTTTCTCTAGCCATCCACCACTTCAGTATGATCACTTGGATTAGACAAGTCTATTTTCGAGTATTGATTTGTTAGTGTCCCTCCCATAGTAACAGCATTGCTTTAGAGTCTGGACACGTGTTGTGACAGGCAGCCTGGACATGTCAACCGACACTTCTCCCTCATCCTGCAGTTGCTTCCACCAGAGATGCTGGGGCATCCATTTCCACTTTTCCATCCTGTATCACCCTCCCACCTTTTGTTGCCTCTTTTGTTCTGCAGGTCTCTCCTGCCTGGGATTTACAAATGTGGTGCTGGAGTCAGCCACTGCCTGAGCTCCCCAGGCTGTGGGCAGGCACAGGCCCTTTCTGCCCCCCCGCATCAAAGTTCTTCCCATTCCACTTCTCTTGGTAGGAGAGAGGGCTTTTCCTAGCCCCAGCCTGTCCTTCAAGGCCTCTCCAGCTGTGGCCCTCGCTGCTGTTACAGGTACCTGGCTGTTGCATGCTCCCATTCAGCTGTTCCCAGTAGCTAACAGTGTGTCAAATGCTACTGTACCGTGCCTGTACTTGCACACCCAGCAATGTGAGATCTTTGTTTAAAATCTGTCCCCATGTTTCTAGCAATCAAGGTCAAAACCCAGGAAGATGCTGCTTGCTGTGGGGTTTACCCTCTCTGATATGTCACTGCCTCTTACCTCCTGGGATAGGACAAAGTTGTGCTCACTGTACAACACAGAGGTACCTTGAAACCAGAGCAGCCAATTCCTTTTCCTTGCCAGATTAGTCCCAGCTCATGCTGCCCTCTGCTCAGACACGGTGGTTCTCCAAATACAGAAGAGGTTTATATTCTTGTCACGAGGGATAGTGGCTTAGCAGATAATTAAGCACTGCTTGGTAAAGGATACTTAGGGAGGAAGTTACTGAGGCTGGATATAAGAAACACGGTGATTTTGTTGAGTGCTGCTGTGGAGCACAAAGGCACTAAAGTGATCCCTAACAGGGAATGAAATTGTAGCTCTCTCTGTATGTGTGTAAAGAAGAAAGGGCTGGTCTCTGCAGAGTATTAAGCATGAGCACAGGTTGGTTTGTATCACAGACCTCCTGGCAGTTAAGTACATTGCCACAGCAAGCAGATCTCTTGGTTTTACAAAGCGTGGACTCCTTGAGTTGTCATTGCTACTAAGAAAAGATCAATTTTCATGAATGAAGTGCCGGGATAAGCGCTATGAGTCTTTAGGGCCGTATGAGTGCTCCTTCACTGGATTTATGCTGCAATTCCTAGGGCACTTCAGGGATTAATAGTCAAATCAGTGTTGGCGGTGCTGGTGTTGTAAATCCAATGATCCAGGCTAAACTGGTGCCTGGGGAAGCCAGTCTCTTCCAACAACTCTACATCTTCATTTCCCAATTTATCTTCAGATATAATGTCTGAGGGAGCAAGATCAGCGCGTTAGTGTGTGTCACAGCAAGAAGGCTCCGTGTCAGGAGTCGAGACTCCCATCACATAAACATGAAAAAGAACAGGCGAAGAAACTGAGAAACCAGAGAATAGGCAAAGACTATTTGTAGAAAAGAAAGAGAAGGCTCAGAGAAATGAGGAGAGATGGGTAAAATGTGACTATAAAATGAAGTGGAAATATGCAAACAAAATAATTATAATGCGTGTTTCCAAATGTGCAGCATCACCTGCTCTGCCTGTTTTAGTGTCTTAGAATTTTGAAGCTCTTTACTTCAAGTAAATCACCTTGGAATAGGTTTATAGTGATATAAGTCCCTAGTATATATTATTAAAACTAAGTTATAGGTGCCAATATTGGCATTTCTTATTCTATTAAATCTATTTATTGCTTTATTTATTGCTCTCTAAAAATAATAAAACCCCTACACTGGCGCAATCTAATTGTGTGCACTAGGGGGCCATATTGCTATACCTGTAGGCCCTGTTGAATTACAGTGATGGGGAAAAAAAAGTGTGCAGGGCAGGGTGGGTAAAAGCAGCGTCCTGGGGAAAGTTGAGTGAATTATAGAAAGAGCTTTATATTGACAGTCACAGAAAGCTAAAACTTGTGATGCAGTGACCAAAGATGTTAGTTAAAGATTTTTCTATGATGCAAGAAGATCAGTGTTTCTTTAAAAAAGGGAGTAATTTTAGAACTGAAGTAAGAGATGAGCAGAAATACATGAAGTTAATTGACATGTGTAAAAAGTGACTGGGCTATAATCACTGTTACACTTTTGCTGATTGTCACTGATAAAAGAAATAAATACTGTAATTCCCTGGAAGGACTGTCTCAGCAGGTATTTGAGCTTTCAAGATCAATATAGTTTATTCCTCTTGGCCAAATTGTATTAGTAGCTGAATTTGGTCCCTAGGGATATCTGTACTGGTGAAAATAATTTCCATTTAAAACCCTCTGATCTGATTTCCACTATCCAACTATCAAGCTGCTAATACAATTTCCAGCCCTTTCCCATGGGTTGTGATGAAGCAGCGAGCAGCCAGCCTGTGCATGTCCCGCGGCCATGCTGCCACTGCCCCGCTGCCCCGCCACCGCTGCCTTTTCCTCCTCCTGCCGCCACGGCCTCTCGGCCTGGCCGGGAGCGCAGAGACCCCCGTGCCTGCATTTTCAGGGTGCCTTGGCAGGCCATACCCTGCATTCCCGCCTTCCAGCCGGTTCTGGCTGTGCAACATCAGGGCGGTGCAGTGCGCCGTGTGCCCTCCCTTTCCAGGGATTTGGTACTCGGGGTTCCCTGGAAAAAACTGGTCTAGGAAGGGGTTGTGTCTGCGGGGCGGCAGCGGGTGGGCAGGGTGAGAACTGCTGTTCAGCCAGGTGGGTGGACAGAGTATTTGATATCAGTAGCCTGAGGTTTTGCTTCACATCAGTGCAGGTTTGCTAGAGAAAAGTTTGTAAGTTTTGTGTGTGGAAGCCCAAACTCCTGCATTCTGGGTTTGGTTGAGCAATTTTAGATGGCTGTGGTTGGTTAATGAGCATCATCTCCTGATGTACCCTGTATCCCTCAAATGTTTCTTTTCCGTGTGTTCTTCTGTAAGTTTTTCTGCTTTATGAGCTCGTCTTTAACTCATGTATTAGGATGAGAGGTGTGTTCTGTGTGTCTGCTCCTCCCTCCCCGCAGCTGATTAGCTATTCCTTCCAGCTGTAGGTTCGTTATTTCTTTACCATCCTGGTTCCTTGTCATTTCAAATTGCAGCTACCACTTCAGGGTAAGTAAAAAAGACACTTTTCTGTGTGTGAAGAGAACAAGAAAGCGCTTGGAAACATAATACAAATAAATCTTCCTGGCACCGAAGTCAGGTAGCAATATAACCCCGGGATGTTTTCAGAGAAGGTCAATGATCAACAGCCGGGTGTAAGTGCGGAGGAAGAGCGCAGCAGGCGCTGGCAGCCGGTGTCACCCCGCCGCTCTCGCTAGAGGGCAGCCCGAGAGCGGGGCTCGCCGGAGCGCCTCCGCGGATGGGCCCTGGCCTCTCGCCTGCAAGCTGCTGGGAATTTGCTGGACTTATTTCTAAGTGCTGTTATAATTCAGCTAACTGGTTGAAGTCTTTTAAAAAAAGAAAGTTTAAAAGGTGTTTCCTCTTTTGAAAGAAATTTGCCTGCAGCTTGCTTTAGCGATGCAGGACTCCAGTTCTCCCAGACTCCAGTTCTCCCTGCCTCTTCTGCATCACAGTAAAATTATCAGTGAAAGGAGGATTTTGAAGGAATGCAATTTCACCACAAGTTAAGGAGGCCACTTTTAAAAACACCACTTATAATTACATCAAAATAATAAGCTATATCCTTCTTAAAGTATTAAAAACGTGAGCAACCCTGGTATTCCCCTGGAGATAACTACTGCAAACTAGAATTACCTAGCCTTGCTTTACAGAGCAGTGCTAAAAAAGCAACACTTGCTCCCCAAAACAGTAACGACGAGTCAGAGCTGAGGCACTGTTTGGTTTCCCTGCATGCTGGGATCACGTATGATCCAAACACGTATCAGGATGACAGACACCACTGCTGCTCCTTAACAGCTTGTATTTACTAATTAATATCAGCATTCTGCATTCATGTATTATTCTGTGACAATCTGTCTTACAGTCATTACTTTTGCTGTGCTTTGAGTCTCATTTAGATCTTGTTGAATATTTTATTTAAAAATATAATTAACGTTGGCTCATATGTGATAGGGATGTATGATGTAAAATCAGTGTTAAAAATGATAAATTATAAAGTAATAATAGTCACTGGAGTTAGAGTGGATTGAACAGTTTAACGTGTTTAATTTGGTTTTTGTTAAACTACATAAAATTAACATAATTCATTAAAATTTTAAAATAATACAAATAAATAGGGTTTAGGTCAAAAAAAATCAATTATGTTGGCTTTTCATTAAAAAAAAAAAAAAACTTTTAGATTTTTTTCTAGAAAAGTGTCAAATTCTGGCAAGCTTTTGTGACATGGTTTGCCCGTCTTGACTTGGCACTTTACCCGTGGGTAGTAAGTTTTGGCCAAAACCATGTTGCTGCGTACTGCATGTTACTGTTTGTGATAGCGTGCACTGGAACAGTGATACCTCAAGGAGCTGCCACACTGTGGCTGCCGCAGTATTTGTGCATCCCTGTCAGCCAGGGTGCTTCCTCCGGTCACCTCCAAACCCCCTGGCACTGCCGGGCCACCCACATGCTCAAGGACCACATGCCGTGAGCTCCTAAATGTAACCAGGAGCTCTAGGTGTGCTGTGCCTAACAGCCTCGGGGCTCTGGAGTGAGGTGAAGCAGTTTTTACTAGGACTGAGGTGACAGGAAGGAAGAGGCGCCTTTTGCACGAGGCTTATGTTAAAATAATTTATGTTTCACTGAAGGACTTTTGCTGCATTTCCCAGAAAGTGCTTGGGTCAAAGTCCGGGGAGGGGGCACCCTCCAGCTCAGGGGGCTCTGGCTGGGGTCACGAGGGCTGCGCCTGCTGCCCTGGCCTGACCCACGAAGGAGCAAGGGGCTCCAGCCATGCGGGGCCGTGTCTGCAGCACAGCCACCTGCACAGCTCAGTGCCAGCAGGTACTTTGTGCCAAACAGCCAGCGAGCCTGGAGTTATGAACTGGGAGGAAATCCCAAGAAAGTTGAAAAGGTTCATTCATTAAACAAATACAAATTTCTCATTTTTCCTCTGTAATGAGGTGTTTTTTCTCAACGGCATCACTATCAGCAAGGCCCTGTTCCTGCCAGGCTCTTTCAAAGTAACACAATTAGGCTGGAGTGAACCAGTCTTTTTTAATAAAATGAGTCAGCTTGCGCACCTCCAACGAGATGCATCGCTGAGTCCACACACACGAAGCCAAGGCACTACTGGTTTGAACACCTCTGTCACAACACGCCAGCTCACACAAGTCCTACCTGCGGGACGTGTCTCCACAAATTCCAGTAATACCACCCCGAGAAAAACAAGTGGAAACTGTCTTGAAACTGGGCTGAACGAGCCTGGTGATGTCCCTTCTGCTGCAGTCAGCGCCTGAACTAGCCGTGTCCTGAGCTGCTGCCCGAGGCAGTAAGAGAGAACAGCTGCTTCACCCGGCTGTTGCGGAGCGCTGCTAGTCAGACAGCTTACGCATAACCCACAACACTGGCTGTGACGATGCTGGTAATGCACGTAGGCAGCTTTGTTTTATTTTTAAATCTTCCTTATATCTACATTTGCTTTTTATCAGCCAGTTATAGAGGCACTAGTGACAATATAAAGTGTGGCCCAAACCATCAAGAGGATGATGGCATCAGGCAGGTCCCTCTCACTGGACTGCAATGGCAGGCACTGAGCCGTGTGCTCAGGAGTCCCTCAGCATTTCCACTTGGAGTCTGCACACATGGAGGATGAAGAGCAGTCACAGCATCTGAGGGTTTTGACTCCCACTGCAGGCAAGGTTTTTATGAGCAGTGGTCAGGGTGGTCAGCTGCTTGCTTGGAGCTAGCGTGAGGCTTTCAGCTCCCTAGCCATAATCTGAGTTCTTCTGACCTGTTGGTGTGTGGTGGGGCAGTGAGGGGGTTAATGCTGCTGGATTGCTTTCATAATTGAAAAAAAAAAAAAGCCCATCCAAAGCCAACCAAAAAACCCCTGTCTGAGGTCAGTGCTCTAGTAAGTGCCTTTTAAAGAAACAATAACCTGGTGCAAGGGAAAATATTTTGTCCATCTCTTCAATAGAAATCTGATAAACCATGGAGAGAGGCAGGTGTCCAAGGAGATAAAAGTAATAAATGTGGCTGCAGTTCTGGAGTGAGCTAGCCTGTCAGGCTGGTAATTAAATGAAAGGCCCTCTCAGGAAATGCTGGAAGCTAATAGATAGACATGGAGATGCCAACTCATTTGCCTCAGCAATATATGTTAATTTTAGCATGAGATTAATTTATACATTTTGCAGTGGGACAAAATGGTGGGGGCAGGAGGGGGAGAGTGTTCATCCTGCCAGTGAATATTTCAGGTGGTAGAGATTAGTAAGCACCTTATACTTCTCAAAACCAGAACAGTGTGTGAGAATGGGAGAGAAAATGTTTAAACAGTCTCTAAACAGAATTAACTAATCAATCGCAGGCTTACAACTGACCTGAACCACATTTGCAGACAGCTGCAAGGGGATCCTCTGCTTTGCCACAGCTTGGTAATACAGAGCCCCAGCTAGAAAATAGCTTGAGCTTGAGTCACTCTGTGTTGGTGTGGTTTAAAGGGATTTCTAAGAGTTCCATGAGTATGAAACGAGGAGTGCTGCAGCAGCAGATCGCACCTACAGGAAGAACCGCAGTTATTTGTGACTACATTAAGCCCATGGTTGCTTTGGTAGGTGCACAGAGGCGGCGCAGGAGAGGACTGACTGACTTGTGTGAAGTGCACTGGTCATCACTGACAGAACTGCAGGTGCCGCCGGAGCTTGGGCTGTGTGTCAGTCTGCTCAGGACCCCGTCAGCTTTCGCGATGTGGCACTTACGGTTGACAGGGCTGCCCAGCTCCTTCTGGTTTGTGGCTGTCCTATTTGGACGAGAACTAGTTCTGCGGCCAGACAGACATCAAAGGGGGAGATGTTCGCCTGATGCGGAAGGCAGCGAGGGAACTGTGACCCTGCTGTGCACACAGACAGCGTGCGTGTGTGTTACGGTCCCCCTCTGAAGTAATTTTTGATCCTTGTGTCCAGTTTCAATGATACTATTTGTCACAGCCATCGCGCTCTCATGCACACCGCTGCCTGCGATGAGGGTGGCTGCCCCAGTAACGTCACGTGCTCTGGCCCGTGGTGAATCCAGAGTTGCCGGGGCTTGCTGGTAGCGTGTGGCACCGCACAGGCCTTCCGCTGCTGGCAGCACGGGGCTCTGCTCTGTGTACGGTGCTTGTAGAAATGAGACCCTGATTTACACTTCCAAGTGTGGCGTTAAGGGCATGACTATAGGTATTTCAGCTCTGAAACACACGCTGCAGGCTTCTTTCTAAAAAAATCCCTCTGATCTGTAAAATTATCAGCATTGAGGCAGCAGAAGGCAAAGCAGATTTTCTTTTCTTTTATTCTGCCTTAGAGGAGGAATACTTGCTTGCCCTTCAGCGTGATTACAGCCCATTTACCAACACTTCTTTTTGAATTTCAGACCTACGATTTGGAACAGTCACAAGCAGGAAGTGTTTCTTTTCAGAGCCTGGAGCAGTCAGCGAAAGGGTAAAGTTTATTTAACAAAAAAGAATAGTTCCAGCTGAATTCACATTGTGAAATTACAGGTCCATTTAAAGCAAAATAGAAAAGATGGTGGGGTTAGGGTCAGGGAAAGAAGATAAGGACATCTGCTGCAAAGTGCATCCAACAACTGTCTTCAAATTTTTAAGTTTTTATAGGACATTTTCCTTTTTTTTTAAATGCAAAAGAATAGAACTATAATAAAATGTACTAGATGCTGAAAGCAAGCTTGAGGGTTGCTCGGGGATTGCAAGTGAAGAGATTATAAACAGCATCTCAAACGCTCACCGAGTTCAGACCTTCGGGCTCTGTCCTTCCTGCCATGGACCAGGACGGGGTCTGTGACCTCCCTGCCCTCCCCCCAGGGGATGTCCTTGCTGCGGGGCTGGCCAGGGCAGGGTCCTGCGGGGCATGATCCCCACGAGGACAGGCCTCAGCCCCTTTTGTTCCAGACCGAGAAGGAGGGCTGCTACCAGCTTTTCACAGAACTACTTTAGTTTGGTCTTGTGCCTCTTGCTACCAAGGCTGGCTGCTAGCTCTCCTCCCAGGCACTGTCCTTCCACCCCTGTCCTGAGGGCTGTTAGCGTTACCATAGCACTGGGAGGGAAGCCAGAAAATAACCCGGGGATGTTTTGTCAGCCCTACCTGTATCATCCCTGTGTGTTTGCCCATCAGAGCTGTGGGAGACATGGATGAGCGAGGAGAACCTGTATCATTACAGGAGGGGCTCCTGTGCCAGGGAGATCATCTTCATGAAGATCTCCCTGCCAACCAAGGAGTTACCCATGGCCCTTTGAGATTGCCAGAGGGACTTCCAGAGTTAAAGAGACTTTGGGGCATGCCTTAGTGTATCTCTGTCTTGCCACTGCTGAATCGTACTGCGCCCTCCCATCACCCTGGCATTTAAACAGAGATTGAATTTATAGTTGTCCTCCTAGGAGTTAAAACAACAAAAAAAGATAGAAATTGCCATTTCCCACATTGTCTTGCATGTAAAAATAACAGACTCCACAGTTGTCCCCTTTTGGTGTCTACATGGACATGTGGGATCAGTTCTGGGGGCAGAAAACAGGGGTGTTTGAGTGGCCAGTGAAGATACATTACCTCCAGGTGGCAGCTCAAATTCTCCTCTGACTTGGTAGCAGCAAGAAATTTTGCTGCTTTGAACAGAGGTGATGAAAACCAACCAGATGGATCCCTTGTTGTCCCAGAGCAGGGGAGGAGGCGTTTCCGCAAGCCAGCTTGGAGCGCACCTTCGGACACAGCACAGCACTCGCTGCGGCTCCGCTCCGAGGTCCTCGTGCTGCCCAGAGCTGAGTTTAAAACTAGCTGAGCCTCCCACCCACCACATGATTTACTAAACCACTAAGATATTGGGTCAGCCCTGTAAATCATTTTAATTATTTCACTAAACAGGTTGTGGAATTAGATCATTTATGCTTACAATGCTGTGCATTCATTATGGAAAAGAAATTATATTAACTGATTTAGGAGCTAATAATAACTGAAAATAACAATTTAATGGAAGCCTTCCAATCCTGCACTTTGAAAGCAGGATGCAGCTATACGCCGTCTACCCATTTTAATCTCGGTATATACCTAGCAATTTTTTGACTCTCAGGAGAATGTCAGTCAAGTACATGCAAACTTGCAGACTTCCAGCATCCCATAAATTACATTATAATAAAACAAAACCAAAGAATCTGTCAACAACCATTTTTACATACTGGCAGGGTCACATGAACCAGGCACATGAAAAATATATGTATGAAAATATATTGAAGTATAACAAAGTGGAGGTGGTGCACAGCAGGGACTATTTCCCACTTGCAATTGCTATTTCCACAAGACGGTGGTTTGAGCTGCTGGGCTTGACGGGCACATCTCTCTCACTCAAATGTTGGGGGTTTGTCTCAAACATCTGAATACTAAATGTATGCTATTTACATGAAATATAGAGAGAGGGAGGAAGACAAGCCAGAAAAAACTACTCTCTCCTGTGCAGCAAAAGGCGGGTGTCACCATTCAGTAGTTGGGATCAGCATTGCTCTGTTACATTTTACTGTAGCTATACTAAATTTGGTAGGCTGTGTCCTGGTTTTCTTAATGCATGCATAAGTCACCTGTGCTGTTAAAATATTTTATCCTGAAATAAGCTGTACATTGTGACTATTTAATGCCTTATTGGCCATCGAGTAACTACGCTGAACCAGGCAGGCACGACTGTGGGCAGAATTTAAGCTGCAATCAGATAGTGTACCTATGTTGCCTGCTCGTTTGAAAGCCTGCAACCTCCTGATAGGCAGTTGTCACATCAGCTATCTCCACTCTGCTTTGCAGGCAGTGTTAAGCTTTTCTTTAAGCCCTCAGGCTAGATAGCATTTGAATTACGCACTTCATCGCACCCCAATTAGCTAGGGATGCATGACGAAAATCATTATCAGTGAGTTTATTTGGGAAAACACCTTATTTTGCTACTTGTTTCAGCATATTAAGAAGAAAAACACACCCCCTTTTTCTCCACTGAGAAAAGCTTGTTTTAGAGCAGAGCGAAACTTTGAGCCATGGCAAATCGTGCAGCTCCTGCTTATTCACCTGTCGCCTTGAGCTCCATCGGCTGTTTTGGGAACGTTAAGTGCTGCTCAAATAAAAATACATGGCTTCAGCATGACGGCAGACCTGACTGAGCACATTCCTGGCACAGGCTGTGCACTGTGTCTGTCTCCTACTCCCAAAACCTCACAGCATGGGAGTTTTAAGCGTCCTCAGGTAAACGGTCCCCATGGTTTCCCAGGCCGTCTCCCCTCCTCTCTCACCGTTTTGCGATCGCACTCCCAGCTCCCAACAACGAGCGGGCTGGATGTTTCTCCCAAGCCCTGTAAATGTCAGCAGCAACAGATGAGCGCTGAACGAAGGGAAACGCGCCGTGTGAACACATGGCATTTTCATGGCCCTGAACACGAGCAGCGCTTTCTCTGGTGCTGCTCTGCTCCAAAAACCTGCAGTGGCAAGGCTTGAACCACCACAGGAAATGAGCCTAAGCTGGATTGACTTTTCCATGCGCATTTACGACCATGTTGACACACACTTTCTGAACCCAGACAAGCTCCATGCATTTGCTTTTGAGACTTTGCTTTAGTGAAAATGCTTTAGTGTTGCGTAAGTAGCGTAAGACAACTCTGGTCTTAAAATAATTAACCCTTGTGTTAATAAAGAAATGTAATGTTCTTGAAAAATATTGCAGAAAAGTTCAATTTCTCACATATGACATTGCAGCAAGCCGGATTTAGTTCCATTGACTCAGTCTTGACATTACATCACGTTACAGTTCAGATTTTGACAGATGCGGGGTGTGTGTTGCTCACTACTATGTGCTTGGGTTTGAGCTCCTCCAGTTCTGGCGGCAGCGAGGCGAGCTGCCTTCTGTCTCTCCCTACATGTGGAAAAACTGCAAGGTGGCCACACCAGCAAACCCACAACAGGATCAACGCACCAGTATGTACCCAGTTTTGGTCTTCCTGTGTTGTCAAACCCTGCTTACTTCTCTGGAGACCGAAATGCCGGTGTTATTAATTATGAAAAGATTTCACTTTATAAGGAGTCTGGCTGTTGACTTCAGTGGACTCAGCTAGCTCGGATACAAAGTCATTAGCTCAACCAGCAACTTACCCATAAACTGAAGTTCATTTTAACCAGGATTGCAATTAGCACCTTGCTGGGCATTTAACTAATTTGAGACTTTCATAACACTATACTATAAAAGTTGAAATTATATCCATGCGTTTTATAAATGGATTACACTATTATCATTATTTGTAGCACTGAATGATAGTATTTTTACTATCTTGCACTGAATTAGCATAAATGTGAGTGTATCTGGTAAATATCAAAAAGTAACTGATTCCTTAATCAAACTGTACATTTTCATTGTCTGATTTGTTGGCTTTAGCTTCTGTTGTGCACTTTCTCAAGTGCCTGTATTCCCCTCAATGTAACAGGTATCACTGATAGACTTGGTTTGGTCTAGACCATCATTCCAGACAGCTATTCCTGGCCCTGGTTTGGATTTAGGTGTGCACACCATATCTTTGTCCAAAGATTTATCCGCAAGCTCACACACAGCTTGGCTGAGCCCCGGCAAGGCAGCTGTCCCGAGCTTGGAGCAATGTATATTCAGGGTGACAGTGTGGGGTGTTTCAACAACTTCCTAATCCCTCTTGGAGACACAGGATTAGTTTAGGGAAAGCAGGCTTTTAAACCGGAGGATAGCTTTTCCTTGTGCTCCTGCTGTCCTCGCTGGCTTGAAGCTGGGGGAGAGGTGGTGGCTGTCCTGCTGGAGCAGAGCGGGTGGGGATGAGCCTTGCACTGGGACACCTGGCAAGAAGCACCCTGAGCTGCACCGCCCATGGCTCAGCCCCTGCTGTCCTGCTTTCGGTGCCTTCTGAGGGGATCCCAGAAAGCACAGGAAGAAGGAAAGAGTCCTCTCCACCATGTTGATGATGCTCTGGAGGCCCCAAAAGTCTGTGAGTGCATGTCTCAGAGCACAGACTGTGCCCAGCCCAGGGCTGCCTGATGCCATGGGAGGGCACGCGTCCCAAACAGCCATTTAGCGGTCAGAGGCTTCGCTAAAGTCTGGCCAAGCTGCTCCTGGCTAGGTCACAGCAATGCACCATGTTGCTCTTCTTGGGAAGGAAGGGTGAGGCAACACCCAAAGGGGGTGTCAAAGTCCCGACCCCGACCTTCCTCATACCCATCCTAACTGTGCAGCAGCTCTCCGGGTGGGGCTGATGACACATTTTCAAAACTGCAAAGACAGCTGATTAATGACGTACTGACAGGTATCAGTCACTTGGATCAACTCTGACAACTCTGGAAGCACTGAAATACAACTGTCCATAACAGTAAATAAATTATAGCATATACATTAAAAAGAAGCTCCACCATGGGAATTGAGAGCTAAATCTCATGTTTACCATAGATTATGAATACAGAAGCACTCCTAAAAAAACTGAAATTAAAAACTACTGTAAGAAACACAGCACTTGGCAATCAGACGTATCCTACTAATTTCTGCCAGAACAGCTGACTTTGACTGACAGCCTAAATATCCATACCTGCCCAGATACTACATAGATCACCCTGAGACCCAAAATGAGTCATGATACTTGCTGGATTGTCAAAGCAACATACAAGCCTGAAAAATATTTAGTAATGAAGAATTCCTATTCTAGTTTGTTAAAAAAAAAATCAATTACTTCAGATTTTCAAGGAAAATGACAAAGAATATCCAAAAGTAAGAGTCCATTTTATGTGGTCCTGTGTTTTTTCATCCTGCATAACACTCCCAAAGTCTTACCTGTTGCTTCCTATTTCAAGGCTATTAATACAGAGATGAATTAAAGTTTTAGACAGATCTGGTCATGGAATAGGAAAAAAAAAACCAACAACCCGACCCCCTTCCCATCTTCCCCAGAGTAAATCCCAAAAATGTCCTACTAGGAAGGTATAATCCTCAACTGAACTGTAAGCATTTTTGAGTTATTTATCAAGACCTTGGTCATTTAATTTGTATTAAACTACAGATGATTTTCCATATGAGATTTAAGAAACATTTTAACAATAACAGGAAACCAAACCTATAGGCAACAAACAAGGAAATCCATTAACAACTCTACAGCGCAGCCCTCTTCAATTCGACTCTTAATATAAAACTGGAAGTTGCTTAGAATGTCCATAATTGGTATAATTAAAATGCTGGCAGTCACCTGGGGGCGATTTCAATCCATTCATTGACATCAGCATGGATGCTTAAAAAAAGCCATCTTGTTCACTGCTATATTCTATACTGTCATTGATGCAGATCTGAACCACATATTTTCCTCTGCTGGCTCCACTTAGAATAATATCCATCTTTACTCAGCAGAGATTGCTGGGTTTTAGACACATGGTCTAAAAACAACAACAGAAAGCCCTCCCTTCCCCTGTCAAGCCACAGGGCCATGTCCAGAGAAGGGCGCTGCTGCTGTGCTGGGGTGGGACAGGGTGGTGCAGGAATCCCTCACAGCTGCCCTCCTGCCTCACTGGGATTTTTCCAGCCTTTCTCTCGTTCCCTTTGTTTTAGGGCCCATTATTTTTCCTATGGAATAACTGTAACTGCTCCTGTGTGAACAAACCCCAAACCTGTCCCACGCACCCACACAGCCCCAGGCTCTGCCTCAGGGCATCTCCTCGGAGAGCGAAGCCCCCCACTGCCCGGCAGCCTCCTGCATTGCAGCTCGGTGATCTGCAGTACTACAAGGCTGCCAGGAGACAAAAACACCACAGAAGCCCAAAAACGGTGAAGAAGAAAAAAAACGTACATCTTTTCTCTGCTGTAAGTGAATGTTTTACCATCTAAATGCTCTCTTTATTAATCAGGAATAATTTGCGCATGTTGGTATTAGCACTCCCATGGCTTGCAGCACTTGTTGTTTTCCCTTACGGGGTGGCAGAGAGCCCCCAGGGTGACACAGGGTGTCCCCACAGGCCAGCAGCTCCCCAGGCTGCGGGGCCGAGCTCCCTTGGCAGGGCTGGGTGAGCCCTCCTTGTTCCCTGCAAAACCAGGCAGCACCCTCGCTTGTACAAATTAATATTTTCACAGCAACACCCCCTCCTATCAGTCTTTGCTAAAAGCATTAATTAAGACTTTAACATTTTTGATCCCATCAATTTTCTGTTCTCTTCTATTAAATAGATGTACTAGGGGAGTTTGAATAATAACTGCCCAAAGTTTGGGAATAATGGATAAACGAACTTTGCCAGCCTCTGGCTGAGCATGAAATTTACTGTGTAGTAACAAATGTAACAGAGGTGGCTCATACATTAACCAACCTAGTTTTGACACACAAGTTTGGGAGCACATTATTTACTTACTTACTAATTCTAAGTGAGACTAGGCTCCAAAATGTTTTATGCGGGAAATGAAAAATTACACGTTCAGAGTCTTCTGCATTCTCCATCACAGCGTGAAGCTGCTGGCTCACCTGTCTTCCCTTCGGCCGCTCTCTGGCCCTCTTGCCATGCACAGTGATGTTTTCAGGACTGCAGACTTCATTTTCCTCGGGAGTTTTGCCAGGAAAGACGACCAGGAACTAGGTAATTTTGCTTTTTACTTGCTATGTCTTGGCACTTTGAAGGTCACCTGTGTGCTATAAAACTACTTCTGTTCCATGTATTTTTACATGCACATGGCTCTAGCACCAGCTTTGTTACACTGTTGTAAATCCATTCATTTTTGTAGAAATCCATTAACTCGCAGTGAATTTATAGCAGTATAACTGTGAGCAAACTATGGCTGATGGCACACACTGGAAATATTACAAGGAAAAGTGCAAAGTTCTATCGATTTTCTCTCAGGAAAAAAATGTGTGTTTCCTTATGATTATATTATAGATGACTCAGCTCTGGCCCCAAGAGCCCTCACTCACGCTTCCCCTCTCTGCTGCTCCCCGGCTTTGCGAGGCAGAGCCGCTGACAGTGCTGTGCCCCGCGCAGGGACCAGCGCCTCTCTGGCCCCAGGTGCCCGGGGACGCCAGGTCCCACCCTGCCACCAGCGCAGGAGGACTTTCTGCAGGAGACACGCCGCCCTCCCGCCGCTCTACAGTCCAAGCACTCACTCATCGATTCTGACGGCACGAGGAATGCCGAGATTTATGAAAGAGCGAGATTTGCCACTAGCCTCTGTCCATTATGAGTGCAGCAAAACCTCACTTTGCCCTTTGTAAATACAATCAGCAGAAGTGAGGCAGCTGCCCTTTCCAGAAGAAAGAGCACTCTCAAAGGACAGATGTTTTAGCCAAAGTCCTTAACACACTCACAAGCAATAAGGCTCCAAATTCTTTACATTTTTCCATCAAAATGTTTCTCATTCCCTTAAGTGCTTTTTAAAGACTAAATACTGTACTGAAAGCTGCAGCCCCCTCTTTAGCCAGTTATTTCCCCTGCACTACGCAAACCCAGGGACAAACGTAGGCAGTGTATTTTGAAAAAAAGCTGGCCTGAATGTGAAAACCAAGGCCCCAAAACCTCATGACAACTCATTCTGCACCTTTTTGAAGGCAGAAATATAGCGAAAGTAAAGGTAGAGCCAGGTTATCTTGGCAATCTGCTCCCTTGTTGAATTTATCGCATGTGCCGGGAATGAGTTATCTCTGCATGTGTGCAGGTCTTCACTGGAAAGAAAAGATGCCTACTGCTCTTGTTAGAAGAGATTTTTCATCAAATCCTCAGGTTATTGTTTAGTAGTTCTGAGATTTTATAGTGAACTGGAATATAATAATTGCTATTCCTACTGTGGCACACTTAATTCTGATCTCAGAAAGGATAAAAAAAGTTATTTTTAGTGGCAGATTTAATATTTTTTCACCTTTAATGTGATTAAAGTCTAAAAAACATTGATAATTCCACTCCTGCCATTGCAAAACTTCCAGTTGCTGCCACATCCCTGTGCAGGCAACAGGCTACAATACAAAGAGAAGGACAAAGGCAAGGTGGTGTATTTCCTCCCACGTTTTCTGCAGTCGGTAAGTGATGAAACAGAAGTATCAAGTAGATGACGTGTTTACTGAGAGACCATGCTGAGGTATGGCTGAAGTTGAAACAGAAGTGTAACTATTCCTAGATAGACATGCTCCACTGATTCAAGCGTCAGCTATTTATTTAGATAAATTTAGGCAGATTTTCTTCCTCTTGTAGAAAAATTTGTTTTGATTCTCTCCCTGAGAAGGAAGACGAGTCACTGAGAAATACTCACTGCCCTTGAAAAAAAGCAGCAGCGATGATGAGCTCGCCAGTTCAAACCCAGGCAGGTTTCACTTTCACAACCAGCCGTTACTGGAAGGACTAGAGTTGTTATGACATCAGGGACTCCGCACATACCTCTGCATTGAACAACTGTCCTTGAACAAGTTCCCAGACAGGAATGCTGGTATTAATTTAGGCATGGCCTGACATTCAAATCTTTTTTTCCACTTGTCTTTTCCTCTCAGGTTATAAAAGACTCACCTTCCCATGCTCATACGGAAGCCAAGAACCGTGCTCTTCAGTTTCTTACGCTCTGATGCGCTTCCAGGCTTGCAACAAACACCTCCCCCAAGTCCTTCCGAGGTGCAGTTCTGCTTTTTGTGGGATGATTATGAATTATTCCCCAATCCACTGGATAACTACAGCTGGCATTAAGGAGATGAAAATTCTTACAAAGATTTTATCACCTCTGGATCCCCACGGTGAGTTCATCCCAGTACAAAAGGGTTTTTGTCACCACAGTGCAGTAGCATGTATGAAATACAGATGCATTTTGGTCTCACACCCAGTGAGATGTGAGTGGCACAAATCCCTCACTATTACTGGAAGTCCTAGAAAAAGCAAATTCTGACCATCTGAGAAATTGAAAATCCCTTCCTACCCTCCTTCTAGAAGAGGACTCAGGTATGAGGTGAGGCAATGGCACGTCCTGCTTTTGCTCCACAGCTTCTGCCGAGAGAGTCCTGCTGGTGTTGTAGCTGTCACTTTACCATTTCCACAATTAAGGTCTTTTCTAAAATGCTACGCAAATGAAAGGATAAGAATCACAGTCAGACATAGGAAATTTCAAAGTAATTCACTAAATTCAGCTAGAGGTGGTCATGTTTCTTTACCAAGTCATCCTATTATCTCACTTAAAAACCAACAGAAAAATAACTGCTGTATTTACTGTAAAAAAGCTTCTTTAGAGGAAAGCTCACTTAGTAAGATAAATTACACAATTATGTAATTAAAAAAATCTGAGTATATTTTAAATAAATATTGGAACCAGGTCTGGGGAATATGACATTCCAGGTTGATTAATTTTTATTTTCCACTGGTTGATTAATCTTTTTTCAAAGAGGCCTGGAAAAAAAAAAACAAAGCAACGTACCTTGAGTGCTCCATGCTGTCACACTGTCCATCTGACTAGATCTTGCATGAACTGCCCAGAGATAACTGGTGTCCCCACAGGAAAATGCAGCTATAGCTTGTGACTAGCTGTCAGCACATTCCACTGTGGGGTTTGCAAATACATAGGGGTGTGTAATAAATAACTGATGTCAATTTTGTTCTGTTTGTGATGCACCTTTCCTCAATTCTCTGTGCTGTGACAAGGTAGGGAAGACACAGCCATGAAGCCTTCTCAGGGAGCTTCAGGACACAGGGAAAGGCACACACATCTGTAAAAACTTTACTTCAAAATCTTTTTATTCAACTGTTATTCAGCAATATACAATACAGTTTATAAACAAATGTCTTACCTTGTTCCAATCTTCATTTAAAAATAAATATTATTGACAGTGAATATTAATTATGGTAAGATGTATCTTTTAATTAAAATGCCTCCAAAAGAAATAATTTAATAAAAAAGAAAAAGGAAATCCAAAAAACCTAAACACAATAATCTACTAAAAATATTTCCTTTCTTAGGAAGGGCTTTGACCCAACATCTTTACATATTGTCATAAAGGTAACTGCTCAACAGTTCGTGCAAAATGAAGAGTCAGAGGAAAGGTTTAGAAAAGAAAAAATATTACATTAAAATAGAGAAATCATAAGTGCCATGCACAGAGCAGGCCTTTACACCATAGAGTCTGGAAACTAGATGTATTATTCTATGTGGTTTACTTTCTGTGGCATCCCCAAAAATATGGTTTTTTCCCTCACATAGGATTTATCATGCTTCCTTCAGTCTCTTTCTGTCCATCTTTAAAACTGTAGGTATTTTTTTTGTCAGAGTTTTGTTCTGTTTTTAAATAGGTTCCTTTTTGTTTGGCTGAGGAGGAGTGGAAGTAGTAGTCTGTCAGTGGTTTACTAATAAATGTACAAGCTTATGCAGTATTAACAGGAACATATATAGGAGTGGGTCTGTAGCATAAATAGGTCCTGTACCTAGAAAAGAAAGAGACAAGGGAGAGAAGAAGATTTTATTCTTTATCTTTTCCAATATAGAAGATTAAATGCAGAAGAGAAATATAGGAAGATTTATTTTTATCACTTCAGAGCCAGGGGTCAGAAGCTTAATTTTAATAGTAAAACAGCATCCTCAAGCTATCCAACTCAAATAGCTTTCTCTTCCCCCTCCCAAATCTAACTCCACTTAGGTCATTTCATTATGCATTACTAATGGTATGCCTAAACTTGGCTTCAGCCAAGTTACCAGCAATTGAGATTTCTATAAATACACCTTAATCTGGTATATAGTTTCTTGAGAAATGACAGGTATCAACCACCCATTACTTTAAAGGGAAATGACAAATGCTGCGGCTGTACTCCTTGATTAACAGGACATGAACCCATTTCATTTGGAATGGGAACAGTGAGACCTTGACATCTTCTTTACCTTTTATAGGAAAGAGCAGAATTTTAAATTAAAAATGTGCACAGAAGCTATAGAAAAACAGAGGTCAGATGTGGAACACATCTGTTACGGTCACTGCATCCAAATTCAGAGAGGACAAGACCATTCCTGCTTCTATGAGGTAAGTGTACGTGGCGTGTATGGGGCCGCAGGGGTAGTTATGTATGTGCCAGCAAGGGAAAGCAGGTGCCTGCAACCTTACAGCTGGAGTGGGAGGACGCAGCTCTCTGGGCAGGGGCAGATACTGACGCCTTTGCTCCCTGCGAGAGGTGGCATCCGTGTCCGCAGTGCAGCTAACTGCAGCACTAATCACTTGCCTCGTATTCACTTACTTACACTAAGGGACTTGTTCAGTTTATTTTCTAGTTACCTTCACCAAAAAGGAGGAATTTACTGTGTGCCACCACAGTCTGGGTGCTCTCCCTCGTGCGGGAAGGCTGAGGTCCCTTGGCCACGCTCCGCCAGGACACCGGCATGGCGTGGGGTGCTGGGCGGCTCCGTCTCTGAAAGGCGTCACTGCTCTGCTGCGGGCAAGGGCGAGAGCAGCCCCTTCCTACGGCGGGGTTCTGCTGTCCTGGTGCAGCCTGTGCCGTTGCTGCAGGACAAGAGATCGCTGCCTTTCACACCCCAAGCCCCGGCCGAGCCCGCACAAACAAGGCCGGACTGGGCCGCGACGGCAGCGGTTGGGTCCCAAGTGCCAGCGGGCGACACCTTTCCAAAGCCATGACACGGACTGGTGTGTGCAGCTGTCACCAACGCTGTAACATGACAACGCAGGGCTGCACAGCCATGACTGATGTCTCACGCGGCCGTGGGACATTTCCGCAGGGGTGAATGCAAAAGCAGGAGCCCAGGCGGAGCTCTGCCCTGCAGCTGGAGTGCACGGAGGCACCCCGGGAGAGGCTTCATCAGTGCTGAACACCCTGCGTACAGGAGCAATCAGTGCCCAAAATACTGACAGCCGTCCGGAAAAGTGACTGCCGGAGCCACTTTGCAAAGCATGAAAGCTTTTTAAAAAAAAAACCAAACCACTAAACAAAACGGTTTTTGTGTTCAGTATCTCTGAAAAAGGAATCAGGCCACTTCTATTTAGGAAACTCACTTCAGGCACCCTAATGCAAATACTTGAGTATTGGTCTCTAGGAGATGTGACTCTCAGCTGTGATCAAGGGAAGTACCTCCAACAGTTCCTGAGCAAACCACTGTTCTTGGGCTCGCTGTTCAGGCTGCCTCCTCGCCTATATATACCCCACCAGCAAAGCTAGAGTATTATTCTCCAGTATCAAAAAATGGTTCATAGTAATGTGGCGTGCAATTGAGGAACTCAAGAAATGTCCCCATAGTGCTATCTCGTAGAAACCTAGACTGTGTGGAGATTATTTAGTTATTAAGGTTTTAATTAAATCCTTGCATGCACAAGCACGTGGCTAAGGGCTGCCTACATAGCAACAGCAAGGCATTAAGATGAATACAGGATTTTTCTTTTAAAGTTGAAAATCATTAACAGACACAATTAACTCAGGTAACTAAAGGAATAAGTCGTTACATTCTTGTAAAAAGACATTAGAAGTGTGTGCAGGGCACAACAGCTGCTAAAGCTCAGGTTCCCAGCCAGCACATGGGACGGACCATCACCAGCCCCAAGGCTCCCGCTGCTCTGAGGCAGCAAGGCAGGAGCTCGCCCGCTCGGACTCGCCTTCCCTGCCCCAGAAAGCAGCCCTGCAGAGCCGAGGTGCAAGGAGGGTCTGTCCCTGGAGACCTGCAGGCAGGACAAGCATTCCCCTTCCTGCACGGAGAGGGTGAGGGCAGCGGGAGGCCTGCCTGTGCCAATGCCAACCCTGCCAGACTGCAGCCTCTCTGCCAGCCTGGGAGAAGCAGGGCTGTGACAGCCGTTCCCCAGACTCAGGGACCTCCCTCCTCCAGCAGGTCCTGTGTTCCCTTAAAAATATACAGGCAATTCACAAACACATTATATCCTACAGTTTTAGCGAGGATAAAACCCTAACAACAAATCTACCTACACCAGCAAGAGAAGACAGCTTGCTGAGTGGGAAGGCTGAAGGTAACCCCCCTTTCCTGCCCGTCTCTGAGCCTAACACACTACGTGGTACCTGAAGGCAGGCTGCTTATTCACAAATTGCAGTCACTGGCACAACAGACCCATACCTCCAGTCAGCACGTCCCTATTTCCAAGCTGTCAGATGGCTCCTCTCACTTCTGAGACATGGCACAGCTGCAAGATCGCCAGCCCAGGATGGTGCCCATGTGTGCCCGTGCCCGGGGATGGCAGGGGCAGCTCGGCAGCAGCTGACTCTCCTGGCAGCTGCACGCAGCTCACAGGTGCCCAGTCTGTGTCCATTCCACACCTGCCCACCACTGCAGTGAAGATCCAGCTGCAGGTATTTATTATGCTCAAACCTGAGGGTAGTGAAAAACCATTTTTCCCTGCCAGGGCTGAACTTAATTTTTTCAATGAACAGGACTTGAGTTTGAGGAGATGCTGCAGGTTACGCAAAAAGAAAGCTCAATTTGTGTAAGGGGGGAATCCCCCTGGAAATGCTGAGGAACTCAACGTGGAGGAACAGGCTCTTGTAGCTCAAGTGCTCTTACAACCATCACACTGAAGGGCTGCAAAGGACACCAGGTTAGGATTGTTTCTGGTTTGGATGGAAATCAGTATTAGTCACAACCCCATGGAGGCTGTGTGCCTGCTTACTAAAATCATTCCTAAACCAGTTTTACCTTTGTTTAAATCTCAGTGCAGAACTGTGAATGCAACAGTCCAAATTTTTGTCTTTTCCTCTTGTAGAAACTGCTGTTGTTTTCAATTTACATCCTCCATCATCTTAATTTGACAGTAGAATGTGAGTTCAGAGTCTGCTAACAGAATCTCATCAGTTAAAATATATTTTAAAAAAATTATTTGAAAGTAGTTACTGAACACCAAATATCAGTTTATTTTTTCATACTGATTCAGTGCTATTCTGCTCCAAGTCTTCAGGCAGTAGAAGCAAATACACAGAACTTCAGAATTCTCCTCCCTCTGCCATAAGCAGACTGGAAGTATAATTTCTAGTAATTTCTCCCTTTTTAGCTACCCCAAACCCTTCTCATTATAGGTAGTATTGTTTATAAGCAAGCTAGACTTAGTGTCCTCAATTCTGCTTTTACTGCAGTAGTGGAAGTCTTGACTTTTACTCAGTAAATCACTAAATTTGTAGATGTAAACCAAACAGAATGTGGTCTCGACCACTAGGATATGGCCATGCAATCGACCCAGATTCGAGAACAGTTTCTATCCAGAGACTCTACATCAGGAGTACATTGTTACCAAAAAACTACAGATGCTTACAATAAAACATTTAATTTCTATTTTGAATATTCATTTAAAGTTTTGTTATTGTAAGCTTATTTATCACTACACAGATTTACAGTTTTGCTTTTAAATTATTTATATGCACATGGCTAAAAGGGAAACTCTACCCCTAAGCAGAACAATACCAAATCGTTCTGTGTATGGTGAATTGCTCTCTAGCATCACACACCCTTCTTTTCGATTTACAACATAATAATGTTTTACTGTAGTTTTCTATTTAATACTGTTCTGTGCCAGCATTCAGCGAAGTCTGACTTAAAACAGTTCAACCAATTGAAAACAAACATTAATTAACCAAGTGACTTGTAACACATGCAAAAAATGGGATGATTCTTTTACAAGCTGTATTTAACCAATGGCCAAAATCCACAGTTTCCAGAAGTTTCCTATTTTTCTTCTAGAAAAAATCTGAAAGGTCCCTTGATATCTCTTTCGGAGATAGTGGTAAAATGCAGTGGCCCATATAATAAAAAGCTGAAAGACATCAGCAGCCTGTTTTCCTTGAAATATGGGGTAACGCCTGAAATCTGACTGCCTCTTCATGATGGAGTTGGGACCCTGGTTGGTAGTATCACAAGACATTTCTCTGTACTGGCTTTTATGCAGTGACCTGTTAGCCTCAGCCTGTTTTCCTTACAGAACTATGTTCAATTAAAACTCTCAGACCTGGCATTTCATTAAGAGATGAGGGATCAAACTGACCATATCGACTGATTATTTCTCTCAGTCCAGAAACTTTAGACTGTGCTCAAGACATACTATTGGAGAAATTGCTCCTACTATGTTGTATCTATAGAAAAAATAGGGTTTTATATGGGTTGCTGGTCAAGGATCATTACAGGCAATAACCTCCTAGATAAAACAAATTCTCTCTCACTGACATACATTTGGAGCACTTCCACTGAATTGAAGGGAATTTACCAAACTTCAGATCTAAGAGCTTCTTAGAAGTTTTTAATTAAAAAGACACCATTACTAAAGTCACTATACACTTACTGAACTGAAGAGATAATAACCTCCACCACATTAGAATTACTCCACAGTCTGAGACATGATCTTATAAGCTGCATATATCCTTCTTCCACTCCTCAGTACTTAGAGCACAATCCACACACTGCATTTTTGCTATCAGGGTTTTTTAAAGGCTTGTAACTGGTGCCTTAAACCTCCTAGCCCTCACCAAGCACTAATTCTGCAGGCTGCTGTGCAGAAGTGTATCCAGAGCCTGTGCTAACTTCAGCACATTCTCCCAGCAAAACCCTAGAGCACTGCATGTAACCTGACAAGCTCCTGTTAAATATGTGGCTCTATAGAAATCTATGCAAAAATACTTAACTATGGGGTCCCCACTGCTCCTGGCTTTCAGCTGGCTGTGGATCACCATGCCTAGGTACAACCAGAAACAGCTCCTGAGCTGCCTTTTGGTGTCACTAATTTTGGCAATGGTGACTTCCCACCTATTTATAAGCAACTGCATGGGCTCTGCTCACCACTGAACCTGCCTAGAAGGCACAATGACAAAATTAGTTTTCTACCCACTATGCATTTTTATTTATGATATGCTAAATGTTGGAACAGTTTTCTCTAACTAATCTCAAAAAAATGCCTCATAGAAGCCAGCACATGTATTTATTTCTATACAACCAGGCAGGTATAATCTAGTTGGTACTGCTTTCTTCCTTCATTCATGCCACCAAGGTTTTTAAGGTCAAGAGAGTAAATCTCACACAGCTGGGTGAACTATCAGCATTGCCCCCATATCCTTCTTGAAAATGCCCATGTTTCATTTTCCTTATCCACACCATAGCCTCAAACTCTGCAATAAACTGAAACCAGTTTTACCAGGCAGAAGATATTGGCCAGTTTTGTAAAACTGTGTCTTCATTTTAGGTCTTCTCAAATACACCTGAGTTTCACTGTTTGTCCACCTTCTCTCTTAAGATATCCACTGCTATGTTCAGGCCTGTACTTAGAAGTGAATTGCCAAAATACCATGTAACAAGGGTAACTGAAAGCCAATCCTATCCTAATTTTGGAAACTCGACAGGTTTTAGTATTTCAAGTAAGATTGCATTTGCATCTGGAGTATTTAGCACTCCTGAAATGACTGTTTGACTTGCCCATACCCTTATCTATGTGTTGGGCTGAACTCAGGTGACTGAACACAGAGGTCAGGTAGAATATAAAGTGTGATAACTCTACAGAGGCTGAATACAGGACAGCACAATGCAAATTTTCAGCATAGGTGAAAAAAAAGAAGAATGTGTATGCGAGAAAAGTTAAATTCTTTGAAGCAGCCTCATTCTTAATTTTGATTGTTCTTGATGTGACATCTGAAAAAGCCCATCTAGGACAGAAGACTGGTGTTTTTGTGGTAAACCACACCACAGCAGAAAGGCAGGGAAACTGCAGCATACTGAGAGGCATGACAGCAGTGCTAAGGAGACCAGTGGAACCTTGTTTTCTTGAGAAGGGGCATCTTCTAGCTCCCTGAGCATTTCAACTGACAAGCTTAACCCCCACTTTGAGAAAGAAAACTACAACATAGCTAACCACCCCTGAATATTGTAAAGTCCCTGTTCTAGCATATTCTATGAAAAATGGGTCACGTGCATCACATAGTTAGGGACAGATTAGAAAACAAAGAAATTGGATGGCAAGGGGAGGGAGCTGTAGTCATGCAAGGAAATGATGCAGAAGTAAAAGTTTGGTTCCAATACAATGCTAAGAAAAAGATTCCTTCTGCAGTCTTGATTTCCACAAGTACTGCAGCGCTTTGCTGGAAATCAATCTGTATGAGTGCCTCTGGGATAGGGCAGACACAGACACTGGTAGAGGAGTTGGGTCTATGTTTAAGGCACTTGCAATTACTGAGGTGGATTTCTGATCGCATTAGAGCTCATTTTGACCGAGACTCATTAAGGCCAAACTGTTCTCAAAATATTAGGACAACAATCCCTCCCAAACACGCATATAGTATACAAATCAGTCAAGAGCTCGATTACCCTCTATGGAGGCTCTTCCCTTTTTCTCCCAGATTGTAAGGACGTTATTAGACATAAGATAAAGGATTAGATGGACAATTGACCTGATCCAGTTCAACAGTTGTTGCAGGTCTGCGTGGCAAGACTTTTTTTAATTAAATACAGCTACTAACAAACAGAAAGAGGGGTCATTAAACTAGTGGACTTGATGAACGTAAGAAAATGCATATGAGGTACAGAGCAAGAAATACTTCTACCTTTATCAAAAATATTTCTCTTTTTTAAGTTACCAGAAAAATATGCAGTTTCATTGTCAATAGGCTTGTAAAAACTCATCTCCCACTAAAGTTACAAGAAGTAGGAACACACAATACAGCAAACAGTCAGTACATTTTCCCTCAATATTCCCACTTCCCTCCTGTGGTAGCCAAAGAGGTACAGAGCAGCCTGAAGTCTTACTGAAAGCCTCACTCCACTTCTTCCAAATGCCCCATCTGACCATGAAAACAGCTGTATTGAGATAAGGTGGTGTCCCCCCAAAATGCCAGCAAAGCAGCAGGTGAGCTGCTTCACATGGAGCGGGGCCCTGGAGGGACTGCTCATGGGATCTGTCCTACACTGGAGACAGCCAGATAAACCGCCCAACCACTCCAAATAGCCACTCTTGAGAAATCACGGAAAAACTTCAAGAAAACACCAGCACATGCTTCAAGAAAACATCAACGTTAATTTATAAGAAGCTCCAAAAGGAAACACTGCTATAGACAGTGTCAATGTAAAATGGGAACATATCCTGAATACTTGAAAAGAGTCATTCATTCTATATAGATTACACAAAATTCTTTGTATCGGTCTGCATTTTAAAAAGCGAGTATCTCTCCTGAGCCCTGCAGCTGGTCTCCACTTTGCAGTACATTCCCTTAAACAGATTTCTGCTCTAGTATCTGTGAGATGATCTCTCCTCACAAAGTATCTTTTTAAAGAGACCCAAACCACGCAACTACAGATTTGTTTCATTTCCAGAATTTTCTGCAGTTCCATGATGTAAAACTAACTTAACAAAACCAAGCACCATTAATCCACTCCCTGACACTTGAATAATGAGAGCTGCAAAATTCTTTGTAATGCGATTTGGTAGAAAATGAATTTTGAACTAAAACATATAAAAATATAACTAACTACATTAGTGGTAGTTCAGGTGGTAAATGAACAGCCAGCCCTACACATCCTTCTTCAGCACTACTATGGGAGCAAGTCCACAGCATACTGATACACACAACCAGCAAAAAGGACAACTCAGACTACCCAAATCATGAGGCGGTGAAGAATACCGGTAGCGGGGTTTCAGCTACTGAGCTTTGAAGTGAGACTGGGCCATAGTCTCAAGTTTTTCATTAAAAACAGAAGTAAAAAGCCTTATGTTGCAAAGAGCAGGCAAACTGGATATGGTCATACAACTCCACATTGACACTTTAGGAAAAGACTTTCAATGAAAGTCACACTGGACAGAACCACAGATTTCACATTCTATAACTGATAAAAGCTGTAAATATTTGCAACCTAGAAGTAACAAACAAGACACTGTAGTTCTCACTTCACTGTATTTTAGAGTATTTGTTACATGATCAGGATTAAGAGCAAGCTGCCAGTGTAGTTGTAATTATCACTCCAATCAGAATTACTAAAGTTAAGCAGATCCAAGTGCAGATTATCTAAGGATTTTTCTTTAAAAAATAACCCTATCCTGTCCATACTTAAAGAATAGAGCAAAGTGCATTAGCAGAATACACAATGACACAAGGAAAATGGCTGTATTGAGAGCATGCACCTGAAAAAAAAAAAGCAGAGCCTGTCATTTACATAAAGAAAGGATCACCTTTTTGCTATAAACAAACAGCAACATTTTGGGAGTGACCCACCGATACACAGACCCTCCAAACCTTTCCAGTGATTGATCTGCTAGATATTAGCTAACTGAAGACACTGCTGTACCTTAGATCTAAGGGAAGCAAAACTTTACAGAATAAACCAGCAAGGGATTATTTAGAAAAACTGGACATGGTATATTCCTCGGTGTTCTCTTTACATGTGAAATCTCCAGCTCCCTGGCGTGAGAGGGATTCAGATTAGAACACTGATTTTAAGATTTATAAAGTAGTAAAGTAGTTCTAATTATACCACTTTGGTGTATTTTGCACAGCCAATAAAATATCAGACAGAGATGGTGTCCATTAGAGGACTCACTAACTGTGCTCTGCCTCATGACGAAGTTAGCAGTTGCTCCCAGCTCACTCAGCAAGGATGCTCTGCTTCCTAGCCACAACCATGCAAACGCCGGGTAAAACCAGATATTATGGCAACTACTCGTCATCCTGTGTGAGCTTTGTTAGCACAGCTCCCTTCTCCAGCCGTGGCACAACGATCTGCGCGCTGCGATCACACTGTCTTCTCCACAGAGCACAGTTGCTGCTCTGCCAAACTGCTCTTCTTTCCAGCTAATAAAATTGCCTCCCAACTGATAACAGCCTAGCAATATAAAATACTCGGTTGTTAACTGCTGTTGTGACAAATAATACCGTTCCGCTGACAACCCCATTTTTTCCAATACAAACCTACTTGAACTGTTTATTATTGACATATGGGACTGCTCTGCCATTACCTAATTTTAAAAAACACATAGTAAACAGCAACTGCGAACCTGCCAGCATTCTCACTGCTTCAGCAAACCCAGACCAAACCCCTTTTATTACCAGCACAGTCCTGTCAGGCTCTGTTATGTAAAGAAGAAACACCTTCTTCACAGGACTACTGTAAGATTAATTTCCTGGCAGATCCTACTTTATGTTTGCTTTCCAACTACAGACCACCACCACTAATACCCTTCTCAAAACCAGCACCAGTAAGATTGTCTTGACATTTCTTTCTGCTATGAGTGCTACCTATACCACTTAGAATATTAGGGACCCATGTAATCCACAACACAGTTCAACTGTTCCTTTGTACATCAGTAAAGCTGCATCAGTGTAATAGAAGTGGGAAATGTGTAGCAATTACCTGCCTCTTCTAAAATATATAGATTAAGTTAGCTGGTACTGCAAACTAAGACTCCATTTTGGAAAGTATCTATTGAATCCGTACATAAAGAACTAGCAGCATATGTATATTCCTGCCCCAAATGCTGTTTGTTCATGCAAAATGGGTGGACTCAGCCTTCCCTCACACAAATTTCTAATTTTCACTCACAAATGAATCAATCTTGTATAGAAATCTAGACCAATGTTAGGTACAGCTTCCACATTCATTAGAAAGACCTGGCATACCCCTCCCATTGTGTTCAGTAATACTTTTTAAAAACATTTTTTCCTTTATAACTTGAAGATATTAAAGAGGTTCAAATAATATTCAGATTTCTTCAAGGACACTGCACAGGCTTTAGCAGAATAGGTTAGTACAGTTCTGTCTGTCCTCCGGGGAACAGGCAAGAACCGCTGAAAGGAGGTTACTCAAATAAATTGCATTTCCACAGTACAAAACCACCCTGGCACAGCTTGTTTCTGCCCTAGGTAATGAGGTGACATGGTACTGCAGGTCATGCTTTTGTCCAGTTTGAGAATTAATCCATATTACACACACACACAAAAAAGAAGATATTTGACCTCACTTGTCCCCAAAGCAGTCTAATTTGCCTAGATATTAAAGTGCTAGTGATGTGTATTTAATGAGAATTCTTTTTGCATGTTTATTATTCAGTGACATTTAGGAGGTCAGCCTGATAATTTAGTTACGGCCTCTGTTTTGCTACTTTATTTAACGCAAAGGAAAATGTGATGTGACCCAGGTTGCATTTAGCTACAAATAACAACAGAATGTGAGCTCATGTATGGTCTCATAAAAAACACAGGGGGAATGAAGTAGACCCAGACATTACCGCGTTGGAAGGGTAGGGAGCCTAAGCTGAACAGCAACACAGACTTCCCTTTCTTGCTATTTTGTGTAATGTTCATCTACCAAAGATAAATGAGCTTCATGTGCTGTTTCTCAAACTAGCATGCAGAGTCATTCAAATTCAGACAAAGCCAGGAGAGCCCTGGACCCAAACCCTAACCCAAGGTTAATCCAAACTCAACCACAGCCACTTCAGACAGAGGCCCTCTGACCAGCCACAGCTTGTTACACTCAAGAAGACACTGTGTTCATTTACTTTCCTGTCTCTAAGCTGCAAAAAAAAATACCTTTTGCTTCCCAGTGCACAATGGAGATCTAACACATTCCCATGTGGTGTCCCGCCTCAAGGTAGGTTGCCACAGCTTGACTTCGTGCATTGTACTGCCCTTACGAGCATCACCGGGAGCTGACACACACAGAGACTGCAGAATTGGGTCCAGGTGCTTTATTATCTCAGGCCATGTAGCCCACAAGCAGACTTCCTTCTGCCTCATACATAAAAGGCTTTGAGGGGGGGAGAGGGGGATAGGCGTGAAGTGAAGACTTACTTTCTTCCTGCTGTGAACACTGCAACTCTGAATAACACATGAGTCTGCCTGTGTCCTTCCTAGAGCACTCTGGGCATAATGAAGCACAGCTTCTTGTTTCACACTCCCATCTTTGTTTATTTTATTTACAGCTTTCGCTTCAGAGCTTTGAGGCTAGAGATCAAACAAATAAAAGGGAATTTGGAAGCTGCAGTGTCTGATCTACATTCTGCTCAGAAGTTAAACTAAAAATTGCCCCCAAGCCAATACACAGGCACTCATTTTGGACAGTTTGGTAGGATACGATACAGCCAATCTGCCTCCCAGAAGGTCAGTATGAAGATCCTTGTTTATTACTTCACCTGTCAGACGACAAAGTTAAGTCTCATGACTAAGGCACTGGACTTAAGAGATCGGAAATTAAGTTTTCCTATTTAATTTCACAGCCACCACACACTCAGCAAAGCAGGTCATCGCTCTTCCTGCCATTTGCCCATCTCACACATTTGGACTACAAACTTTCTGGGACAGAGACACTGCGTGTCTTGCTCAGTGATGTTCCTATATCCTCCCTACTTACCCAGTGAAAACTAGGAACACTTCCAAACACATTAATACTCGATGTACTCTTTCACTTGCTCACCATGATGTTTTTCCTACAGCAAAAGATTCCACCTGCGTGTAAGTATTTAAACTGAAAGCTAAATACGATTTTCATTTAGAAGCATATGGACAACTCCTTCCCTGATAGTATTAAAGCCAATGATCTTACTAGCAGATCTTTGCCTCCTTGCAGCCTAAGTAACATCTTCTAAGTTTCCACTTCCATCTACCTTACCAGCAGACAAGCAGCAATCTTTTTGACTCTCGTGAGACCACAGCACTAAGTTTTTATATGGTAGCTTAAACATTACAGATAAAATTCTGTTTGAGTAGCTAATATTTCTGGCATATTGGGCAATTTTTCTTTTACTCTGGATCTATTCCCTTATACCTATAATGCTGATCACAAATTTCTACCAAATACAATTTCAGATGACATGTCCAAAACTATGGCTTTTCTATTTATACCTAGTTTGTCAAATGAGACTCTATGCTCTGTAGAGAATCTCAGAAGGAGACACATTTATTAGAATAAGTTTGTTTCAGTTCAACTAGAAGATGTAAAGAATCACATTTTTCCACGGTGCGTGACTGGGACTCCAACTGAAGTCAACAAGAGCCCTGCAGGCACATCTGAAAGCAGCATTTGATCTATAATCACATTTATTGGAGTACAAGCACACAGAGGCCAGATCTTACTACACTGAACATATTGGGAAGACTTTTATTGCAAGGAAAATAGGATTAGAACCCAATTCATACAGGACACTGTGGCTAGTGCCATGCCATCAGCTTTTAGGCAGAGCTCTCCAGTGTATTAAATGAGAATGTTCTCAATCACTGATGGCAAATCCATTGTTTAAGCATATTTCTGCTTTTATACAGAGGAAATATCCCTGTGTACAGTGAAAAGACTTACAAATGCTCAAGACTTTTGAGAGTAAATATATGAGATGATTCAATTATTGCACAAAGATTTGGTGCAAGTACTTATCTGCATGTGTGTTACAGAGCTCAAAATAGGATAACAAAGCATATGTATTATGCTACTATACATATATGTAATTCATACATCAACAGAGCGTTAGATCCTGCAGTCTTATACACCTATGTGAACAAAGATTTAGTTTGATTTGATGGCCCTACAGCTATGACACTGCCTTAAGGGAGTGGACTCAAAACAGGGCTTCTAGTTTCCAGAGGTAAAAAAAAGAGGAAAAAAAAAGTATTTCCTACATAGAGACTGCATTCTTTACTGAGAACAATTACTGTACCTAAAATACCTCTAAAGAACACTACTTTAACATACAAATAGGAAACTCTGAAGCCCAAGTATGTAATTTTCAGACATTCTGAAGAAAGTTTAGTGCTTATCCAACCTGAGTGACAGCACTGCAGACCTGAGTCTTCAATTTCCTCACAAAAGCAAGCGACATCCCTGCAAGTTCTCATCACACTGACTTCCATGTTAGTATTTTATGCACATGTCTTTATTCCAGGTAGGGAGCAACACTTCATGTCTAGGGGAGGTAAATCCATTTCTTGCCTCTACACCAAGCTGTCTCTCTCTGCTCCAAACCAAGTGCCTGGCACAGACAGTCTTTCTGAAATACACCGGTGATGGGGGCTTGGATGGCAACCAGCAATCTGCTTCACAAAAGCAACCAAAGAGACATTTAATGGTAACAAGTCTCAGAGTTCTGGTCCAGAATCAGGAACTTCAAGGGCCCAGTCTTTCAGGTGCTTATCTCCTGAGCCATGCTGTGGCTGATAGGTAATTAATTACAGGCAGCTCCAAACTGCCACATGTACGGAAATTACAATAAACCATGTAGAAGTCTGCTTTTCAAGGGATCTTGATTCAAGCAGAGTAAAAAGACGTTATTTTTACAGAGGACCATACCAAAATACAAAGTTAGTTGCCTCCCTCATATGGAGACAAAAGCAGTTGCTGGTTTATACCTTATTAAGTCAGTACTATGAACAAGAACAGGGGTCCTGCACTCTCTACAGAGACTGCTCCCGGAAGGGAAGCTGCCACGGAGTGGCACTGTTCACAGACACCAGTGTGCACAGGAGAGATATCACAACAGGAAATTTCGGTTTAGTCTATTTTGTAGACCTCTTAGCATCAGTCTCCATCTGGAGATCTCCACAAAATATTTTCCCGAATTCCACTACCCTTTTCACGGATGTAAATCATTCCATTACATTATCTCCACTGTTAGCCACAATGCTTATAGTTTATTTTCAGAATTTAATCCAGCCTAGAAATGATGCAGCAGTGCCACACCCCCAAAGCACAGACATGTCAAAAATCAGGACAGACAGCAGTTTAGATGATCTAGGCAGGGGGTCTTGCCCTAACAGACATATGTGACATGCTCTCTTGGCGGCACACACTCACATCCATCTGTTGAGATGGAGCTGAGCCCACTGCACTTCCATCATCCTGTTTTCAGTTCATATGCACCGCATAAGCTCCGGCTCCAGTAGGTTATATGCCCACAGGCACTTGCAGTTAGGAATCATCACTCTGTCTTCCACTAGACATCAACGAACAGCCAGTTTAAGTCTTAGGAAGGACAAGGAGTAAAACCTAGCTTTCGCACATATTTCTACATGAAACTCATTTATTCAGAAAACAGCAAAAGGTAGTAGCCAGATAAACCACAGCACCTGTGAAGCACCAGCAGGTCACAGTGACCCATATACAACTGATTTCTATTACTGTGAGCCAAAACCTGTAACCGTTTGCTCTAAGAGTGTGAAGAGGTAGCAGGAGGAAGTGTGAACATCCCTGCCTGAGGATTATCAATCTGCGTCAGAAGAGACCGGGCAGAGAGGGAAGCTCAGGGCTTTCCCTGCACAGTCGCATAAAATTGTTTCCCTTCTTCCACAGATAACTTGGCAACGAGTTCTGTTCAACATTAGCTAAGTGACAGAGGCTGAGAGGGGAGCTAAGGCCCAGTCAGAGCAGCACCACCTTTGAAGTTAGAAAAACCTTTGCAACGCAGATTTAAGACTGTTCCCGGTCCCAGACTTTGCTGCCATTAGCGTGAATAAAGCTTTACAACGGCCTTCCGCGGCTAGCTGTACTGTGGTCATGTGGCACTCGAACTGAGTACAGCGCTAACCGGCAGACAATCAGCATTAGCACAACGTTTACATTTGCAAACCATTACAGAGCCTGGTATCTCCATCCCTCGCCCCGCCAGCACTCCAGCGCGGAGCTCACTGCACAGCAATTGTCATTTCCCCGCGGACCCGCACCCTGCTCCGCACGGGCCCGCGCCTGCCCGGGGCG
>NW_020799113.1:10939847-10942346 GCF_003259725.1 Athene cunicularia
GACTGCGCACCCCGGGGCAGGCCCCGCTGCGGCGGGAGAGAGAGAACAGCCCCAGCCGGGGCAGAGGCAACCCCGGGCCCGCAGCAGCAGCCAAGGGGCTCGTTTCCTGCAGGACAAGGAGAGAGTCGGGTCGCCACAGGCGAGTGGGGTTTGCGGAGGGCAGGGAAAAAAGCCAACTCCTCTCCTCTTCTGGCCCAGAGTCCTTTCCAAACGTGGCTAAGGAAGGGCTGCAAGGCAAGCATCACCTCCTCTTGGTTTGCAAGGAATGAGACGTGACCGCTAAACCAGCAACAGACAGGAACGTTTCGACCAAGGCACGACACACTGAGAGGGGGAACTGTGCCACGCTCCCGCCGCGCTGCAGGAGCGGGGCTGCCAGCGAGACCAGCTGCATCCCTGTGTCAGGAAAGGAGGGGGGCATGCAGTAAACCCCACGCGTGTGGGAGGAGGGTGTGCACCACCCAGCTCGAGCTGACTTACGCTGATTTTGGTTGCATCCTTATTTGTTACCTAAAAGAATGGAAAAAAGGGAGATTAGACTCAGCTATGCCTGCACACCAACAAGATGCTCGTATTCCCACCCCAGCACAACAACAGGACACGGGCAGAAGCAACTTCCTCCGCTTGCCGTTCACATACCCCGTGTGTGGTGGGGGGCCAGGGGAGTGCCCCAGGGCACAGGGAAAGCAGCAAATCAGTGCTGAGCTGGGGGGACTGGTTTGGTAAAGCTCCCGTGGTGCCCACAGAAGCACTGCCTCCCCCAAGGGTGCAAAGAGCAGCAAAGGAACTGCTTGTTGCACACTGTGCTGCTCACAGTCACTGACAAACACAGGGGAAGACGCTTTCCCAGCAGCATTAGCCAGCGCTGAAGTGCTTGGGCAGGCTGGATCCCACACTGCTCAGGGCAGAGCTTCAGTCCTGAAACGTCCTGGGAACAAGTATCGCTCAGCAGGTTTTGTACTTGGTTATTTTTTTGTCTCCAGCCAACTACTGTAAACCTAAGTGATGCCTCCCATCTCACCGATGTGCCTCCCAGGGAGACGGTCATCATTCTCCAGGCATGCCCTGTCATCATTTATTGTAAAAGCAACTCACAGTTTTTATATAAGGTTAAAGAAGACATTTAAATCCAAGCGATTTATTTCCCTGTCTGACAACTGACTTACACTTTCCCCAGCTAGGCGGCATCACATTAGCTCAGTGTCTATATGCTTTGCATCTCTATTTGAGCTCTGCAGGAAAACAAGCGTGCCACAGAGAGGGGAGCTGGCACAAGCACAGAGGCTGCCGCGGGCCACCCTGCTGGCGCAGGGGCCAGGGGGCTGGAGAGGATGACGTGACCCACACAGCAGGGCTGCAAGTCCTGCATTACCCCACTCTTTGTTCAGCCCCGTCTGGCACCAGCACGGTGTCCAGCACCGGGGGAAGGCTGCAGAGTGAACTGGCTTATGCTGGGGAAATGCAGCTGAAAAATTTAGACTAGAGCCTGCCCTCACGCCAGGAGGCTTGCTGGGGGGAGGGGAAAGGACATGCAAGATTCAACACTGCTTCATGCATTTTAAATACAACATCCGACTGTCTGAAAATGTCTTGCTGAGCTCCAGATATGGACACAAGCATGTACATGCACCCCAAGAAACTGTGCATTTGTATATGCAGATTCAGGCTGATATGTACTTAACATACCAACAGAGAGGTGTATCCCTCATGGCTGTCTCTGCTCTATCAGTGAGCATACTGAGTCTCCCCCCTTTTTACAACGGTTCCTAGCTCAGCCCACAGAAGCACTGTTTTTTTTCTTGTTCCCACTTCATTCTACAGCTATTTTTGACTGCCTCTCTTGGGTCCTTGCCGCTGATTTTGCAGTGGGACATTTTCAGTTTACAATCCCTAAAGCAGTGACAGTTTTTCCAGAGATGAAGTCCCCTATGGTGTATGCCCTGTCCTCCTCTGTCCCAGGGAGGGCCTGCGGACGCCAGTGCTCCCAACCACTTGCTGGCACCGAGTAGAGGGAGCGCTCTCCTCTCTGGGGCTGCCGGGCTTATTCTGATCACCCTCTGAGCATGCTGCACTCCATGAAGAGACGTATCTCCACAGCACTGTATTACCTTGCTCCTGCTGCCGGGGACACTGATGGCTAATTCATGTGCAAGTTCTCTGGCTGGTTCTTTAAGATACCACCACTGGATTTCCAAGGAGTAAGAGGTGGATCCGCTGGCTCGGAAAGCACAAGGCATCTCAATATCATCTCCCTCCCTAACAGTCACATCTTTGGGAACTTCAGTAAAGGTAGCTGGGAGGGGAAGACAGAGTTACAAGGGCTGGTTAACGGGAGAGATTAAAAGACATGATCAGTCTTTTTTTCAGCGCACCGTGAGCTGCTTCAGCTCCAGAGCTCGGCGCTGACCGAGATACGGCTCTCCTGTAGGCCGGTGACCGCAGGGCAAGCGGAGCATCGGGACTGCGCACCCCGGGGCAGGGCCGAGCCGGTCCCCGCCA
>NW_020799113.1:10942396-11006392 GCF_003259725.1 Athene cunicularia
GTATAAGAGACAGGTGCAGAGCCAGGGGCTGGCCGCGTTTGCCGGCATCCCCATCCAAGCCCCGGTCTCCTCCTGGGGTGCGTGGCCAGGGCTGATGGTTCGGTTGCTGTCAGGCTTCCAAACTCGCTGTGTTTATTACTTGTTAAAATACAGTAAGAAAACCCCCCGACCACTATTGATCTAGAATACAGTAGCATACAAAGAAAATGTTTCTGGGGATCAGCAGCTTCTCAGGTAAATATCCCAGTTAAAAAAACAGAAGCATGCAAAAGTCAAGTCTGTAAAGTCACTGCAGTGAGTTACAGTCACAAGCAGAATTTGATTTTTGCAGTAAGTAAAGTGAGGGAGCTGTATTTTAATAAATTTGAGGTGCCTTTCTAAAAACTTTGCTTTTTATTCCCCTGAAATTCCATTAAAAGTCCCCATTTTATTCAGCCACTGGGCTGGCATGGAAAGTGTATTTTATGATCTGCAGAAAATTTCCTTTATATTTTTAATGGTTTCATTCTGTACCAGAACACAAAGCTGGATATATGAAGATTTGTATGGTACAAATTATTTAGAAACATTCACTTTTTGAATAACTAAATCAGAACCATTTTTAAATGGGTGCTGTACGTAACTTCCCAGGTAACTCCCTGCCTGGCCACACTGCTGGAGCTGAAGGCTTGGGCCCTGCCAGCTGCTGAGAAAACCCACCCACATGGTTCCCACCAGGAAGTTTAAGTAAAATTCCTAATACTGAAATGACTAATACTGAAATTCCATCAAATCAGTATTTCATGTTGGAAAATTCTTTCTTCAGAGCATTTTCAGCCACTCCTACTGATCATATGATTTAAATCCTGCAACAGTCCTCTGGCAGCTCTGTGACAACTTGCCTGAAGAGCAACTCTGTGCCTTCCTCCGTAGTCTTTCCTGGGAGCCTAAATCCAGCCAGCAGGCAGAGCCCGGTTCCCTGGGCAGGTGAAGTCAGCCAATCATAAAAGCTTTTCTTGTAATAACTATTAAACGGCATTTAATCAAACAGTCTAATAATCACTTAACGGTTTGCTTTTCCACCCAAAAGCTCAATGTGCTTCACGCAGTAAGTAAGCATCATTATTTCTTTTCGCACATGGCCTTAAGCCACGTAGCACTGCAGTGACTTTTATGACCACCTTGCCAGAGTCCCCGCATGGTGCTTCACCTACCAGGCACCTTGAAGGCAGGGAAAGGCAATCATGACAGATATACCTGAGGAAGTAAGTCAGCAGCCACGCCGCTCAGCAGCAGGAGTCTTCCAGTCAAATCCCAAGAATGGGCCAGCTGGGTCCTCCGCTCGTGAGGCAAATCCACAACTTTGTGTCCTCTGCACTGGGATTGATTAAAAAAATAATGAATAAACAGAATCAAAACAGAAGTATTTTTTTAAATTACTAGTGACAGATCATATCTGAAAAACTTTTACTTCAGTTTTTATTAAAATTGATGTTTAAAAATTTCTTCTGAAATTGCAGCATTGTGAAAATTTATAAAGGCTTGGAATGTAAAAATACTCAGTTCATGTTAAGTGAGTTTTGTCTCTTGGATATAAAAAATAAGTAATAAAAATGAAAAGGAGAGGTAAATGCATTTAAACAGTTCTATTTTAATAAATCTAAGGTTGTTATTGTAGTAATAGTGTTGCTGAAGTGACGACAGTTTTATCTTGAATGTGTCCCTCGATTTATTGCATTAAACCTTCAGTTCTACTGTATTTACTACCCACCAAATTTGATTTTATATGTAGTAGCTGAACACTGAAGCGCTGATATCTTTGTATTCAATTAAAGTAAGGAATTAGGAACACAAGTGTGTTTTTCAGTCTTAAGTTACAGTAATAACAAGACTCTTTTTATGTTCTCCTCTTCTCCTAAAATTGTAATGGGGGACTATTGTACTCCAGCAAGTACTCTGTGCAAATCATTTTGCTCTTAGGATTATAACAACATCTGAAGTCATTTATTGATTCAGTCCTGCCAGCAAAAGGGACTTCTGCAGCGCAGAAGCTATCACCTGCCTGCACTCATACCCCAAAGAGGTCATGAACGGCAGGAGTGTCACAGGAAGAAGCTCCCTTTGCAGTTGCTGATTCTGCAGGATCACCCACACCAGCAGTCCTCAGTGAAATCAGGGAAACTATTCAGGGGCTTAAAGTAGAGGCTGTGTTTCACTGAAGACCGTATTTTTTTGCTGTAACTGTCACTCAGATATTACATTAAGCTGCGTGGCAGATAGGTAACAATATTCTACACCTAGGAAAACTGAATTTTGTTGTTTTTATGGAGAAATCCTATGGCATTTCCATAGCTTTCCACTTCCAAATCAGATTTTACTAGAGAAGATTGTCTCTGCTGTAGCATAAGCCAAAACACAGGAGCATTTGTTCTGGACTCTCTGTCACTTTATCCACGCGACTTCATCCCTAAGCCATCCCCGAGGAGATGGTGGCAGGGAGAAGCTCTGAAGTCCCTTTCCTGGCTCCTGAGCACTTTTCCAGGGAAGCCAGAAGGAGTCTGAAGGGACCACTGGAAGAAATCAGCAGAATCCCTCCTGAAGGGACAGTTGTCTTTGTTATTTTAGTCTCGTTCTCATATTCCACCATTAGCCTGAATCTGCCTTTGATAGGAAATGCAGGAGCATCGCTGACCTCAGGGGTGATGGTGCTGGGCAGCGGAGGAGTATCTGGCGCTTTAAGCAGACACCGAGACTCACAGGACTGGTAATGGCAGACTGCTTTTGCTGTTGCTGGACCATGTTTTATAGCAACTCATGAAATCCCCTAAGTGACTCCAGCACTGTGTAGCTGATGACATTTAAGAACATTTCTTCCTGTAATTTTTTTAAATGACTAGCAACTCCATTATTTGAATAACCAAAATACTTTCTAATGGCTGCTTGAGGAGCCTTTAATTCACGCCCTGCTGTTTGGAGTTAATCCATTCTGAAATTAAAACAGTGCAGGTCACCTTTGAAAAGGAGAAAGCTGCAAAAATATCCAATTTTACACACACAAAGCATATGTGATGAGACATTTACTCTGAGCTGGTGTAAAAGCGCTGTAACATACTTGATGTGATGCAGTATTCCCACCATATTTAAGCAACGTTCATCCCTGCCCTAAATCCTCTGGCAGAATTAAGTCTTGTTCAACACCCTATTCTTAGATTTTTGTCAGGTTTTTTCCCTCGTTTTTCTCATTAGGCTGACATATTTTCATAGGCACAGGGGCTGGTTTTGCTCCTACTAATAGAAAGTAAATGCTTTTGGAAATGACTCCTGTGAACGCGGAGGGCAGTCCTGGCCCTCGGCTCCTGTGGTGGAGCAAGCAGTGCTGCCACAGGCAGTGTTCAGGCAAACTCTGGGGCTCAGGGTGCCTCCCAGGAACCTGAATATACTGATGACATGCTGACTGGCTTCTGAAAACTGCATTATCTTTAGAAAATAGGTGAGGGGCAGAAGCGAATAATGGATGTAAAGAAACCAAAAAAAGCAAGAGAGAGAGATGCTAAAATGTTCACATTTCTTCCAGCACAGTGACCTTCACTGTGGAGCTTCTGCCTCGGAGTGAACAGGCTGGCAACTGCCAGCCTGGTTGCCTTTAAAATGTCACTGGTTTAACATCAAATCAAGAGGTATAATTGCATTTTTTCCTTCCTTCTCCTCATCCCCCAAATTCCAGTCCTGATCAGGCCCAAACCAAACTGAGAGCATATTTGTGTTCCTGTAAGAAATTTGTAGAAGGTAGAAAAGCTGCAAGTTCAAAGGGCTGGATTGTTTTCAGTATACATGATGACTTTCCTGTTTCCCATCTGCAAGCAGTGGGCAGCACTGCCTTGAAGTTATTCCAGGATCCAGGTGATAGGCAGAAGTCTAACACAGTGTTTGAGAAAGAACTGATTGGTCTTATATTAAGAAATTCAGGGCTAAAACTGTCAGACTCTGATATCTCTTTGGTTCATTCATCCTTACTCTGGCCAAGTGACATTTCCACCAAAAAGCTTCATTTTACTTGCCATGAATCTGATTAAGGTAGAAAGCACATGTCTGCATTTTGGCTAGGCACAGTTCTCACTTTTACGCAGCAAATGCATTTTTAATTGCCTTTAGTTTCTACTTTATCTAGCTTTCTTACCTGATATTCTTTGTTAAATGATCTAACAGTATGAGATACTCATGCAAGAACATACAGAAAGAGAAGGTAACATATATTCATAGTAATGCAACAATAGCTCATCTTCTAGCATGCCATGCTTACAATAAAGTCAAAAGCAGTTAGAAAATCAAATTACTCCACACTGTAAAATTTATCTGACATCTATGGCATATAGCCTGTTTTAATGAAAGACATAATGCTGGCTGCCTAACACTTAGATAGGAGTATAAGATGGCAAGAGAAGACATATAAAAATTGTCATCTGTCAGGTCCATCGGCAGGTGGGGTTGCCATTCGGCAGCTCATCTTGCAGCAGATGGGAGCTGCTGCATCTCCACTGCTTGGTGCAACCCCTGCATATGAAAAGGGATCTACTAAATTTATTGGGAAGAGCTTGAATGAGGTGGATGACCCAGAGACAAGTAGCAGAGCAAAAGCCAACTCAGCTCAGTCTTGGGAATTATAAAAAATGCTCTGCTTTAAGCATACTAAATACAGGGAAGCAGCCAAACTTCAACATTACCATGAGAAACTCTGACTCCAAATGTCCCCGCAGTGCCTGACCGTATGGAGGCAAGTATTGCCTCTGAAGTGTCTACCTACATACTGTGATTACTCCCTTCGAGTAACATGATTGTGTTCAACTTACACTGGCACCTTTATGAACTATATTAGATCACCATCTTGCAATATATCTTAAAGAAAATTATTATAAAATCATATTTTATAGATTATAAATTAACACTGTCCCTTTTCTGGAGAAAAAGTAATATAGTCATCCTTTGAAAGAGATAAACGCATTGACAAAAATCAAAATAGTCCACATTTGGATCTACAAAATAATTGTAACAATTGTTTACCAACAGCCTGATTCATCACATTCTTAAGGGAGGATAATTAACGGGGAATTGAAGCCAAGGTATTATTAATAAAGACTAAAAAGAGAGTGCTATTTAAAAAAAGAACATTAAGTTAAAGAGAGAACACCCCTGAGTTAGGCAATACCTTGTATCTCCCACTGGTCTCACAGAACATAGTAACTTCTCACACACAGAAAACTGACATATATTTGACCTTGAAGTTCTCCCAGCACCTCATATGGAAAAAAATCCATATAAGAAGCCAACAGATTAGACAAGATCTGCAGCAACCTCTTAAACTCTTCGGCCTCAGTTCTGCAAGTGTTTCTGTGTGAGCTGCAATGTAAGTGCCTCAGCAATCTCCCAGCTCCAAAGACAAAGGGTGAGGAGATGAACCTACTGTGCAAGATTTTAAAGAATCCATGTTTTCCATGTGTAAAACTGGAGAGTCTGCTTTACTTTTAAAAAAGCTAAGATTGTTTCTCCCTTCCTTTTTATTATTTGCATTGCCAGGATCACATCACGCTAGGCTCTCCACTAGTACAAAGCTAGAAAATCAAAAGTATTAGAAATCCAAGTCACATATATCCAGTTTTTCAAGAGAGACTCAGTGAATGGCTGGAGAATTAGTATAATTACTGCAACATCACAGATACTAAGCAAATAAAGCCTGATTAACTAGAGGTGGGGAAATGAGTTTCATTTGCTTAGAATGCATTGATTTATTTTTCTTTTCTTTTTTTTTTTTTAAAAAGCAAGAAATACTTGATAAACTATTAGAAGGGAAAACACTGTTAAAACGCCATCACTTGCATCCCTCTGGTCAAGAGATGAAGCAAGTACAAAAAAATTTTTCATTAAACATGATTGCATTAGGTTTCTTGATTTGGCTGCTAGGTAGCTCACAGAAACAAGCTGCTGTGGCAGAGAGAATACTGCTCTTGCAGAAGAAGTGAGGAAGAAAGCTGAGCCAGCAGGACTTGCATCATCCTCTGCATCATGATGGCCTCTGTTCCTGGCCTCCTGATTATCCCGATATGGGGGGAACCTTCCTGTGCTCACCTGTGGGCTCTTTGTCAGGACCAGTTGTTTTAATAACAGTTTAACATTAAATACATTTTATTTTATATAGATCTATATTTCTGTCTCTCTATATAGTACATATGTACATACTCAGTGTTCGGGCTTGTTGTGCTTGAAATGATTTGTACAGTTTTCATATTAAATACCTTTATAAATGCCACTTAAGATGTGAGAATATAGGGGACTATTCCATATGGAGTTAGGGATTTAAGTACATAGCATGCCAATGTACTGCGTATTTGAGTCACGGGTGAGTGAGATAGCAAGAGAAAAGGTGTTGACAGTGTGAATCTGGCTAGTTGATAAAGCCAAAATCACAATCTTTGTTAAATCAGAAAACAAACAGAAACCCTGTCTTTCCAATTGATACTACAGCATAAAAGAACAGGGTGCAAGTAAAGAAAAGTTCAAGTGGAACAAGAATGTTATGCTATGTATAAAAGACACACAACACAAAAATCATATTACGCACAGACATCTTGTATTAAACGCACCATATCTGGGCTGATGCACAGAAAGGCTTCTAAGTACTCGATTAATTTTCCTTTACAGATCAAGACTGTATTTTTATTTTTTTAAGGAACTATCTGCAGCTGCTCTCTGCCTAAACCACAAAAACCTATCCACTTAATAAAAGAATACAACACAACTCATTGAAGCCAACAGTTTCAAAAAGGATCCATTAATTTTGGATGCTTCTGGTTTTAGATGTCTCCCCTAATGAGCTTGAATGTAAACATGCTCTTAATAATTCTGCCAAAACTAGGCTAATAAGTTGATGTCTTCATTTATCAGCTGAAACACCTGACCTCATGCTGTACAGATGAATTAGATGCTCTGACTTAATCATTTATATTACTTTTCTTTATATGAAATAAAAATAAACTTTGGGCCAGGTTCCCTGTTCTGTTCCCATTCCTCCCAGCAACATTGGCACTGGGAGAAAGCAACCTGGATGGAGATGCCAGTAGAGCATCTCTGCAGCCTGCAGCAGCCTGCCTGAGAGGGGGTCACCTCCACACCCCTCTCATCACAGCATGTGTTTGTGGAATGGAGAAGGGAATGTGAAAGGATGTGTATTTTTTGGTTTGCAGATAACCCTTTCATCAATAATGTATCTCTTCAGTCTGTTGGTGAATCAACCCACTACCCACTGTTTCAGAAAGACTGCTAGAGACTATGGCTCCTGAATTAGAATTGAAATGACTATTCTGTTCAAGCAGGATCAATTACTTGCTAGTGCTTCCTCAGTGCTCGCTGTGGTCAGAAAGCCGCAGGGCTGACGCACGTGGAGGAGTAAGTGCTGAACTGGGAGGTGACACTGTGGAAGTTTGGCTATGGCCTGTTGATACATTAACATTTGATGGCCATGGTAGGAAGGACTCAGACTGAAGAAAAATCCATCTAGAAAATTGAGCTGTTTATCCCTAGAAATGAAAGAAATCGGTCAGTAGGTGTATCAGGCGGGTGCTGGCAGTCACTTGTGAAGAGCTATGTTCAGAGCTTGGAAACAGGGACTGTTCCAGCGAGTGACCTGAGAAACTGATAGGCCTGAGTGATGCCTCTCTGCTTCTTGACTCGTGGCTGGGAAAGTTGGAGTCCACTCCTGGCCAGGATGAATTTCCTCTTGGGTAATTTTCCGGCAGCTCACAAGCCTAAAGCAATTTTTGCCAGAGTAGAAAGAGTTGCACAGCTCCAAAGGACAAACAACATTTCATGAATTTATGGGATTTAAGTCAATTACTTGGTCACAAATGGCCCAGGAATAGGAGCCTTCTTCCCATCCTCCAGAAATTTTGGCAACAGAGATCTGGGGAGATGCTAACACAAGCAAAGGAAAGAAGATGGAAACAGAAAGGCAGATTGCTCATGATTCCACATCCTTCCTGTGCAGACTCTGATTTTTCTTGGTGTTCTCAGGGAAATGAGATTAAAAATAACCCTTTCTCACCTCCCTTCTCCCAAGATCAGAACTGGTTAACTTCTGACAGGGGTTTTCTGTGTCAGCCCATTGTACAGATTCTAATAGGGAGCACCAAAACTTAACCTCAGCAGCACATTTGGTAGGTGTGGATTAAAAACTGTGTATTACAGAGTAGTAACTAATAATCAATTTTCAGCAGACAGGAGCTTGTCAGGTGGAAAGAGAGTGGGCAGAAAATACTGGCTGTAGACAATACTCAGATGAGGTGTTGAACATATGGGAAGGTGGATTCAAGGAAACGCTCAGAGAGTTTTGACTTTTACAAAAAATTAAATAAGGTTTTGCTAGTTTAAAATAATGATAATGAGCAGAAATTTACAGTCCCAGCAATTAATCTGCAAAAGCATCCTGGATAAGAGTCTGAGATAAAAGATCTTCATTAAATGAATCCGTAGAGGTGAGCAAATAATTCTAATGCAGTGTTTCATGGACAAATAGTTCTATTTACAGAATTTTAGAAAAAAATTGCAATACGCATTTGTTCAAAGTGGCTCCTGTTAGGGATAAGATGCTTCCCTCTGAAAGCTCTACTGACTGTCAGAAGGCTAATTTCAGTGATAACACATAGATAATAAAACTTGGATGCATAAATATGTTTCTCCCTTTCTCGGCTCTTATGTGGGTAAGAGTCCTGATGCTCAGATGTGACTTTGCTCTGATTTAAGCCTTTTGCATGGTGAAAATTTCTGAGCAGAACGATTATTTCTCAAGCTGTAATTCAGTCATGTCCAGTTCACTGCAGGCAGTCATTCAAATGCAGAGGCAGGTATCCAGGTGAACTGGAAAGGACAGGCTTCATCGCATGCTAGGAATTTGCGTTTCTGAGACTCAGGCTGTATGGATGACACTGGTGAGGCGTCTCAGCTGGTGGGCAGGGTAACCACCCGGTGGGCCGTGGTCACGGTGCTGGGGGACTGCAGCTCGAGCCCAGCTGTGCCAAGGCACGCTCTGTCCCAACCCCACTCACCTACAGTCTGCTCAGAGCAGCACCTAACTTAGGTGTATTGCAACCAACAGGAAGAAGATAAAGATATGTATTTGGTTAGCCACACAATAAATCATATCACTAAGCAAAAAGGTATTTGAAATAAACAGTAACAACTCTATAAAAAGGCTAGAATCCAAGTATTTACAGCTACTTAAATATTAAAGCTTTTACTTCACTAATCTGAGATTAATCCACCATGCAAAAATAGATACTTGTTCAAATAAATTGACTACACTGCTAGTTAGAGATAGCTATTTCCATTATTCAGAAGGTCTGCTTTATTTTGATCTTTTTTAGGAGATAATCCTCATAATCCCGTATAAAGTTGACTATGCGTTCTCCCTTAGAGCTCTTTGCATAGCAGTGATCCTGCTACCACCCACTAGTTTCTGCTGCTGTGGAGTTTAGGTTTTCAGGCAGAAACCGGGAAGCAGTTATGAAGACGTTAACTGCAGCGATAACCAGAATGAATTCAGCCACAACACTGTTAGCAGATGAACACTGCGAGGAAGACTCTAAGCACTGATTAGTTTTCTCTATCCCAGCAAAATCACTATTTTTCTTACATCTGTGTGCGCGCTCACGGTCTATCCCAGTGCTTCCAACTTAAGCCACCATATGTGGAAGTTCAGTCTGTTTCCCCAGCATTATTATTCTGTGTATGAAAGCTCTACATATGATGTTTTCTGCTTATCTATTTTTATTACATCTTTCTTAGCAATAAAGCCTCTCTGAGCTGTGCTTTACACCTCAGAACAAGTCCACTGGCCAGATGGTTGCTCTGACAAATGGGGAGAAATGTCAGAAGCACTTTTGCATACCTGGGCAGTGAGGCGCACCAGTCCTGCTCCTCGCTGCCAGCGCTGGCCACGGCACGCCCGGGCTGAGCACACCTTGCTTTTGTCAGCACAAGGGCAATAGGCACAGGAACAAAGACCACCCCTCTGGGGACGATCGCTGCACTGGAGAGAGGCTGCTTTGCGCTGCCTGAACTCTCTGCCTGGGTGTCAGATCTGCTCCTGAAAGCCAAACCTCACCAACATGTTTTCTTCCTGGATGGCACACACAGCTTTTGCTATAAACACTACCCCCAGAATTATAAACACTACCCCCAGAATTATAAACACTACCCCCAGAATTTCAAAGATAGCTTTGAACGGGAAACTCCTAGTTGGCTTTCAAAATCATAACCTTACCATGCTTCATCTTATACTGATTATCAGCATTACATTATCTGCTTGACAGAGAATCATTTTACCTTGTGGGTGATGATTCCTCACTGCTGCTTATGATCTTGTACAGGATACTTTCTGCTGTTAGGGAAGGTGTCTTCTAAAGTCCAATTTCATGGCCTTGTTGTGTGGATGAGAAATGCTAGGTCAAAGAGACAGGACTGGTTGGCTAATGAGACTCTGGTGAGGTGCATCACAGTCAATCCAGATTAGCTAATGATTATTGAAAACTCTTGCTAACCACAAGCAACATTTGTTGCATTAGGAAGCTCTTCTGTTGTCTATAGTTTCTACAGATCTCTGGAAAACAGAGGCCTGAAGTTGGTGATGGTAGTCACAGCTAAAAGAAATCATAATAAATCATTTTTTAAAAATAACACCCATGTTACAGCTTGGCCCTGCAGAAAGGGGAGAGGTGCTGTGGGAAGGAAGAGGATCTGCTGGAATAATCTGTGGCATTCTGTATGTGTGTACAGTTGCCAGCACCTAAACCCAGGGAAGGATGGGCAGAACTTCTTCAGAAGCAAAAAAAAAATGAAGCTCTTTGTTACCCCAGAGAATCACCGGGGCTTGTGGGGGAAGAATGAGGCCCTGGAGAGCAGAAGATACTCAGTCTCCGGGAAATCCTCCATTGTGCCCAGCCATGCTGGGAAGCGGCTGCAGGGAGTGACGGGCAGGACGCAGGGACGAGAGGGCACAGGCAGTGAGGCCGTGGTGGTGCCTGAGCCCTGGGTCGCTGCAGCCCACGGGCACTACTCTGATGAAGCCTCCAAAAGGTCTCACCTTTTCGGGGGTAAAGTTGATACCAGAGGCAATTAAAAAAGCAGGTGTAATAACTTATGCTTTTAAGATACTGTCATCTTTATTCAGCTTTTCTTGCAAGATATTTTTTGTTGTTATTTTGGCTGTACTTGGATCAACGTATATATTCAACAACAAAGAATTCAGTCTTTTTTGGCAGTTATTTTTGACCTTTTCTTGAGCAATAGCTGATAGCTTTCCAGACTCTTTGTCTAATGGTAGAGGTTAAGTTAAGACTAAAATTTTCACTTGATTGCACTTGAACTTGTGGCTTATCCAGGTAGAAAAAAAAGCTGCACTTTTGACACAGAGCTGCTTCCAAAAACATTGAACAAGTGTTTGGGCTATAACTTTATATGATATTAAGTTGTGTTGCACAGAAATTTTTCCACAATATTCCACATAGACTAAAAGCCCCCTTTGTAGTTTATGAAATGTTAATACCATAGCATGAATTTATATAGGGGCATAATTAAAAATGATAGCCTGGGGGAAAAAAATCTTATTTATAAAGTTAAATTACTTAAATTAAAAATTCAGCTAATGACTCACCTTTTACTCTGCAAATATATTAGATGTCTATATTTTTATGAATTCTGCAAAGTAATTGATAGGCTTTAATGTAACCCTGATAATACATGAAGGCACATTACATGAGTGAATGTTTTGGATGTGGTAAATACACTGTTAATTATAGAAAGGCCTTCTTACAAATTTAGGATACCACCTGTACTAAAACTATCCTTTAGCTAGCTCTCTTGCTGCATTCTGTGCAGCTGTACTTTGCCATTGCACTCAAAATAAATCGGGGTATGCTACAGTACAAGTTAATGAACAAATGACAAATTACTAAAACTGTCTGACCAGATTACTCAATCGCTTCATCATGAGTCAGAAATCCTACTTATGTTTCTTCATCATCTGCATTTACATGTATATGTTCCCTCAAAGCATGCTTTTTTGTTGTCATTGTTATTACACATTTTAATGGTTGGTTAGATTTGTCAGATTTTTGCAAATTCAGTGAAATGCCAGACAGAAAAAGCTCATGAAATGCAGCATTGTTTCTACTGAGGAATTCTTGTTATTTCCAATTTGACTTCTGCTGGTGTTGAGAGAGGGAAGGAAGAAGGGATTCCTGACACTGCATGCTAATGCTGCCAAACTGAATGCCCCAAATCCTTTTTATCTTGGACTCATCAATGGTTTTGGTTTATCCCTGCTTTTGGACTGGAGGTTTTGTGAGCTTTAATTTAACACTCTTCTGTACAGAGACTGTATCTTAAGTTCAGGATGAAAAACCATATAACCCTTTGGCTGAGGTAAATAGTAATGATTGGGATCGGTTCCTTGAGTAGGATATTATGGAAATACCAGCTTGGAGTGGCATGGAGAACTTGTTCTTTTCACCCAGCTGCTCATTGTCATGATTCGCTTCTCATGGCTGATTATCTGAAATTTTCTGACAGGTGTAGGCACTATAGTATTTGTGTTTAAAAAAACTGCCTTGCTTGTGCCTATAACGAATTCTTCCTACACATGTGGTGATGGTTGTCCCCTCAGGACTAAACTGCTCTTCCATTCCTGCAAAAAACCCTCATTACTTTTTGTATAAATGTTGTTATTATTTACATTTGATATGCTTAGCAATTGCAGAGGGTATGAGGCCTGCTCATGGAATTGGGTGGCTCCTTCACCCAGTCATCTTAGCAGGAAAAGGCTTTCAGGGCACCTGACATTGGCTAACTCCTCTGGGGCTGCCTTCCAGTTTGGGATGAGCCAGGAGTGTCACACAGGTGCACGTGTGAAGCTGTAGCCCCGGGCTGCAGCAGCGGGGGCCAACATACCTAGTGTATCTGAGTGGGTGGGTCAGAGCGGGTCGGGGCAGACAGATTTGGGTCGTTTCTTCCAAATTCTTATACAAAATTGGGACATTTTAAACCAGTGGTTTCGAATCTATGGAGCCATCCACATTAGACCGATAATAATCTCTATCCTACGGGCATGATGAAGAAGCTCCTGTGATGGAAAAGAGAACAAGCTCTTCCAAGTCTTAATTTCAGCCCCTTCATCTTATGCTCCTTTCCACGTAACAGTATCTAATCACAGCATACATGAATCAGTTCTGTCTCAGGGTTTCGCTGTTCTTGACACCTTGTAGATGTGAGCCTTTGCAGGCACCTTCCCTGGGGACGGACACACTCACTGATACTGCTACGAGCAGGAGTGGCCCTCGCTAGTCTCACGCTGGCTTCACTTTTCCATGGGCATCAGCCGAGTGCATTTTTATACCCTATTGAAATGCCCCAAAATACACTGTCCAATTTGACAAAACTTCCAAGTAATTATAAAGTACTTTTTACAATTTCCTATGTAATATCCTTTCAAAGTTGTCCTGTTTTCTTTCCCTTTGAATGCATATTCAGAGCAGGCAGATTTGTAGGCACACAATGAGAAGTTGATTTTGAAAAGAGGTAAATAAATTGCACTGGCTGGAAAAGGGCTTCTTGCTGCCCTTTTATTATGATGTGCACACAACTTGCTACAAATTCTTTACTTTGCATTTCTATCACAAAGATAAATGAAATTGTCAATCCTGTTCACATTTCCCTTTGATGGCTATATAAAAGAAATAGCTGGGGTTCCAAAAAAAGCTTTCATTAATTCTTCTATTTATTAAGGTGAAAGGAGAACTATTTTACAAACAAAGAGGAATAAACAGACTGCAGTGAAATGTCTGCTCCTTTTCCAGATGAAATACCTTCTGCATGATTCCTAACTTTAGGATGACTCTGAGCAGCTCCTAAAATGGATATAACCCAAATTGATTTCAGATTTCTGTAACTTTATCTCAGTATTACACCACTCCAACACTAAACAGGATAAATGAAATGCTCTATGGTAACGTCAAAACTGAATCCAGGGAATCTGACCACACTGGACAGAAAAAAAAAAAAAAAAAAAGTTGTGTATCTGTTCCACAGATTAAAAAAAAATTAATAGCCCTGTTGTTTGAATGTGTGTGTCCATAAACACATATAGATATCAGGGTCATTTCTTCAAAACCATCTTGGGAAAAGATGCCCCTTATAAATAATTTTTATTACGAACAGTTTGGCGCAGAATAAGCCCTGAGTGCTGCCACGTAGCTGACACAGAGTCTACCAAAACTTACGCTTCTCTGGCAACACACCAAAATGAGTTACAGCCCAGCAGGACAGCAAAGAGCCAGGAAGGTGAAACAGAGCAAGAGGTTTGCCATCACCGCCCAAGATGAAAACACTAATCACCTAGGTCCTAGGGAAGGATGGGCGCAAGTTGGATGAGGAAGGGAGAGGGTAGAAAGCCCTCTTGGGAATTCAGTAGAAAGGGGAAAGCTTAACACGAGGGAGGAAGGTCATGGAGAAATCAGGAGGCCACTGCATAGGCTAGCACAGGGCAGCCAGCCATGAGACTTGCCGGCCGAGATGGTCATCAAGGAGAGGAGAGTTGGGGCCCTCTAAGGAAAGTGAAGAATCAGATGATGGTTTTCACAGATCACCTCTGGAGCCTCTGCAGATGGGGTTAAATCTGTCGGCAGAGAGGGTAAATTCTTATAGTATCAGGTACGCATGTGGACTTTGGTCCTTTTTTCACAGCACTGCTTTTTTTCTCTGTAGCTTTGTCATTACTGGCAGAGGAATAGGATTTATTAGATTTAGATTTTGAGAAAACAGCAGGCCTCAAGAGAGAAATAAATGTTTGGAGACTCTGATAATTGAGATGGATAGGTTTGTAAATCATCTGAAGTTTACCAGCATCGTTGTCAGCCCTGGTGTACTCTAACCTCCTGCCCTGCCTGGGAAGTGTTTGAGCAAAGAGTTCGTAAATGTTTAGGTGAGGAAGAAATCTGGTCCTCTGTGGGACAGGGAAAGGGCAATATGTCCCTGAACTTCATGAGACAGAATCAAGTCTAAATTAGCACCGTGAAGTTGCCTTATTTGTCCTTCTTAGGAGATGCAAAAGGTCTCAGGACAATTACTTCTGTCTTTTTTATTGTTTCCGTGTGGAGCTTAAAACCCCTGACCTTTTATCACATCTATTTAGCTGTAAATCCATGGCTCAGGAGACAATTAAAAATGAGATGCATGTTTTGTGTTTGGCAGAAAAATGCAGTACTAATTCATTTTCTGGCTACAAGAGTCCAACTGTGTTTAGTTTTTCCTTCTTGCATTCACATCTAAATCTACCTCCCTTCTTCCACTGTGCTTTATACAAATTTGCATCTATATGTGTTTATGTGTCTGTGTAAATCTTCAGAGTCATTTCTTATTAGCACAGAATATATAAGACATTCTCCAAAGGTCTGAGTTTTCAGAATATAAAACTCTTTCGCTTGTTAAGATTTGGTTCAGCCTCCTCTAAACGTGATCATAAAGCATTCATTCCCAGACACTCAGTGGCCCAGAAAGTGTGATATCAACTCTGCTCCTGGTGCAGCTGTGTGTGATGTTATTCACAGCCAAAGTCCCAAGCCATATTTCTACTCCACTTTAAAGGAATCACTCTATCAGTGAAGGAAACAAGCAGCTTATCTACTACAACATTCAGAAGCCTCCTCTTCCATCTCCTTCCATCTCTTTCCCTCCCTCAGTGGCAATATGAACATCAGGGATGGGAGAAGAATAATACTGTGTTTCCCAATGCAATTAATTTTACAATAGTTCTACTTTAACACCTTTGGACATAAGTACAAATGGGAAGAAAAATTAAAGCTTAGATTTACAAAGCCATGAAACAGCTGTAAACTGCTAGCAAAAAAAAGTGTTTCCTTATCATCAGCAATCAAAGGATTTAGCCACTGGGAGATGTTTGAACACCAATATTTAAAAATCTACATAAACACTATTTCTGATTCCATGTGAAATTCAGATTCAGTTCCAAAGGCTTCAGGAAAACCATGCAGGAAAGCTTGAGATCTTGCCTGAAAACAAGAGGTATCTGAAAGTACAGCCTTCCCTAATGAAGTCACAATTTAAATATCAAGATTTATACAAAGCAGAAAGATAAAAACTCAAAACCAACTCACATCTTGAATCAGAACCAGCTGCTTTTAGAGATTATCCCTCTGTGTTTTGACAGATCTTGTGCCAGCAGTGGATAACGGTGAGAAGTTAGCCCTCCACGTTAACCAAGATACTGGTTGGCTGCACCCCTGGTATTTGGCAGTGTCATGAATGCATTTATGAGCAGTTACAAGCTTTTCCCCGTGAAGGGAGAGCACACGAGCCAGCGAAGCAGTGCTGCTCTGCCTGCCCCCCATGCACAGGACCATGCAACCCCCTGACGCCTCACGTTTTCTAGTAGCCAGACGGTATCTAACACGCGCGCTGCCACAGCACCCGTCTCTCCCTTGCGGTGGGACCCCGGCGTGCCCTGTGTGGCTGAGCCATCCCGTTGGAAAAGGGGCTGCTGTGCTGTGGGGTGCTGTGCCAAGGAGCAGCCCGTGTGGCACAGCCCCAGCTCTGCGGGCCCTGACGTGCCGGTGACACCACCTTTGCTGTCACACTGTGCAAGTGCTCTCTTGTACCGAGAGAGAAGACACTTGGAAGATCTGATTAGCCTGTAATTTCACCAAAGTGGAGGCATCTTTCTGTCTGTTCATTCATTAAAAGAAACTTTGACCATAGTAAAGATGATATGCAAGAATTGAGGTCCTGAAGCTTTCCCAGCTAGATTGCTTTTTCTCCCTCCCTCCTTTGTTTTTTTTTTTTTTTCTTTCAATTTTGGATTTTTTTCCCCATGACACAAAATTATATAAATATTATCAGCTAGATTCTTGTCTTCTGAACTTCTAATAATACTGAAGCAGCAAAGGTGTCTGTGTTTAAAACCACGGGACACTCACTAGCTACTTGGCCAAATGTTCTTACGATGCAAAGCTCTACAATATTTTCCATAGTAGCTTATAATGTCAGCTTTCAGAGTATGATAAGGTATCTCCGTGGTTTCATATTGCATCAAGTGGAAATCCAGCATACAAATGACTAGCTCAAGAATATTTTACAGAAAATTATTGAAACTTTTGAGCTGTTTCTGCTTTTACACAGGAAGTGGAATAGACTATATGCTATTAAAGAATTTTTAGGAAAGTTTAATTTTTGGAAAGATGACTTAAATGAGGAACATTATATTTATAGGCTATTACACATTTGTCCTCCTGTACATTCCCCTCCATCACCCAAAAGAAAGGACTGTATGTCAGAATGGTCACCAAAAACCAGGTCTGTTTGGTAATAGGGGTATATTCACATGCAACTACCAACCCACATGAGATACCTCATTTTACAAGAATATCATTCTCTTGCCTGCAGAGTGGCTCTGTACCTGATGTTCAATCATTGTGTTCATTAGTGGGGAAAAATCCTTCAGGAGGAACATTCTTTTTAAAAAGTTATATGCAATTGTTTGGCTAAAAAGCACAAATGGCTTTAGTTATGTCAACCATGCTTGCAAATTAAAGGCATAATAACACATTTGCATCTGTGTAAATTGGGTATTAAACCTGAAGTCAGTATTTATTTGTGTACATCCAGTTAAAAAATAAAGGAGTAAACCACACACACAAACATAATGTTTAGAGTTTGTAATGGATTGGAATGATATAAAAGGATGTCAGATCTATAGAATAGTGATTCTACATAAACAGAAAATCATGGGAGATACTAGATGATGGCATGAGAAGCAGGGAACTTTGTCTCTACATTTAGAGGCTTTTCTGCACAAAAGCAATGTGAATATTGTCACTCATCCTTCACTTTAATAAATCTGCAGAACGAGGCTTAGGAATATCTTAAAAGTAATTGGAGTACAAAGCTGGCATCCTCTCCTGGATGTGAAAATATCTCAGGAGAGCTTCTACTACCGAGCATCAATGTGGTCATTAAACTTTCTCCTCCAGATCAGGCTTCAGATTCTGGTAGGGAGCTATACTCACTGATTTTAGATCCAAAATTCAAATTTACATTAAAAGTTTACGTATCTATAAGTAATGTCTGGAAGTCCTTTCTCAGACACTGAATAAGCTAAGGCTTCAGAACTGGGTTCTTTGTTTGTGTGTGTTTGGTTAAAATATAAACCAGCATCAGTGTCAAAGAAATGGATGTACTTGAAAGAGCTACAAAGGAATTACAAAAGACTCTTGCTCTCTTTACATCAGCTGTGCGATGCTTCATGGTCCCACCTCTTGCTGAGACTGCTGCTATAAACGAACAAGCAAACAAACACACCCCAGAGCTGTGCAGACAATACTGAAGGCATCATTAGCCATGGCTGGGGAATAAAGCAAGATGTCCTGACACTGGAAAGCCACACGTGTGTTGAGTCATTGGTCAAACCTGTTCACTTCAGCCATTTTGCAAGGCAAGGTGGCAAGGGCTGTATAAGCCAAAGGAACTGATCTCAGTTATGATACTTTTCAGGACTGTTGTGAAAATGCTGCTACAATTAGTAACAGTGCAGTAAACCCCTTATACTTTATCAATGGAAAACAAGAGTGTTTATAGGAAAAAATAAACTTAATTTTTGAATAGAATTCAAAATGCACTCTACAAATATTGGGTCAATTCCTGCTGTCCTGATTTATGCAAACATTCAGGCCTTAGCTAATCTGGAGAGTACCCCTGCCTATAGCCGGGACTGGTACCAGTCACAGTTATTTCAGCTTTATCTGTTCCCCTTTGGGGATTGCACTGGGAAGCTCTGTTAAGGGCTTATGGTCCCAATGCAGAAAATGCCTAAGCACAGGGAGTAGGGAGTTTCATCCAGTGAGGATTAAAACCCTGGTTCCGTGCGTTTTAGCAATCAGTAACTTTGTCCCGTTAGTGACGGGTTTGTATTTTGTAATGGTCATACATCTGACATTAAAGTACATTTGGTTAATGGATCTGTGCCAAAGAGCACAGAAATATAAGTAATTCTTACAAGGCAAACTACTAAAAATAGTGCTACTCCTTCTAAGAGATGCAAAGGGATAATACTGATTAAGGGTCATTACTTCCTCTCCCACTGGGACTCTTTCTGTGCTTGGTGCATCAGCAGGGCAGCCTGGCCTGGAGGAGACAGAGACTGAAGACAGAAAGTAGGGGAGAACATTCAACACTGAGATGAGACCCCAAGCCGCTCATTCATTGTCTCTGGAGTTTTTATGCTCGAAAAACAAGGAGATTTTACTCTCCCTATATTTCTTATTCCTTTTTTTTTTTTTTTCTAAATACGTGTCTAAAAGAAAATCTAGTTTTATCTGGTGTTAGGCCAATTAGTACTAGTGCCTGTGGAACCTATTAGCAGCATCAACAACAGCAGATATGGTCAAAAAGCAAAGCTGGTCATTTCTGTACTTTCATCTTAATTGCAGTTTTAAATCTAACACTGGTTTTCTTATTAAAATAATGTTGGAAAGAAAAGCTGTGGGTTTTGGGGGTTAAAAAAAATTTTATTTCCTATGTTCTTTTCAAAAGCTGTGGTAATTATTTTTGTAGTGACAAGAGGATTATTTGACAATTTAATATAGAAGATTAAGTTCTCAGGAAAAAAAAAATCATTGTAATGTATGCAAGTGGAAAGAAAATGTTAAGTTTTTCCTATATCACCAGAAGAACTTCCCCACCTTTCTGTGGGACAGTCTTGCCCTGTAGTGTGCAGTGAGATTTAACCTGGAGTTAAACCCACCTGATTCCTGGAAGCACGTATGCTTGAAGTAGCACTTGGACAAGAACTGCTACGCTGGAGAACTGACAGGCCACTTCCTCAAGGATTTAGTTTTCTCCATGTTGCAGCAAGGTTGTGTCAGGAGACACAGTAAAAAGAGGAAAAAAAGAGAGTGATTCTGTAAAACAGACAGGAAAAATGGTGCAAGCAGTTACTCCTTTTGTCGTCCACCAAGCCTGTCCCCATTCCCTCTCAGCACCAGTTACAGAGCAAGTCACCCTTCTCATTTTCACCAGTGGAACCCATTTTACTGCCTCCATACACCAGGGAAGATGTGGACCAAGGGACAGAGTGTGTCTCAGCTCTGACAGGTCTGCAGAAGGGCAAGACATACTTTGTTTTCAGGAACAGTTAATATTAGCCACCAGAAGGACAAAAAAACAAAACAAAAAAAAAAAAAAAAAAAAAAAAAAAAAAAAAAAAAAAAAAAAAAAAAAAAAAAAAAAAAAAAAAAAAAAAAGTAAACCATGTATCAGTCTTTGATGCAAAAGGTGTTTCATTAGCAAAACTTTAGCCATGAAGACAGCCATGCTGAAGGAGCCTTGAGCATACACCTGTCTGGGCACACATGTTAAACTTCTTTATTATTTGTTGTGAAATGATGTTGTGAAATGATGTTGTGAAATGATGAAATAATGTGAAATCATTATCATTGTTGTGAAATGCGGGGCATTCTTGGAACGGGCTGGTATCAGTGCCACAACCAAGTGTCAAACATCCCCCTGTGCTCTGCACTGGTGAGGCCACACCTGGAGGGTTGTGTCCGGTTTTGGGCACCTCAATACGAGAGAGATCTCGAGGGGCTGGAGAGAGGGCCGAGGAGGGCAGCGAGGCTGGGGAAGGGCCTGGAGAGTAAATCCTGTGAGGAGCCAGGGAAGGAGCTGGGAGTGTTCAGTGTGAGGAGGAGGAGGCTGAGGGGAGACCCCATCACTCTCTACAGCTCCCTGAAAGGACACTGTAGAGAGGCTGGTGCTGGGCTCTTCTCACAGGGGATTAGTGACAGAACAAGGGGGAACGGCTTTAAACTGCAACAGGGGATGTTTAGACTGGACATTAGAAAAAAAATTTTCACAGAAAGAGTGGTGAGACAGTGGAATAGGCTGCCCAGGGAGGGGGTGGAGTCCCCATCCCTGGATGTGTTTAAGGGTTGTTTGGATGAGATGTTGGGGGAGAACTTTGTAGAGTAGGGCTGAGGGTTGGGCTCAATGATCCCCAGGGTCTTTTCCAATGATTTTGTGATTCTGTGATCTGTTTCTGAGACCCCACACCAACTCACAGGTCTAGAAATTCCCTTTTTTTCCCCAAACAGTTCTACACTGGAAAGTCTTTAGGTTTTTCTTCTTTCTAATCCAATTTTTAGAAATTCTTTTAAATTAAGCTTAGCTGTGAACTAATGGAAATAAATTAACTATGAAGTATATCATGGTGGTCCTGGTCTTGCAGTCTGCGGTGATAAATGATCAGCATCATAAAATAGCTGTTAATAGATTTTTAAAGCCAGAGGGGAAAATTATGATCATCTAATTCTGACCTCCAGCACTGTGCTGGTGACTGGATGCCCCCCTGTAACTCCTGAGTCAGGGCCACTGCTCTTCCCTAAGCGGCAGGATATTTTTCAGCTAGACAAGCCCACCAGTCCCTTTACAAGGAGTGAGATAGATCCTCACTGGGTGAAAATCAGAATGGTCACAGCACCATGTGACACCAGCTAAAAATCTGTTCTGCTACTTTCTTTTTTTTATGATGCCATGAATCCTATTCTCTTTACTGAAATGGTGTTCTCATTCTTTCTCTGCCTGATCCATCTCTCCTAAGCTTTGCTATTGCTCTTATCTTCCCAGCAAGCTGTCTAACTATCAGTTTTCCTCATCCTCTCTGCAAACTGCCCTCAGGCCCTTCCCTTTTCGTGGTCACATTATCTTCTGTGCTGGCTTAACCAAATCCACTTGTTGGCTCTGTTTTTTAGGGACAGATGTCAGTATCTTGCTCATGACAGCACAATCTACAGAAGGGTCTCTGCTGACATTTTTTATTTTAGCTACTTCTGCAGGCTCTTGCCTCCTGGAGGTCAGTCACCAATGACAAAAATGAGCCCCAAGTAAGCAGACATTTACCTGTAGCTTCACAAGCGGGTGAGGACCACCCACGTGAGAAATGCCTCACTGCTTCTAAGCAAATCATGAACAGAGAAAGGGATAAATAAGTTAACTGATCCTCTATAAAACACTTTGTTATGTCTACTTGTAGAACTGTGAGCATTATAGCTCTTGGTTTTCAAGGTTTGTGATCAAGTTTTCAAGGTTTGTAATCAAGTTTTCAAGGTTTGTAATCAGTTACTTCAAAATATGAAACATAAAATTTAGTTCAGGTAGGTCACTGTATTTTCCTGCCTATATTTTTACATTCAGAAGAAACTCCACAAAGTACAGTTCATGGCTGGCACTGCCTCTCATTACTGTTCAGAACTGCTAAACAGTAGCACTGAACTACTGTTCTCCTCCTACTTAAAAAGTTGTAATGGCCCATGGGGTTTTAAAGTTAATTTTATTACTAGGAAAAAGTCCCAAATGGGAGTTTGAATCCTGAGCACTTGCCAGTTCTGATTTGCTCAACACCCATTCTTTACATGTGTGCAAGCCTTTTTCACCCTGATGGGGCAATGTTTGCCAGCCCAAACTATCTACCACTCCTATTAAATAAATATATAGATAAGTAAATAAATAAAGCAGTTATACAGCCAGAATAGCTGGGCTTGTTCAAAACCAGCCAGATTTATGACCTGACAGACAATGGCAGGAGAAAGACCAGAGAGGAGTCCACTGGCTCTCCCCAGGAGCTCTTCCCAGACCCCAGGGGATCACTGAAGGAGAAGCAAAATTGCCGAAAACTCAGCTGAAAGGCTCTTGGAAATACTTGCAGTATTTTCTTAGTGACATGAGTTCTCGGGAAAGTGCCAGCAAACACTAGTGTATGAAGCAAAGGTATGTTACACTTCTGCTGGCTTACTCTAATAAAAAATGTGGGGTGATCTGAACTGATTCTTGAACGTGGCTTTTCCGGTTGGCACTGTATAGTGCCCATTACACCATGTCAAGCCTTGAGGTGATGAGGGCATACGGCACATTTAAAGAACACAAAAAATTACTTGGCTTGGACAGATAGAAAAGGGCACTTCTTTTCACTGCTATCTAGCAAACTAGGAGCAGAGTTTAGTCCAGTGAGATCAAAATCAGCCCCATAAAACCTATGGTCTGCAGCAGTACAGATGGCTTGTACCATCTCCTAAGCCATTTACTTTTAGAAGCTGAAAAATGGCAGCGCTAGAATTTGAGGTGAACATTTCACTGCAGGTGATCCTCGTACTGAGCAGCACTAACTCAGGCTCTCATCTTAAAACTGTACTCTTAGTGTTTAACACCTCACTCTCCCACCTCATTCTCTCCCCAAAAAGACCTTAAAACCAAGCAATCCGGTGCAGAATCACTAAATTTAGCGACTCATTTCTAAATCTTACAGTACATCGTTGCTGCCCTCAGAAGCAGTTGCTGACTATCGCTTTCACAAATATTTACTGCTTTCTAATTCTTGAATAGAATATATTATGAAAATCTCCATATGCCCAGGCACAGCTTGACTTATTGGGTGAAAGACGACAACTCTATTTTGGATTCACACTGCTGAGAGAACACTTACTGTATTGAATTCATACCTCATTTAAAATTGCCTTTACAGATAATAAATCCAAATGTTCCTTTGATAATTATTCTGTACTAAAATTAATGCCAAATAATGTGCAAGCAAGCAGGCAGGCCTTTATGGGTATGATTACAGCATTTACTCCTCTTTGGGAACTGCTGGAACTGTCTACATAAATAATACCATGCCATTATCCTTAAAGCGGCACATTTGTTTTACAATGAACCCTTGCAGGGAGAACTTTCATGTATATACTGCTGAAGCTTTCTGTGCACCTTAATCATCTATCATATCCTTTAAGAAAATATCTTGTAGAAGAGAACTCTTTTTTTCCCCCCTACTACTGCTTGACATAAAACTATAATGGTTGTTAGGCATATTGGAAACCCTCCCATCCTTCTAAAAGACAATTTCTCTTCTTTATTCATTGTACTTGGATGCCTCTGTAGAGAAAGAAACTTTTACTGTGCTTTGTGTGAAATTCCCATAAGTGCATACGTTGTAACTGCATGATGAACTGCCAGAGGTTCAGACAGTGTTTCTCCCAGCCTGATGAGTCTTAGTCCTTCATTGCCGCCCTGCTGTGCTACAGCCTCTTAATTGGGTCCAACCTTTTTGCGGGGGCACTTGCAGTAGCACAGTGATGTGCTGCCTGCATGGAGCACTGTCCGTTGTGTGTTTGGCTCCTGAGCTTTGTGTGAAATCTATCAGATACCTGAAACAAATCCTGTGCACAGTGAACACACGTTGAGAAATTATAACCTCATCCTATTTGTTGCTATCAATGAATTCTAAGTCAAAAGCCATATTTTTTGCTAAAGTCAAACCAGACGAGCACTAAGAATTGTGAAATAACAGCTTCATTACAAAGGGGGGTGGGTGTGTGGGGGTGTGTGTGTGCTATGTAGCACCAAGTCCAAAAGATGGAATTATTGAACTGGTCCTGACTAACACTGGCATCAGAAAACCAAAAATACATGGATGAAGAAAAAAGGCAGTTTTGTTGAAGATTGCTACTTGGGTAGCAATTACACTCTAATCACAAACTTTACAAGGAAAAGCAGGAGTAACTCAATTCAGAGGCCTTTTACTGTCAATTACACTAGACCTTTTCTTATTCACGTTGCTGAGCAGCTACTGAGTGATCACTGATGGAGTGAAATCACAAGTGCTGCACGCGTTACAGCTGCAGCTCTCCCATCTCAACCATGTGGACACTTCTTACAAGTCAAAATGTGATCAGATAAATTATCAAACAAGGACTCCAAGATTCAGATTGGATTATGAGTGCATTTATATTTTGGGGCCTTTTCTGCTGTATACAGACAAGTAAAAAAATTTAGGTTGCATTACGTATATTGACTCTATTTTCTCTGCTAGATCTTTGCAGGGAGATGGGATCCTCAGCAGGTGAAGTGTCACTGCCGTCCTCTGATACAGTCCTGTGCACTGCTCTCTGAAATACTGGGCTTGTCTCTGCTTTGTAATGGAAAAAGAAGATTCAAAACCTAGGAAAACTCATCATGCACAAGAGTGTTACAGCCTGGTCTTTTCTCTAGTTACCTCCTGCTTTGGGCAGCGCTGGGCTGGTAACTCCATCACCTAACAGAGCTGATCTGTCCATCAGTGCAGGAATACAGTAACACTGCTAACACTCAGCAGGGCAGGTAAGCCTCTTCCCCCTTTAAGTGCCCACCCCCAAAGATAATAAGGCAACTCTGCAGTAGATGCTGAGAAAGCTTTTTTCTTTACTTCTTAAAATTTTTTAAAGAACTTCATTGATTGCCTCTCTCCCCTAATTTTTCTCCACAATATACATCTGGGTTTCTTGGTTTTAGAAGTCTTGCAAATGGGAATCTTCATTTTTCTTACAGGGGCAATAAAGTATAAGGTTTGTTGCAAAGGTCAGTAAAAATGGGGGTCTTTCTGCCCTGATGGTATTATGCATTCTCTGAACATTTTTTCTTTTCCACTAGAGTGTGCCCAGCCTGTAACAGAGGCAGGGGATGAGGTAACACATGCTTCTGAGACATAACAGAGTATCATTTTTAGTTAGGGTTGGAATCCAACCCTTGAGGGTGGCAAATGATCTGGTAAGCATTTTCACTTTCCAATAAAAGAAGTAGTCAGGGGCTCTTATTGGCCTTGTGATACCATTAGCAACTGGAGTCTAAACCTTTCTTGTCTCAATTATGCCAAACTTAAATTGTCACCATTCACCTTTGATAAATGTGCAGTGACTCTACGTGTCCTGTACTGGGACTGGTGACTCACACTGGAGGTAAGGCAGGAGGATTCCCTGGGAAAACTGGAGTGTTGAAAGGGAGCAAAAGAAGATGCATTTCCCTCTGGCTCCCATTCACACTGCAGTGGGTGCTCTTGGATCATAAGAGACTGCAAGTTCCTTGTCCCCAATTCTACCACCCCCATGATGAGCTGGGTGTTGCATATGCCATGGAGGAACCAAACCAAACCTTCACTCTTGGTGGGAACAGCAGAGTGCAAGAGCATCTGGGTGCTGTGCAAAGGCAGGGGACAGCAGGTGCTCCCCTCTGTGCTACCACCACAGCTAGCAACAGGCCAAAAGCTCCAGAGAAGTGTGAGACATCGTTATAATAACTAAAACAGGACCTGAAGAGGGTTTTTTGAAGTTCTTATACAAAAAGCAGCACACAGAGGGACCATCTCTCCTCAGAATGAGAAATACAGATACTGCCATAGTTTGGAAAAAGCAAATAAGAACTACCAGGATGAGAAGGTGAAATAGAGCATGTTGGTGCTGCGGCTGAAAATAGGAAACTCAAAATCCAAAAGAAAAGAGTTGATTCTACATTGTGAAGCCTGAAGGAAATTGACAACTGCACTAACTCAATCCAATTAGGAAAAAAGATATAATTTAATTACTCTCCACAGATCTTGGTCTCTGAGAACCAGTCAAATGCAGAGAAAGAGAAGATAAAGGGCTGTTTTAGGGGTGAACATTTTCATCAAAAGGCATCTAAGGGAAGTTAGGTTGAACAATATAGGAAAATCCATGCAGAAGAAGATACATTTCTCCTCAAAGTTTACTTGCTCTTAAGTGAAGTATTTGCCAACTTTTTTCAATTAGTTTTCTCGGCTCAAAGAACTCTGAAATTGTGAAGCCTTACAAAGACACATGATTAAATTGACTTAGACAGGTGAAGTTTAGAGCTCTCTAAAAGGTCGTACAATTTAAACTGACAGGTATCACAGAAGACAACCTGACTAGTCCAATATATTTCCCCTGCTAAAAAAGCCAAGGACTTTCAGGCAACAGATTATCATGGATGCTGCTACCAAAAGTTATTTACCTAGAGAGTAAATAAAAGTTCTGGCTATAGACAGCAAATGACACCAGAGTGGGCTGCTTAGCCTGCTACTGCCTACATAATGGGATACCATGCTGTATTTCCAGTCCTGTTGTTCTTAAACCCCTTGTAGACTGTCCAGCGACAGGAACACCATACGCCTGCCACACTGATTTCGGCTGCAGCACAGTTACCTGAAGTGAGAGTTATAGAAGACAGCCCAGTCTGGTCCAGGTTCTGCTCCTCTTGCCGGTGGTCATACCCCGATAATGGGAACAGAATCTAATCAGTGAGTTCATTCCCTTTGACATGGATGCTGACTATTTTTAAAGAGATTGTCTATCTCTTGCTGAGGCTGAACTTCAGTAACTGTATGAAGTTAAACATCACCCAGGACACTTGAAAATGTTTAAAAGAAATTTAAACTGTTTTGCTAGTCCTGCTTGGACAGAGATATACAGTAGTCCCATTAGGCATAACATTTAGTGCTTAGTGAGGATACAGGCAAAAGAACCAAAACCATCCAAGGTTTATTTAAAAACCCTTATTTAGTAACATACCGTCCTTGGTAAATGATGGAGACACCTTCATTTTCTCTCAGGACAGGGATGCAGCTGGCAAAAGGACTAAGGAGAGAGATGGGCAACTTGGCACAGCCAGGATTCCTTGGTGGAAGTATCTCCCAACAAAGTGACCTTCAGCACCCTCCAGAGATGCCTGCAAAAGTGAAATAATTGGTGTGAAGTATTCATGGAGCCACACAGCACCCTTCTCACCTCAGTGTGACTGAAGCAACAGCAGGGGGTTGTGAAGAGTAGACCTGGATAACCAAGAGCTGCTTCCCTCAGTTTTTCTATTTTGTGGACAAAATCACCACATGGATCAAATATGCCTGCTTTCCCTGTCTAGAATGTGATTTTCATTAGGTGTTTTTATTTATAGACAAATAATACACTTAGCCACTCTGGACCTTGAGTGGCAGACAAAATGTTCTTTCATAGATGAGTCAGACTGCACTCCTTGTAGCGCTAAATTACAGAGGGATTTTCACTACAGACTGATTCCAGCAATATGAAAGGTCAGTACACACATATCTTCAGGTGTGAAAGTGAGATGAGGAAATGCTTAAGCTTTTATCTTGTTTCCGAGTGCTTTGGGTTAAGCCTTAGTTTTGCTGAAAGCCTTAGTGGCTTATATCTGCTGAATGACAGTGTTAAATCATGGCTGTACTGATGTCCTGCACAACACTGTTTGTGGCCAACTTGCCCCCATTGCCCACTTTTTATAAGAAGAGTACGGGGAGGTAATAGGATTGGAAAGAGAGGACCTATCATCTCCACCTCCATGCAGTGAAACAGGAGCAACCATCCATGCAGGCTTAGTGTGCTAAGGCGCTTATGCCACTTTTGGAGGAGAGACATGCCAGACTGCTTGAAGAACTAACAGGAACAGAGGGGAAAGGAGAGAAAACTAAGGTTAAAAAAGGCATTAAATGCTGCCAGAGAGACACAGAAGCAATTCCATTGGCAAAATTGTATGATGTAAGGGTGCACACAAACCACTGGAATTTGAAATAAATATGACCAAAGGATCTTAATTCAATGGTGAGGGAAGGAGGGAGGGTGAAATGAACCTCACAGGGGAGCTTCATTGCATTGGTGCTTGTTTGCTGCTTTGGGTCAATAAATTTGTTCAACTGCTCAAGCCATCAGTTAGGGGAAGTCATAGTTTTCTATTGTAGAGGTAGCAGAGTGCTACCCCTCGGCCTTGTGCAGGCTGGCACAGTCAAAGCCACCCTAGAGGGAACAAATCTGCCAGCTGCCCCTCGATGTCATGAAGCCAAAAATCATTTGGTTTACTCTGCCCCCAAACATTCAGTGTTTGTTTCCACACTGGTCCTTCAGGTCATGACTCTCACCAGATTTTGTGATGCCCAAGTTTAAAACAAAGAACAAGCTTTCCTAAATTTTTGGGAAGAAGTGAAGCAGAAGAATCCTTTCTTTCCTGATTACAGCAGCACTGGCATTCCACACTGATCACGCTCACCCTCAGAGACCTTGCATTTCTATTATTAGCATCACTGGCTTTTTCATTGTATCTTTACATTTCAGTTCTGGGTTATACCATGGGACTACTCAAAATTTCTGCCTGTTTTCCATTTCATAAATAAACATGCATGGGAGCAAAATCCCCAAGCACTCTTTGTATGCGTAAAACTGACTCACCAACAAATAGCAATTTTGCTATGAAAACTGATATTTAGCTCCTTCTGACACTGCCTCTGTGCAAATGGACAGCAGTGACTTTTTTTTTTTTGGTGGTGTTATTTCTCACCAACACCATTTTCTGCTACAGCTTTCAGTAATTCACTAAAAACTGGCAAAACCTTCCTGATATTTGTTTTATGGTAACAATACAAGTGATTTCACTTTCTAAACCCGGGCAAGTTCTAAGAAATCCTCTACTTGTCTGAAATGAGTTTTTACTGGTAAGGCCTTTCCCATCCCCAGGACAAGGAGCAAGGCAGATGACTTTCAAGCAGTTCTATGTTCTGACCAGTCCGTGCCAGCGCAGTTCCTTTGACTTGTGTTAACTACTCCTGTCTGTGCTGACGTACAAGAGAGTGAGCCCCCCTCTCAAGACAGACTCACTGGGGAATACAAAGAGCATCAATTTCATCTCAACACTGCCACCAAACTTAGTTTACCAAGCAGAGTAGGACAGTGAGAAATACAACTACATCTTATAGAAATACCATCCACCCCACCCTCCCTTCTTCCCGGGCTCGGCTTTGCTCCCAGTTTCCCTGCCTCCGCCCCAGCAGCAGCGCAGGGAGGCAGGGGATGGGGCTGTGCTCAGCCCTGCTGCCCCTTCCTCCTCAGGGGGGGCTCCTCACGGCCTCGCCCTGCTCCAGCGCGGGGTCCCTCCCACAGCAGCCAGCCCTCCAGGCCCTTCCTCTGAGCCGAGCCCTGCCCGCAGGCTGCAGCTCGCACCAACCGCCCCAGCGCGGGTCCCCGCCGGGTGCTGCATTCCTCCCAGCGCCAGGCTGCTCCAGCGGGGGCTTCCCTCAGCGCCCCGGCCTTCTCCGGGCGCAGCCCCTGCCCCGGTGCGGGGCCCTCCCGGGCCGCAGGTCGGCATCTGCTCCCGCAGCGCCCTCCGCGGGCTGCCGGGCACCGCCGGCCTCTGGCCAGGGCTGCAGGGGGCTCTGCTCCGGCACACCTCCCCTCTCCTCCTTTCTGCCGCTCACCCGGCTGTTTGCAGAGCGGCCTCCCTCACAGCTCCTCCTCCTCGCAGGTTCCCTCCTTAAGACGTTACCACAGAGGTGCAGCCGCCATCACTAATCGGCGCGGCCTTGGCCACAGGCGGGTCTGCCCTGGGGACGGGGAGCTCCGAGATGCTCCTGACAGGGGCCACTGCTGTAGTCGCCCCCGTGCCCCCCGCCCCCCAACCCGACACAGCTATCTTAAACTTTGTTGTTTAACTTCCATAGCGCTGATAAAAAATCTGAAGGCAAGAAGAGATATAGTTGTTCCTAGACTCATAGATATCTGAAATTGGAAGGGACCCACAAGGATCAAGTACAACTCCCTGCTCCTTGTAGGACTACCCAAAACTAAATCATAGGACTAACTCATTAAACTCTGACAGGCTTGGTGCCATGAGCACTTCCCTGGGGAACCTGTTCCAGTGACTGACCACCCTTTCAATGAAGAACCTTTCCTTAATATCCAACCTGAACTTCCCCTGATGCAGCTTCATTCCATTTCCACGTGTCCTATCACTGGTCAACGCTCCCTGTAATGAAGCCATGGGCTGTGGTTTATTAGCTACAGATATTCCCAGGGCTGAATTACAGTCACCTTTGAGGTGAGAAAGTACCATACACTAACAGGATTATTAATCTAATAGAGAGAATACATTGAAGGGAACCAAGATCAGGGAGCTGAACTCAAACAAGCCATACATGTCCTTGTAAACGCAGAGGGAGATAAACTGAATGAAGGGGAAGCACCATGTTCTTAATCTCTTATAATCAATGTGGCGATACCACTGCATTTCTTAATCATCTTTGTTTCAGGAGTGGATCCTTTTCTGGGAGATACACATTACAACAAACCTCTCTCTGCAGATGAGGAAAGAAGAGGAGAAAGAGCCAAGGAGTTTGCTCCACCCTGGGAGGTGGGAGGACAAACCTGCGGTGGCAGGGCTATGCTTGCGTGTTGACTGCGGGAATAACCCGACTTCTGCTCCCGTTCTCCCTGCCAAAAAACCCCTCACCTGCTACAATACTGTTCAAAGTACTTAAAGAGGAGCTCTAGGAAACACAGTCCTGAGCCTGTTTCCCAACACATGGTGTGATCCACCGCTCAGTGGTGCCGCTCACACACAGCGGTGGCTCTGGCGTCTTTCCAGCCCTGGCCCAGGCTGTCCAGCCATGCAGGGACAGTGGAGAGGACTTCTGCTCCTGGGGAGAACTGCTCCCGGCAGCAGGAGCAGTGAGAGCCTCCTGTCACAACCGCGGAGTATTTAACATAATTCCCTTCTTTCCCGTTCTGCAGAAGGAGCAATGAAAGCTGCAGTGTAATGTATTCAGCAAAGTTTGAATGATAAATGCTGATGGCATTTCCACTCACTGTTAATATTAAAAAGCTGGGGAAGACTCCCTCTCCTGAGGTGAACCAGAGCAAATCAGGAATATTTTAAATCAAAAAAGACTCAAGGCCAACTTGCAGTGAACTCTCAATTACAAGGAATTGACACATGCTGAATGTACAGATTCTGTTTAGCCCTGCACCGTCTGCGGGGTGAGGCGAGGTATGCAATGCCGTGCCACACTTTGATTATAGCCAATTTCCTTTCTGACAGGATCTGACAAGTATCTTTACAATACTGAGAATAGTAAAAGTTCAAATTTTTTGTTTTCTTTTTTTTAATCATCAAAGTCAACATTCATCTTTGTATGGAAGTGGGCATGTGGATGTACTAAAATTGTGTGTACTCTACTGAACACCGCTTCTCAGACACGGCATGAAATAGGAGGTCTGGATAGAGTATGTGCACATTTTTTTTTGTGCTCTGTCATACAGCCCCTTTTGTAATTCTTTCAGTTTCCTATGCCTGAAATGTACCTGTGTATGTAATATTTATAACAGACATATTTTTATCAGAGAGAGTTATTTAGAATACATTTCAAGGCACTGGTGAAATATGCCATGAAGATGTTCACGATGCACTTGTGGTTTAGAAGTAATTCTGGTCTCAGGAACCCCAGCAAACCAGAGAAACTTTACAGGTCTCCAGTGTTTCTGATTCAGACAGTGGCAATTAAAAGCAGAAGCTGAGCTATTACCTCTAAATGGTTAAAGGGCTGGAAGAGGGGGAACTGCAGTGGGGCAGAGGTGGAGAAGAAGAAAGGAACGCTGAGCATTATTACCATTTGACAAGTATATTTTAGAGCATATAGAAATAACAGAAGCAACAGTGATGACATTTTGACTATCTGTAGAAAGCACAGAAACCTCCTCTGTATAGAACCATGAGAAGGTGAGAAAGGATGCAAAAGTGTAAAGTGTCATGTTACCTTATCTCCATGAGCCCTTGGACCACACTCATCAAGTTTAGCTTTTATGCACATTTTGGACTGAGAAGAAAGGAGATGGCTCTTTTACACTCAGGGCTTATTGTCAACACCAAGGAGCAACTTTCCACCAAGGGCTAACACAGGCACTTGCTCAGAGGGGTCCACAGGTAGGCCAGGAGGATGCTGAGCCTTGGGGGGCTAAACAGAATCAAGTGTTTAGAGCAGTGGCTGTTTGGTCCTGGTTCTGCGGTGGGACCTACATCCCTGTCTAAGATGTACTTGTTTTCAATAAGGTTAAAAATGAAATAGAAATGCCTCAGCACAACACTGAAAGGAACATGCTGAGTAGGGAGCTGGCTGTAAATGAGGAGTTTAGCACAAGGTGGACTAGAAATCCAGTCTTGGGGCCAGAGAATGATTTTGGAGGATGCAGGAAGCTGTGGCTGGGACAGGCTGCCTGGGTTCCATCCCCAGTGCACTGGGGGTCGCATGTTTCTCTCAGGAAGTAGCTGAGGCTGCTCTAAGGGGAGCGGCATTCAGATGCCACCACTGCAACAAAGAGTCTGGCATTTCTCCAAAAGTCATCAAATTTCTGAGCAAGCTGCTCAAACTAACACAATACAGTCAAGGAAACCAGACCTGAAGCCTTTAACATGATTTGCTGCATTCACCTTTAGATAATTGATCAGCAAATATTCACCATAAAATCTTTGGAGCCAATCATTCACTCATGTGGGAAGAAAGAGACTGTGAGACTGCCACAATTTGGATCAGTTTCTAAGACTAACTTCTGTCCAAGAGGAGTGAGCTTGAAGAGAGGAGATGGCATGAAGTCTAAATCCAAGCAGCCTTTTGTGTCACAGATCCTCACGTCCCAACCCAACTGCCCAAGGCCAGTGACTGCTTCACCAGCAGCCCAGCTACTACAGGCCTGCTTGGTCCAGAGTCACCAGCCTGAATCTGAAATGTACTTTGATGATCTGGTCAAACTGTTTTATCTGAAGAAACACCATTTCCTCAGAGTTCAGCCATTAATCCAGTTAAGTGTAATTAAAGCATTTGCACAAGTCTGAACTAATTTCTCTGTTTACAGAACAGATTGGATAAATATCCCTGTGAGAGGAAGAAAATTCATTACAGCAACAGCATAGGTCCCTGTATTTCTAAGCTGTCTTGATATGAGGAAATTACTTCGGTACCCTAACATAAATCTATCATTTCAGTAAGCTCTTAATGTAAAAGCACTGTGGAAATAATGTCAACAACCTTGTGATGACTAATAAATAGACTAATGTACATCCAGCTGCACATAATAAACCTTTAGAGAGCCTAATGCCATCATAAACCACAAGAACAGGTATCACAAGATTACAACTGAGGTTTATACACGGACAAAACACTTCACTCATATTAATATTTATTTTCCTCCTTACTTTCCCCAGTTTGCTGCCCTTGCTGGCTCCAACGCCAGCCCTCTGAGCTGGTGCTTTGTGGCACTCCCAGCTTTCTCCAGCTGCTTCTGAGCATTGAACTTTCTCAGCAGCAAATCCTGGAGCTGCTGCATTCCTGGATAAAGCTTTTTACTTGTATGTTAGACAGAATTTTGATGTTCTCGGTATTTTCTGAGAATTGAAAATCCCAGGGCTCCACTCAGCCGGCAGGGACAGAGAGAAGGTGACTGGGCTGGTATAGCCATGCAGGTGTTTGCCCACTGACAGCTGCAATGCCACCCAAACCTCACACCAGACACCGAATGACTGCAGAACAGGAATGCTGTTTCAGTTCAGTCTCCTGGTTCAAGACAGTTGTTTTAGGCTATCTCTTGGCTAATTATGTACAAGACAAAGCCACTAGTTAAAAGCTCAGCTGTGCAATTTTGATTCTTACCCAGTAACAAGAGATTCTCAGTGTTTTGTGTTTCTCAGGGTGTTAGTGTGATTACAAAAATACTAAACTGATCTGGGATACAAAACTGCATAGTATGAGTTGTAAGCAGATACAACCATGTGGTGTAATTGTAAGGCCAGGAGGTACTAAAAGGGAAGAACATCCCTCAGTACCAATCTCCTGAGCATCCAAAAGTGCATGTTTGAATTCAGCACAGCTGCAGATTAAGGAATTAGAAAGGATACGGTCTGTCAGTTTACATTTTTTAAATGATTGATTATTTTTTTCCTATAAACATCTGCTTTTAAATGGGTTTCATTATGGCACAGACTTTTGGATTGGAGAATGTTCTCAAATTCTATTTCCTTTCTAAGTTTCTGTTGGGTATTAACAAATCCACATATATTCCAACCTCACAGGAAAAATCCATTTGAATAACAATTTGTTCTGTCCTTGCTTTAAAAAACCTCGAATAAATACAGCTACTGCTGCTGATCAGAAGCAAACACTTCTTTATGTGTATTCCTCACCTTTACTCCCCGGGTTGTTAAGGTGCATGGCAAAACAGGACACCTCTAGCTCTTCCTACCACTCCACACACTTCTCTTGCACTTCCTATTTCTAAAGCTCCAGGTCTTGTCCCAGCTCCCTCACAGAGGAGGTTATGGGAAAGGATTCTGGCTCCCAAAGCAGATGGCTGTCATGCCATGCTCACTGCTTCCTGAGATCCTCCTGTTCTTCCTGACATGGGATGGTATAGAAAAAGCCCAGCTAGTAACTGCTGGTGTTTGCAGATTTGGGCTTTCTGACATCCTATTTCTTGCCCAAGTTGTGCTGCTTGAGACGTGAGCTAGCAACTGAACACAGAGGAGTCCCTGTTAGGAGATGCTGTCTTGGAGGAGAGTGATTTTGTAGTCTCCCAGCATCCAGATCACACTGCTGCTCAAGCACCCTTGCAATCGCCAAATTACTGTCTCTTTAGTTTTCATACAATAAAGGCATCAACAAAACACACCACAGGCAGAGAGACAACCAGCCCTGGGAAGAGCATGGCAGCTAGTGAAGTCCTTGAAGCAGAAACTGCACAGCCTCTTTATTTATCCATTTGGGTCCATATATTTGTTCTCTACAGGAATCCTGGAGAATTTTAAGTAGCTCTTGTTAATACTGGAAGAGATAGGATGATTACCTTGTGCTCATTAGAAGTGTATGAGGCTACCAGAGATAATTGGAGAACTCAGTGAAATATTTGCCTTTCTCAGGTTGCAAATATTGCAGTTCCTCATTAGTTTACCCTACTATTGTCCATTGGCTCACTAACCAGAGTTTGCAACCTGAAAGGACAGTGGATGAATTCCTAATAAAACAGGGCAACATACTGTTCTTTATTTCTGGAGTTTCAGTACATTGTGCTACACTAAACAAACTTTCTGGTACTGTTTTATCTGTGCAACAGACAAGGCAGTGTAAGCAAGGAAACCCATGTAAAAAAGGATGCAGCTTGATGTCATGCCAACAGTGTAAAGACATTAAAAAGGGCTTTGCAAACCTAAAGAAAAAAATCACCCATTAAACCAGCTCTATTTCATATTTATGTTTCATCATTTCAGGCAGAAGAGCAGTGAAATTAATTTAGTGCAAAATAGCTTTGTATCAGTGTTCATCCATGAACTGCACCAACACATTCACACAGGTTCAAGTATGGAAAGAGAGTTCAATGTATTCACATCCACATCACTGTGAAAACAAAGGTAGGCTCCCCTGAGCACCGCTGCAGGACTACAGCGATAGTGTACACTGCACCACTTGATTAATAACATACTGTAACGCTTCTTCAAGGTAGGCAGTGCAACCAGGTTGGTTGGTACTAGACAGCGAGGAATCACCTCCCCCTTTCACTGCTCTCTTCTAAGAGCTTTGTGGATGCAAATGGAGCTTGCAGCTTCCCTGCCACAGAGCCACGATACGAGAGTCCCTGAAGAACAATTTCACTGATTGTCTACTTCTGAATGAAGTACTAAAGTACCAAAGGAGCTTGTGCAAAGCAAGCCCTTCCTCTGTGGGCTTTTGACAGACACACCACCTTGTACCATCTCACCTTAAATACTAAAAGCAAAACACCTGCATCTGATTTCACTGCCACTAACCGGTTCCAAATTACAGCAGATATTTGAACATAAACCCCAAACTGATTAATCTCAAACTTTTGATCAGGAAAGGTGGGGGGAGCTCTCAGCTGAACTGAAAATCTTTGTAATTGGCCTGTGGCAACTGCTTTACAACAGAAAATCTTAAAAACAATCCTCTAGAAATGCCACTACCACTTTGAAAAACCCTGTAGTTTTCATGGCACAATTTAGTTCTAAATGATTATATAATTACATTTGTGAACGTAATCCTGTGGGGTATTATTCTAATTATAGACCACAATCCTTCTTACCAGCTTTCAGAGAAATAATTTGCGTAATGAAATGACGGTTTCCAGCTGCAGCAAACAAACCAATCTCAAACCTTTTTTTAAAATGACAGGATATCCTCAATGGTGTGATCGAACTTGGATCAATCCACTGACTCTGCATTTGACTGGATTTGGAGGATTCCTTATTCTAGAGTAAAAAGTGGCTGAGGGCAGCATGCTACCTGCAGAACCCACAGACATTGTCTAAGATGAAAAATAAGACAAAAAATCTTTAAAACTGAGACCACAGCTTTTCCATCCAAGTGTGACAGTACCACCACTCCAAGTCCTGTTGTACACAGAGGCTGAAGACAATGGACTCCTGGCCATGTTTATTCTGATGATCCAAAAGGAAATTTTGCTCAAAGAAGCTCTTATCTATAAACACTGAGCTGCATCACGGAACAATGAATACAGTTGAAAAGCAAACACACAGTAACTCTGAATAGGTGCTGCAGCCTTCACCTGGCTAAATCCTGATCTTTGTAGATACTGAATGTCTCTGTAGACACTCCAATGGCACTGAATAGTGATACAGACATGTTATCTGTGCCTTGGGCTAAAATCTATTCACTCTCCCAAAATAATTACCAGCCATTTGTTCACACAAACAGCACCAACAAGGAGCACTTTACTCCTGCCTACTTCCTGACCAGCAGTCCTTTATGGTTATCTGCATGCATCTTGCCATATGAGCCGCCTTGTTTGTCAGCTAGAAGTTTTCTGAGATTGTGTCCACCATCCCTTCTATTGGTTTTTATGTAACATCTTTATGCAACCCTCCACCCAGGGTAACAAGGCAGATGATGCCCATGCAGAAGCACTGGAGCACCCTGTGAAGACAGAAGTTTACAGGAACTAGAAATGAGAAAGACCCATTAAGTTGGTACATCTACCCTCTTGCAGGAGTAGGATGTAGGTCTTTGAACAAAAGTGCACCGGGAAATTAGGTAACATAGTCAGACTATGGAAAAACGGTCAAGAAATAATTATTTAAACCCAAACAATTTCTCTAGATTATTTTGTTGGTTGCACAGTAGAATGCAGATTCTGAATTGGGCTGATTTTCTAATCTAGACAACATGCACTGATATATGCAGCCAAAAGACCAAAGTGCATTTACTGAAGGCAGAGATTTGTTCCAAGACTGCCAGTATTTCAGATAATCAACTTCTCAGTTGGATTTACTCAAAAATGAACTCTCTAAACATAGAGATATGTGAACATGAGCTTGTTCATCTCCATCATAAAGAGCCAGTGTCCTCTTTACCATGCAAAACTGGAATTTTAAGTAATTCTTGTAACGAGAATCAATCAGCATTATTTCTGACACTAAAATTAACTTTGGAAAGGACACCATATTAGAGGACATGGTTACTCCACTCAGAAGTCTGTGTACTGCCAACGGGACAAAGCTGCTATGTACCAAAACCATCCGTGCTACCTTGTTTCCCGCCCACTCCTCAAGGGAGCACCATCCTTGGCCCACTGTCAGAGCTCTCATTCAATATGGAAACTAGAGAAACTCAAACTTGAGGCAGTTGAAAGATCCTTCTCGTTGCACTACACATACCTGTCCCTATGCACACATAACCAACATCTTCACACCATCTAGAACTGCACACACTATTCTCTCTTATTCATTTCCTTTGGGAAAGTTATGTTTTCTGTACAGACTGGAAGCAGAAACACATTGTGATGCAAGCACACGCTATCTCCATGTTGCAGAATTAAAGCAGGGCTTCAGAGTGAGCCCCAAGAAACATTACAATCCTCCCACCACTGCACTTGATGAGAGTCAGTGGCTGCCAAGCTGGTCTGCACTCAGGAGAATAGCCCTAAAAGCATCAGTTTCAGTACAAAAAGCAGGAGCTCTGAAAACTCTAAAATGCCATTTCATTCTAAAATACACCCCCTCACGCAAATTTTATTTCAGAATTAAAGTTTTCAGTCCCCTGTTTTCCCACCGGTCTTAGACTTCAGCATGCAGACATCCTGTAAAGCACTGGTTTCAAGGGAGACTTAGTGAATATCAAAGACCAACTTCCTCTACTGTATTATCTGACAGTGTTTGGAAACAGTAGGCAGCCATGTGGAAACGACAAATTGTAAGTGGGGTATTGTTGGAAGAGAGCACAATCACAGATGGCTAGGCACAAACAAAAGCAGGCCCATGGCTTGCTCTCCAGCGCGCTTTATACGAATACACTGTGGGCACCCATCCTGGCAATTCTCAATTTGTTGTGTATGAACAGCAGCCCTGTGGTACAAGCACCCCTGCCTCCACTTCCCGGAGTGACAGCAGCTTGCAGTTGCTGCAAAATAGTGCGACCTAGCGAGCTAAATTACATGCTACATTGGGCTGACTGAGACAGCAATGCATGTCCCACTACACGTAGCTTGCGTGAGGATGAGGCAAGGTGTCATCACTTATCTGTCACAATTGCTCCTTTCTAAAGACCTTTATTCTTATCTTTGATGCTCAGGTATTTCTGTCTCCCCTTTCCCAGTGATCATCCACAGCAGACAAGGTATGAAGTGACATTTCTTATCATGTATACATGTCAGGGAGGTTTGCAGTTTGTGGATGTGCTATTTATCTGCACATAAGGAACCAGCAGATGTTGGGGAAATAGAGGAAATATCATCCTATTTATTATTATGATTTTGAATACATAAGATTCAACCAGACAATACAGGAAATCCCATATTAGTTTTGGTAATCCTAGCCCTAGCTGATGGGTTTTAGGAGAGCTCTCAGTCTGGACTTATATTCTGTGCTCCGCAGACCTATGTCTTCCTTTAGGTTATAACATTATAACCTATAATGTTATAGATAAACATTGCAACCGGGCAGATAACAGATATATCCCTACAGCACACTACACTGAGAAAAGACAAACAGGGAATGCTCAGAGCAACAGAGAAAACAGAGTCTGAACCTACTCAGTGTGACCTGGGTTGAAGCTTACACACTCATGTGCAGGAAGACTGTTTTAGTTAAGCCAGCATGTATAAAATGACTTCTGCTCTTAACTGTATTACTGCTTGCTTCTTCCTTAGGCTTTTTTATTCTTACTTCCAGTAGATTATCAAACAGCTTGTTTTGGCTCAACATTATCGTAAATGTTGATTACTAGTGTTATCATTACTTACGACTGTGTATGCTTCGATCAGCTGTAAAGTAAGAATACTCACACTGGAGTAGTATATACTCACACATGGGATGGCTGTGCCTGTGCAGTCCAAGACAAAGGCACATGACATGAGAACAGCTGAAAATGACTGGCTCCTGCTGTAGTTTCAGTCAAGCATGCTTACTGGGCCAGGGGAAGAAAACAGATACGCCTATTTTATGTAGCTCTTCTTTTACAATAATAGTGTTTGTAGAATCGGTAGTCAGTTTGAATTGTGTTCTGTACATTGCATTATATATGTAAATTAATTCCTATTAATCTTTATAATGTTAAGCTACTGCTGAAAATGTTCATTTAAGAACTGCCTTTGTTCTTCTGTCTCCCTAATTTCAATTCCCTTCAGTCTCTTCTCCCTGTATATTAAAGTACTTTATTAATTTTGTCACGTTAATCTGATCAGCGCTAAACACACTACCATTTCTAAAGACCTAAAACATGAAGCTAAGCTATAATGACATGCAAACAAAAAGCCTAATGTGCAACAGGCAAAGCAGCTCTCGTTGTGCCTGGCCTGTGAAGAGGTGAAATCCCTGCCCTACTTCTGGCTTGAGCCCACCCAGCCTCCACGGCACTGTGGCCAGAAGCCAAGCAGAGCTGCAGCCCAGAACAGAGAGGGCAGGGGAGATGAGGCAGGACACACAATTAAAACATCATTAAAATAACAGGAGGGTTAAGTATGTCATCAGCAAGAAAGGGATAAAAACCTGACAATGGCAAAACCACCAAGCCCTCTGTCATTCCGCATATTATTGAATGGAAGGCCTGAAGGAGAGAGGATTATCTCTGAATGTTGATTACCCAGACATTGAATATTAAAACATAGTACCCAGGTCTATGGAACTGGTGTTAATTCTGAAACAGGATGAAAACAGAGAAGTAACTATCAAATGGAACTGTCTTTTCACAGGATGGACATGTTAATAAACAGGTCTTATGCCAGCAAAAAAGATCTGCAAAGAGAGCAGGAATTCATGAGAATTCATGAAACAGTACATACTTACAGGAACAAATTCCTATTTTAAGATTCATTTCCATCTTTCAAAGTGTATATCCAGAAAACTGTTGCCCATTTAAACATATCAATACTTAACTAAAAGCTTCTTTACCTCTTCTCTTTATGTTTACTAAGTTCTTGCAAGTTTTCAGCAAGTGTTTTGGCTAATATCTGATGAAAATGTAGAAAATTCAATGTCTAGGTGATACTGAAACAGGGGTGTGCTATAAACTTGCCCAGAGCTCCAGAGAGAAGCAACAGCAGGCACAAGCCGATTTCTCTGATCGAGCATATTTTATCTCATTATGTGATCGTTGATTAAGTTATGCCTAACAGGTAGAATGAGATTGATCTCATTGACTATTTAAAAAAGAACTATTTTTCATGAGTAATTATGCAGCGTCTGAAAACTGAATTTCAAAACTTGCTTTATAAACAATCCATAGCTTGTCAGCCTTTTGCTTGCTTGTAGTATTTATTAAATATTTCTGAAGGCAGATAGATTAGAAAATTGTGCATCTGGTTTACATTAATCTCAAAGGAACTAAAACATAAAAATTATCACTATCCTCTACAAATTAGCTATTCTATGACAAAATGATTTTCTCCTTAATCACAGAACCAAATCCTTATCTTGAATACTTCCAGTTCATTAAAGGCCATAATGTAATTGAGAACTGTCAGATATGAGGAGGCAAGATGTGCCTTTAGTAAGCAAAAATATTAATTTCATGTTGTTTTTCAATTCATTTTATTTTGAGGAATGAAAAAAGGAAAGAAAAGGAAACAGAAAGTGATACGGCTCAATGACAGTGATGTGCAGCAAAAATAAATAGGGCATGAAAAACTAAAAGATAAACTGCAACAGTCCAGTCTGCATACTCAGTATTAAAGAATACACATATGCTCAGAATACATTTTCAAGGCCTTGGACACATCACTTCATGATCTACGATTAATCACAGAAGAAACAGAAGACAGTCCTGCACCAATTGCTGCTCTGAAAGAAAGATGTGTTGAGCATACAGTTCACCTATATAGCCGATGCATAGTTTTGACACGTGATCTAGACACTTGCTGCCTGTTGAAATACAAGAAGAAAAAAAGGACAGCAAGTGGTAAGGAATTCCTTTCCCCATTGCTGGATCTAAAAGATCATTTGTAATTATAATATTTTCAAGTTCAGCTCAGTTCAGGAAGATTTAAGTGTCTTATGCTATGCACAAACCCATACTGACTTAGAAAACATGACTATATCACACATACTTTCTATGAGAGTTTTGTTAAGCTCATTTAGAAAGGTTGTATTTCATAAACTTCTATTCTTTGTTTAAAAAGCTTTCAAATCACAAAACATTTGAGAAAGAGAGGAAATTGGTTTGGGTTAAAGGCCTTGGCCACAGTCCATAGTCTTGTTGCCTCCCTAACAAAGTGTGGTTATGGCTGACAGAAACCATTATTTATTCTTGTCTATACATAGGGGCTAACCAAGTAGAACTGTTCAACTGTACTGATTACTTCACGTAGTGCTTGACAGAAGTTTAGTTCCATGGTTTAGAAGAAGTTTCTGATGCATATGATGAGTGCAGGGGTCACTAATCACCATTAAGCCTTGATCCAGAGCTGACGCAAGTACGGCACACATACGGACTGGCACTATCCCCTTCAGGTTGGTCAGGATACAAGAGAGCAAAGCGGAACATTTTTTGACAAGCTGCCAAACAAGTTTTACTTTTGCTTGCAGTGTGAAAGATGTATGAAGTACACTGACAGTAAAGAAAAACAAAGCAACACTTGGATTTTGACAAGGCACAAAGTAGGAAATGGACACCTAAACTGATTTTACAGAGAAGAATTTTCGATGGATCAAATCCAAAATGCCTCCATGCTGCATCAGTTTACATGACAAGGGAGTGGTGGGACTGCATGGAAGGTTATACGATGCCAAGGGTTCATCAAACTGGTATCTGGTCACTTGGGAACACGGGAATGACACACTGTTTACTAGTCTAATGAGATACCATGAGGGCAAGTGTTATCAGCAAACCTGTGCCTATCTAGCCTTTCTGAGCAGTGATATTTCTGTTGGGAGCATTCACCAGCACAGTTTTTACTAGTAAGCAGGTGAGTCCCAGAAGACTGCAAATTGGCCGAGAACTTTCCTCTAATTTAAGAGGAAGGCCTGTCCCGTTCAGCAGGTGCTGAAGCATTAAACTGGATAAGACCGTGCACACATGGAGTTGGCCGTTTAATTTTTTTCATTTTGTTCTGATCTCTCTTAATTTTGTAATTAAAAATTCTGTGCATTAAACTGTTGTTGGTCAACACCACTGGCTATAAGACTTCAAGCAGGACACGTAGGTCATCAATTTAAAACCTGAATTTGCTTTTCCTATAGTGTTGGATTGATCCACAGGAGCCAGGTAAAACTGTGCTGCGGTACTGAAGATGTATTTCCTAAGAGTATCATCTTATCTTCAAACACTTCATAACCACATGAGCGTGAAACATTTTTCCATCATAATGCTTTGACTATTAATGAGAGAATATTCTACTATGACAAATATGGAAATAGCATCTAGCTTCAAACACCTGAAATAAGACTCACTACATGCCTCCTACAACCTCAAAGACATATGTAAGACCAACACAAACTATGACACTCTGTCAGGGACACAAAAAATGGAGCAGCAACAGCTTAAGCATTATTACAGATTTCTCAAAGGTGCACAGTGGGTTCCTGAGTGCTCAGTTTCCACAGAAACTAAGCTACAGATTTCTTGCTTTTTGTAAGTCTAAGTCCTGTTAGAGATATAATTTTATTGCAGTTTTACCTGTTTAGTGGAAACATTTTGTAAAGTTTAGAAAAGTTGAGCTCTGAAAACCTTAAAATAATTATCATTATCTCCATCTATTGTAGACATAGAAACATAGGCATGAGCTTCGTAGCATTTACTGGTACAGTGCTAATGGCAATGATTTAAGTTCTCTTCAAACTTCCAGTGAAAAGACTGTAATCAAGGCACACTGGCCTTAAAGGTTAAGTAAGTCTTGACAGAACTACAAAATATTTACAATCAAGGCCAACAACCTCAGGGATGCGGAAGTGTGAGAGGAAAGTTGTGTCTGCCTTCTGCAGCACAGGGAATTGAGATTCTGTCCAGCTCTACACATATTTGATTGTTTGATTTATTTCCTGGGAGCCCTTCATTTCAGATGGTATTCTACTTCTTTATCTTTTTTGTGCACATTTTAACTTGTTTACTGATTTACTAAGCAACTTTATATTAGCTCCCACCCAAAGGACTGCTGAAACTGCTCTAAGTATTTACTTTCAATCAGACAGATTTTCTCTTCCATTTGTTTTCCTGACATTATCGGTACCTTCATATGAAAGAAGCAGCTCCAGTGGTGCACCTCTATCACAGTGGCTACATGTTTTAATCAGAAGGTAGAGGAAACAAATCTGAAAAAATTAATATAAATAGGATACTTGAACTTTATAACATGACTCTCTTACAGCTTTGTGTCGAAGACATGATAGCTTCTACAATAGGAAAAGTTCTAGTGAATAACTGGAGAGTACTCTTCTGATGTTTTTTCAGAGTCAATTTACAGAATGTGGCTGTCTCCACTCAGATCAGATCCCTGTTAAAACGGGCAGATTTTTCTTTCTTGATGGGATCTGCTCTTCAGCCCCTACACTGAGGGTTCCTCTGTCCCTCTCAGCCCCAATGTGAGCTGCCTCTCACAGCCATGGGAGAGGTCCGCATGGGAAAATGGCCTTTCAGTAAAAAACCAAAGTATTCCAATCATTACATATGAATATCATATCTGATCCCACAGAGCTAAGGCTTGCAGAGTAACCTTCTCATTTGTTACAGTCACCAGCAATTTCAAAAACATACATGCGAATTTTCATTTTTAAGCCAGCTAAAATAAATTATCTTTCTCTCTTTCAGTGGGTCTTGTCAATGAGAAGAACACATGTATGTAGGCTGTAAGACGCTTAAGTTTGTATAGTATTTTCAGGGGTGGGAAAAAGTGCTGAGAGTTCCCTTTCAGTGTATCCTACGGGATTTTACAATTTATAGCAGCTTCTTCCCTGGGGAGGATTTTGCAGCAGACCCAGATTGTCACTGCCCTCACTGAAGTCCCATATAAAAACTCCTTCGATTTCATCAGTGAATTTCCAAGCTCTTTTCTGGTGAAATCACCAAAGACCCAAAGGTAAACACTAAACACCAAGTAAGTACCAAAGAACTGCCGCAACTTTTCCATCACTCCCAGGCACTGAGTACAATGAGCTTAACAACACATTAGGTGGTACACACGCATTATTAAATAGTCATATTGGTTCTTCTGAAATAAACCCCTTTGATTCCTCCAGAGCCAGAACAGTACCTATGCTGCCCAACTCCAGGCTTGACTTGGTTGCTCCTGCTACTCCTCATTCAAACTATGAAGAAGTGACACAAACTTCAGAAGCAGTAAAACCCTGGCTCCTTCTCCCATTAAAAAAAAAAAAAAAAGGGCAAAATCCCCTCAAAACTAACTAATTCCCCTGTTCCTGAATTTCTGTAGCTGATTTGTTGGTGACATTTTTCTTCCTGACAGCACATTCAGGAAACGTGACAAATTTAGGCAACAGTCTCACACTGAAAAATGTTCCCGAGAACTTTTCCCAGTTAAGCTGCAATGAATTTGCTTAGCAAAAAACAAAAGGTTTTTCCTCAGCTTAGCTTCCAGTTACTTTGATACATGATGTTTCAAGTTGTTTTAAAAAATGGACCCAGCATCAGTTTTGTATTAGTTTTTAAAGCTCAGATCATCGTTCAAGATACTGTGCCATTTCTCATCGTGAGATCTGAAAGAGAAGCGTGAGCTTTTGCAGTACCCACTTCCACAGAGCCTAATTTTCCAAATTGTCCTTTCAATTTGTGGCAGCAACTCAGTGCATGACATCACCTGGCTCTGCAGTTGCAGAATTGCTGCATAATGCAATTTGGTAATTGTCAGATGTTGGAGCTCTGGCTGAGCGAGCTGGGGGACCTAGCTGTTGCTTTTCAGACCATTTGGTGATGAGTCAGTCAGTCCTGGGGAGGTCTCATATGTCTGAAATGAAGCCATAAACACTGTCACAAAACAGAAATAAAAGCTTTGGCAATCTGTGAATGATTGAACGATGGCCTGTGGGGGTCACAGACAAGATAGCCAGGCTCGGCAGAGTGGCTGGATAGGATACCTATGGTATTTTATGGATTATTATTCTAAACAGAAAATACAGGGTGGTGTGTTCATGTTGAATGCAGAGGATGAGGGTGAGGAATTACACATTGTGGTAGGTGTTCAGGAGGCTCTTAGACAGCTACACTCCCAGCCTTAGCAGCCAAGAGCCTTTTAAGCCTCTTCTGCCTGTATAACCTCTCTCTACCTCATGAATGGAAATTCAACACCAAAACTCTCAAGGTGACCTTCTGGTGAATGTTTAGCTTCACAGCTACACTTTCAACACAGCCTTCCCTTGTCCATGGGGCTTGAATGAGGGTTGCACTGTAAATATTCTTTCTATCTTCTCACTCTAGTGTGTTACTGCATTACCATGCATTATTATATCAAACTTTCTTTGTATTTGCTTAATTACTAGAGACTTCTGAGATCAACAGAAAAACTGCAACTTCAAGATCCTTTCAAAACACATCCTAAAGCCTCACGGATACTCCCAGCTGCCCTTATGTGCTGCATACAAGGGCCTTAGTGTAAACATCAAGAGCCTTTGGGGTTGTGCTGGCTGCACTAAATTGAAATGAAAGATGGTTTTGGCTAGACCAGAAATACACAAAACCAGCTCTTTCTTGTGGTGGCATTTGTTCTCACAACAAAAACCAGCAAGGAAGAAATTAAAAATCAACTACCATAGCAAATTGGTAGAAAAATTGTTCTGGATGCCAAGTATAACAATAAGAAACAGAAACCAAACTGCTGTAGGGTAACATATGCATTTTGTCAACTGCCACTGAATTACCAGAGCCCACTCCAAGCCTGGAACAGGATATAAAGCACATAAATTAGAATTTTACACTAACAGTATTCTCTTAGGAGAAAAATGTTACACAAATATCACAAATGTCTAGCTCTATCCTTGAGAAATGGAAGTTTTTCTTGAAATGGGATGCTAGCATGTACAATACTAAACTAGTCTTTGTGTTCTCAGGAACTTCACACTCTGCAAAGGCAGGTCTATTGACCCCATTGTTGAAAACCTCTCATTTTCAGTGAGATAGGCTTAGATTAACAACAGATCTATTAGTTTCATCACTACTCAAGAAACGACCAGTGTGCCAAGCTATGAATACTGTGCCTGTGGGAACAGTTTGTTTATTCTTGCTAAGTATAAGAAATTCTAGAACAACTTGTAAATAGAATTTTTGTAAGCTTTAAAATTAGAAGATTGGAACCACTGTTTCAAAATTAAACATCTACAATTCATTTTTGGGAAATTAGGACTTGTGTTTCTAAGAGCTTCGGGCACGCTGTACAATTGCTCACCTTAGATATTCAATGAAATGCAGAATTAGCTCAGCTCTTCCATCCACAAGTCTTCTTAAATTTGCACCCACAGTTGCTAACCCTTTGAGCGCATACTGCGAGATGCAAATAGGCTAGGAAATGTTCGCCTGTGATCAGTATCTAATGATTTGAGTGACCTGAATTTGGAGAACACTCATGGAAGCATAACAATTAGACAAAGCAAAGTCCTGAGGCTGTTTTCATTACCTAGTTAGTGCAGCACTGAGCCTAGACTGATTACTTTTGACCAATCTCATTTTACAAAGATCTGGGTGAAGAATCTTCTGCTCCTCGAGAGGCTTTCCCAGTAAAGCAGATCTTGCTTTTAAAATACTTGTCTTGATAACCTGTATCCACTTTTTGAATAGTTGTCCTGGTTTCGGCATTTTAATACTAGGCTCACGTTGCCTTGCTTTACAGAAAGGTATATTCAGCTTTATCAACTGGCACTTAAGCTTTTGTTCCGTGTATTGTTCTCTATGTGCTCTTCTTCTCAGCACTTCAGAATCACAAGGGCCTTCCTCAAGTATCTCCTGTACAACTTTGGTCCTCCAGAAAATGTATAAGAAATGATAAATTTTAATAGAAATAGCCTATGAAATCCCCACTAGACTGCACAGATGGCCAGAAATCATGATTGGAAGCATTCATACATATTTCAGAGTGATAGACTGGGAAAAAAGATACATTGCAAGATGAAAGAAAAGCAAAGAAAACTCAAACTTAAGATTCACTTTGGCTGAAACCAGGTTGGTGTTTCCCCTAAATATCCATCACGCAATCTGATTGGAAACATAACCCTTGAGTTACACAGATGCAAGTGAAGCACTGTTAAACAGGACTTTTTTAAGAACTGAGACTTCTGCTGCTTGATTATATGTCTTATCTTTAGCCAGATCAGTAAATAAACAAACAGCGAGACAATTCTGCTAGATATGCACTACTCAGCGAAACATATGTAAATACATTGTGAATTAGAAAACGCAAACAGTTAATCCAGGCTGAAGGGCTGGACCTTAATACTCAGGCAACATTGTGCATAAACAGTAAAAACTAGGACACTTGCTGTAGCTCAGCCAGCATGAAGGTTTTGTTTTAAAGGATGCACTAGCCTATTGTTAACATTATTATCAATTAAAAACATGTAAAACTTCAGAGTCAGAGAAGGGATAAAAACCCAAAAAATGCATGGAGAAGTAGGAAGAAATCTAAATATAGCTATTCCATCATAAAGATTTTATTGGTGCTAGTTAAGAATGATTTGCTCACTTGTATCTTTAGCACATTTGTGCCAATTTTGCCATTTTTGTGCTTTTACATCCCCCCACTCCCAAGTACATCAGACATTCCCCTCCCTTTGGAGTATACCCAAGGAAAATGTATTCCAACTGCAGGCCTGGATGAGCCGTGGCTGTGAGCCAGGGCTTCCGCATTGCATTCCCAGTTTTTTGCAAGTCTCTCTGCGCATGCCCTGTCAAATCATTGTATCTAGAAGTAAGAAAGAGCTAATAAAGCTATGTCGGTACGTTCAGTATGGTTCAGCACTCTCCTGAACCTCCTGTTTCACTAGCCTGAAATCCTATCTTCCAGTGCTTAAGCACGCTGAGACATAAAGATTTGCAGAGATGTTACTGGAGAAGATCATTCTGTAAAGAGTACACTGCAGATAACTTGTAAGTTTGCAGAGAATCTCGGAAGCTCTCTGTGCAGACAGGGCAGATTTGCAGGGCCTTATATTCTGAAGTGACAGTTTGGACTGGTTCTTTGCCAGTCTAACTGGTTGTACTTCACTAGAACTGCTCTTGACTGTCACTGGCAGGGAAAGGGAAAAGTGGCCTTTGAACATGCAAGTGACATTTCCCATGGCTTCTGTAGCTGCAAGGACCTCTGATAATATCACTGTGCAGAGAAGGGAAGTCTCTGCTAGGCTGAAGATAACCTATTTTTTAAAAAAATTGTTAGTTCTGATGTTTAGTAAAAGCCAAGCAGCCTCCATCATCTACACAAAAATAGCCCACTAGGTATCCAGGGCTGCCTTTTCTAGTACCTCTGCATACTCTTTAGCCCTAGGTATGTTCCTCGTGCATTAGGTGAACAGGATTCTCAGAACCGCTGCTCGATCTGCAGATGCTCCACATTTAACATTATTGTGCACTCACTCACTGAACCATTTTTAAACTCAGCCTCCTGCTGAGAGCTAAATGCACTGTTTGTATTCTAATCTTTGTACCTACTGCAGCTAAAGTATAACAGTTCCACAGCTAGAAGCAATAGCTAAAGCAGAGAAAATGTAATTAAGAAAAATAAAAAATGATTGATAGAAAATACAGCACATTAGACATTAATTTAGTGCTATCTGAGTGACTTGAGCAAATAATTTATTAAAATTACCTGGAAGCATCTTATGATTACCTCAACATAAGCACTCTTTAATTTGCTTCTGCTTCTATTCTTGGCAAGACAGTCCACATTTTGCATGCTCAATATACAAGATGCACAAAACCCAATTAATGCTGTTGACCTATACAAATAGGATAACACCAGTGGACTTGATCACCGCCAGACAAGTGCAGATAACTGGTAAATGAAGGACTTGGTCCTAATTTGTGAAGCCAGTCAGAATTAAAACATGCTGAACTCTCCTTGGCTTCCATGGGAGGTGGGGATGTTTAGTATCCTGCGCCACACTGAGATGCTACAACCTATCAAAGTTTTGAGGCTTTACAAGTTCATTGCCTGTAGCAACTAGAAAATGAACTCATAGGAGGGAGAGGTGGCTATAATGAGAGGAATACCACATACTTCCATGGCAGGCTCCTGCCCTGCTTGCCCTCACAAATCAGTTCCTCCCAAAGCTCCCCTTGTGTGCTGATGAGCTCCTGACTCCTACAGCAGAGCTAGTGCCATGCCCCAGGCTCTGGCAGGCTCTTGCCTCAGAGCACTCTTGGTCACAGGTCAGTTTCCTCCACAGGATTAAAACATTTGAGAGGCTTGGTCAGAAAACATAGGAAATGCCTTGATTTCTCACTTCATTGGTAAATATGCTGTGTATTATTGAACTGACTCTCAGCGCTTCCACTGTGGTTAAACTACATCTAGCTCATCACCTAACTCCCATGTGCTTGCTCAGAGATGTTAGCAGGATCAGATCCCTGAAGAAGTCTGAACTAGTTTGTCCAGAACAACATAAATAAGAGGTTCTCTTATAAAAAAATAACTCTAGTAGTTGGAGACATCAGGCACAAGTTTGAAACCTTTTTAGAGAACTTATTTTGTTGGAACATTAGAGAATGTTTTGTTCAATGTCCCTGAGCAGAAAATCATGACAAAAGTGGAAATTGATAAGCAGGACATGTTCAAGGGACAGCAGATGAGACCCAGAGTGACTGGTGCAGCACTGTTCCACTGCATTCAAATCTGGAGAGAACATCTAGCCCTGTGCTGATTGTTGGGAAGGTCAATGTGATACTTCAGTTGACCTGGAGAGAGACCTACCGGGAATTAGAAGTAAATGCTGCAGATTCACTATGTCCTGGCAGAAGCTCTTGATCCCAGGGCAGCCTTTTGCTACTCTGCCTGGCTTCCGTGGCCACGTTTCAATGGCTAAGAATAAAAGATGGTTTTAATCTCCTCAGGTTTCTGGTAGATGATCAAGCAGTAGTACCTCCTCCCTGGAACTACACCGTCACTTGAGTCTCTAATCAAGGCTTCACACAAAGACCATGTACAGTTTTTAACCCCACAACGTCACACAAACAGAATGCAAACCACATCTGGCCCATTTGGTCACTTCTCCCTTTTTTACTAACAGGTAATGGCTAAAAGCTTCTTCTTGGATTTCCCAGCTGCTTCAGGTCATGCTCCTACCCAGTCAGCCACCAGTGACACTTTGCTCTTGAAGGCTTTGGCCAGCCCGCATTACATCTGACAAAAAGATGGGCACAGTTTCCTAGTGATAAATGCCATAGTCCATAATGACTGAGAAAAAATATTTCAGGGGGGAGTAGGAAATGCTGTGCTGACCTCTCCTTTTAATAGCCACATCTCTGCTAAAAGGCTCCAAATTCACAGAAAGCACGAGCCAAATGGTGGTGCTCTTTCAGCAAAGTGAAAGGGATTGCATCAAGGAAGGATTCTGGCCCCTTGTGTGCCATTGGAATGTGACAGCAGTGTTGCTGAAACAACCCACTGCACTGCATAACAACTGCTGTAGGTCAGTGAAAGTTGCATCCTTTGTTTGTACAGGTGGTAGAGCACAGCCATAAAGCCTGACATTAGTGCCTCTCTCCGTTTTTTCCTGAAGTTCATTTTCTAAATGAATACCCAGCATATGATTCTCTGAGCCCCGTCCTCTTCTGACGATTAGTCTGCTGCCATTTTGGGCTACATGGACCTTCCCTGAGTTCATAATAGGGAAGATATTAATTACATTCAGGGAAAATTGAGTTTCATGACTCCCAGAGGAACACGCTACAGTCTTCATGAAACAACTTCTTTCCACCTTTTTATGTCAAGTACAACAGTCTCCGCATAAATGGTGCAAGACATTTTTATGAGTTACATCATGAGTGGAAAAGAACAGCAAATGTATCAAACTGCATGGGTGCGTTAACCTTGTTTGAGGAGCTAAAATTATTTTTGGAAGCAAAGTTAAAGAAGATACTGCACAAAGAAGAGTCTGTCACTTGGTCTTCCTTCTCTTTTGCCTGTATTTCCTTTCGGCAGCTGTTGTACCCCTGCCCATTTGAACACTAAGAGATTCTAGCTGGTGAATAAAATTTGCAAACCCTAAAGCTATGCACTTAAATTCTTATCCTGAGGGATATTCTGGACAGGCAACCATAGAGAAAACCAAACCCAGTGTACATTAACTACACTGAAAACTAATTTCATGCGGCAACTTGCACTGGAGCACAAGGCTAAGTTCCAATAGATAACCATTTCTTATTGCTCTTATCATGACAGCATAGAAAGACAATTTCTGTCCTAGAAATAAATGAATTATCTTAAATTCATTAAGGACTAAATCAGAAATTACTGTTTGATTTTCCTTGATTTGTGCTGCATAGTGATAATCATTAAAATACATCTTTCTTAATCATTCACTTTTTTATTGCTTGAAGCTCCTCTGTATGAGAACTATACTTTCCCAAGCACTGTGCTCTGGAAGGAACAGCACAGAATTGGGAGAAAAAAAATCCAAAAGTAAATTTGAATCCTTACCCTGCCGCTGCAGAAAAGAAAAAGGGATAAAACCTCCCTCACTCTCTTAGTTCTGAAGAATGGATATTAATTACCTTGCTCACATACACACATACTTTCAAACAGGCTCAAGTAGCATACATTTAAGAATTAATTGCACATGCCTGTTTTCTCTGAAGTTAAGACACATTAGAGATGTAAAGACATTTCCAGACCCATGGGAACAATGTTCTTATGCCAGCAGTACTCTGCTGGAATAAAAAAGAACCTGTGGTTTTTGCTTTTTTAAATGTGTTTAGCAAGACTGAAGAGCCTAGCACTGCTGCTGCAGCTGCCGAGTCCCCGTCACACCCAGGCTGAGAGCACGGGGAACATGGAGATGCACACACAGAAGACACATTCGCAGAAGACACCCTTTATAATGGCAGAGGAGGAAGGTGTGAGCAACAGAGTTCCAACAGTGTTTGGCAGACAGGGAAGGGGGCAGCAAGGGCAGAATGGACATGGAAGCTGCTAGTACCAGGAGCAGAACTTGGGTTCAAGCATCCTCTCCTGCCCTCCTCGCTCTCTCCTGCTTTTTAGTAATTTATCTTCAACTTTCTCCAAAGCAGTGTTTGAGAAAAGGAGAACAGAGAACACAGATCTGCTCAGAATGAAACCCTGAAGTACTGCTTCTCACACTGCTCCTGTTCTACAATGAAGAAACAGGTGGCATGGTCCTGTGGGATGCTCACGGGTTCATCCCAAGGCCTCTCTCTGCTTGCTCAAAGCTTTGGTGGCCCATGGGAGCCCAGCTCCACATGGGAGCAGGGAGGGGATCCCCTGCATTACACCTCCCTCTCTGAAAGCGACTGACCCCGCTAGGAACAGCTCTCCATCTCAGCTACCTGGGCCGACTGAGCCATCATTCACAACCTCCCAGCCACTTCGGTGATGTGTAGCCAAGAAAAGGAGAGACACTCACCCAGCCACAGACAGGGAAAGCATATTGCATGGGGCAGCTTCTTCCCCTGCTCTTCACACAGATGTATCACCACCAACAGCCCACCAAAAACTACAGGCTGAGGTGTTAGTCGTCTCAGCAGCAGCAAGGTGGGTTGGGCACAAGTTAAGCACAAGGGCTTGAGACGGGTATTTCCATTTCTGCCATCTAAGAGATAGAGGAGAAACCCTGTAATTTCTCTGTCTCACTCTTCCTGCAAAGAGCAATTACAAGTCATATGTGTAGGGACGTTATACTAGCTCAGTGTGCCTTGTATGCTACTTAGAAAAGCAAGACATCAATATACAATACAAAGTTCCAGTTCTGCAAGAGTCGAGGGGCTTAAACCACCTTTAAAAATCTAACCTGAAATTTTGTGGTAGCAATTTAAAACAGTAACAGTTTAACAGATTCTTGAAAATGCTGGTTTCCAGCTTTAGTAAAATCTTATTCTTGATTAAATGCTGCTTAATTGAAAGTGGTGTGTGATTTCTCATCAGCATAAGTAATCTGCTATAATACCTGTACCAGCTGTCAAACCACTGTCAAATTGAAATACTGCTTTCCCCTTTCTCTCCATTGGATCATAGATTCCATTTTGGATTTCTCTGCTCTCTATACAAAGGCTTCTGAGCTCAAGATCACAGAGACGGTCTGGCAATAAAAACATTCAAGCAGCAATACAGACACCTGGGAATTTATTGCATCAGGATTTGTTTTTAAAATATAGGTTTCCTCAGATAAACTAATATTGTCATCTGTTCTGGTGGCAGAGCATACTACAAACAGCAATCTTCCCCCAGAGAAAAAATGTCAGATTGTGATTTATGAACAGGGAGCCACTAAAGAGTATGATTTCACCCTAAATTAGTAATTTATCAAGTAAAGAACCACAAGCAAATAGCTGAATATTGGTGCCTTAAAGGGTCAATAGACTTCTCACTAACTTTTGCTTTAAGCACAAATAACCAGAGACTCCTCAAGTGAAAACTGTTCTAGTGGATGCCCTAGAAAATGAAAACACTTAGGTCTAAGTGTTGAGGAAAGCATTCCCAACATGACCTTTGTATGGACCAGTGTGCATACGGGGTTCAGAGGAGCCCCATGCAAGGGGACTGCACAAAGCTGCTAAACATAGCAAGTCCATTGAAACGTGATAATATAGATCAAGAGGAGTTAGTGGGGAGAAGGGGGAGGAAAAAGGGAAAACAAAGCCATCTAAAAGGGCGAGGGTTTGTTTTCAACCTTAATTAATTGTCTGAAATGAAGCAGTTGATTTCCATGTACAATGAATTATGAATTATTGGAAATCCCTATGACACAAGCAACAGGACAGTTGCTTTGTAAAATCATCTTACAGACCAGGGAAATGAGTTTCTAGGCATCCATCTGGGTGAAGGAAGTTCCCTCTACCTCTGATCAACATTGGCAGGAAACATACACTATCAGCACCCAAAGGCATGGCCATGGATGCAAAGCTATTCAGCTAGGGCTAGAAGCAAGCCAAGGAAGCACAACATGTTTCTCCCTAGTCACTCCCTCAGACCTCTCTTCTCTAGGCTCTCAACATTCATGTCCCACAAATTTCAATGATTTGTAATTTTGTTGACTTAGGGGTTTTTTTTTCAGCCTTTGTTAGTGATGCTAAATCTTCCTTGGGTGATGGTATGGTCTCTGCTCCTTCAAACTGCCGAGAATGAATGCAGTATTCTTTTGCTGCTCATCAATTCTCTACATACTTGGTTACTACTGCATTCATTCTCTGCAGTTTGAAGGAACCAAGTATGTAGAGAAGTGATGAGCAGCAAAAGAAAACTGGTGAATCACAGGAAATTTAGTGAGAGACACCCAAAGCCAGCCATCTAGATCAGTGTGAATGGTAAATGCTCAATTCTGGTCCTAAAGAGCATTGAAAAGGAAGGCCTTTCCCAGTTCTGTTCTAGCTTGCTTGAACATTCACAACATCTGCAAATGCTGGTTTTTGGCTTTGTGAGAAATAAGCCAGTTGGCTTATTCAACAATAGAGTCGGTTCATAAGTCAAGTACTCTCAGTGGTTTTGGCTTTAATGATCACAGTAAATATGCTTTGAAAAAAATAGGAATTATTACTTAATCTACTTTGAGAGTTTAGGTATTTCTTCTTTAGATATCTTGGTTAAACAGAAGCAGCTAAGAGGCTAGGGTTGCGGCTTTTCTTTATGTTTGATCATCCGTTCTCAACTCTTCCTCACACCAGAAGCATTGACCAGGCTGGAGGAGCAAGTCTCCTGTGTATCGGTGGCATCCTCTTTGTTTGAATTTTGGCACAAGAACCGAGTCTGAAGCAACCTAAATTCTCATTCAGGGGAGACAGACTGGGACAACCAACATTAGCAGGAGAGGCCAAGACTCAGCTCTAACACAAATAACCTGATTATAAATTGAGCCTGGATAGCAGACAAGCAGCCTAGAGTACCATCTACAAGAGCTTGCTCTAGCATTCTTGCATCAATTGCCTGAAACAACTGCACTTGTGCAGCACAAGAGCTGCTATGATACATTAAACACAAGCCCAGAAATGCCAGCGAGTTAATGCTCGCTGCCCATATAGAAGTACAAAAGAAGAGGAGCAGTTATTTCATTTTGCTGTCCTTAGAAGGAAAGCAGAGAGGCCACAGTCTGAACGTTTACAAGGGCTAAAGTCTTGTAAACAGCCAGAGGATTTTGCAGCAGTTAGGAGGGCTGTGGTGAACGGCCTGGTCCCCTTAGGCAATTTGAGAAAGCAGAGGGGTCAGTGCCAAGGCCAAAAAACCGATTAATGTGAGATGGTCTATCTCAGCCACAAACTTTGGCAGTTCACAACTCAGTGCTGACATATTTCAATCAAAGCATGTCTGCAGCTAAACTTAATAACCAGCCAGCCTATCAAGTGGTGGATGCTAAGCAATTCCAAATCACCCCAAGAATTTTAAAATGGCAATGACTTACTGCAGGACTGCAGAGAATGACCCGTCTGTCAGATGCAGTTGTTGTATCTGTGGCTGACACAGATGTCAAGATTCCTGCTTCCCTCCATGAACACTGCTGTGATGCTGTAAAATGGAGAGGGCCATCTGGGATCACTGCCCTACGCAAGCCATCCAGAATCTGTCCGACGCAATCTTTCCTGCATTTTTCCAGCAATGACATTTCATCACTTCTGAATGAAATAAGCTCTTTCGCAGTGAAATTGCATCTTTTTCTGTTGGCAAGAGGTCAGACAGTTTGCTTAACAGTAAAGTAAAAAAAAAAAAAAAAAAGTCTCCTTATTTTCCCTCTATTTTATTTCTTTCATAAACAGAACAAATATTCCAATTGTTTTAATTTGACTATCTAAATTTATTTGCTTGCTTATGAAGATGTAGCTTTTTTGGGGATGGTTCCAGTCCCCTGAATTCCTATGGAGAACACTTAAGTCAACAAAGTTTTCAACCACTTCAGGCCACACTTCTCTGTACCACCAAACTGTTATTTTTGACACACAGTGTGCAGCCTTGGAAGGACCAAAACCCAGGTTATTTCCTGAAGAGTGGCACAGCGCATACACATACCCCTTGGACTCACCTGGAGTCAAACACTTTAACGTATATTGAAGCTGCCAAGAGTATGGGACGTTAAACAGACAGTAAGTTTCACATTTAAAATGGGTTTATCTGACAAAAGCCATGGGAATTGCTTTACTCTGTCAAGAGAAACAGCTCCAGCTTCTCTATGCCTTTAATAATGTCCTTGGAGAGCCCTGATGGACACTGGAAGTTGGCAGTGTAATGAACAGCCCATAGGTGAGTAGCAGAGGCCATATCGATGCACACCGTAAGCATAATTTTGTACCAACTTCCACATATACTTTCTTGTTCCATCCCATCAGCCTCCCGGGATAATAGATCATCATAAAACCACAATGTCCAAAAATCTTTGCTAAGGGCTTCTTCAAGATTGATCTAGGTAGCAAGAACTATCTACACTGAAAGTCTCAAAAGATACATCTCAGCTTCTTTTTTGAAGCACATGCTAGTTAAAGTTTGTAAGATTAACAGAAATCTCTGCTCATATCAGAACTGCTCTGTTAATAGTTTTCACTTAGTCACAAAAGGAATCAGAAAAAGGGCATTTGCTGGTAGAAAATAAAGCAATTATAGATAGGCGTTACTGGATACAAAATACAGATTCTACACATAATCCAATGGCAGAATCCAAGTTGAAGAAAGAATCAAGGACAAAACTGGGGTAACAAGAGGAAAAAAAAATCAACTCCCAAGAGAAGGCAGACTGAGATAACTGTCTTGATATTAAAAAAAAAAAAAAAACTGGTTTAAAAAAAAAAAGTTAAAAAGCCAAAATAAAATTCTAGACAACAGCTTCCCGTCAACAATGGCCACAGAACGAATCAGCACAGAAATCTGCATTCAGCAGCTTGTTGCCAAAGTCCTACTCCTTCCTGACTAGAGCACAGAGCCCTCCCAGAGCCGTTTGCCACACTGAACGGCTCTGATCTGCGGTGAAAAGGGACCCAGGAAAAGGGCACACTCCTTAGGAGAGGGGTCTCTTATCAACCCCCCGGTAGACAAAACAACTTGAATGTCTGGGAAATTTCATGCTGTTGTTCCTGGCTGAGACAAAGCATTGTGCAAAGCCTAATTTGTATGTCAGTGTTACGAAACCAATATTTACCCTGTCTACATTATAATTTTACAGAAATAAGATCTTATTTAAGCCAAACAGGCAATCTTGTTCTCACACCACCCTTTTCTTATACTAGAGAGTATCAATGCCTGTAACCACCTCCTTGTACTACAGGAATTTTTCCATTAATATTTTATACAGCAATTAATTAACAAAGGTAACTCATAGGCACTCAATTATTAGAAATACAAAATCATACAAGGAGACAGTAAAGATTAGCCAAGGGGAAAAAACCCCAATACAAAGATGAATAGCACAGATAGATACAACTATAACATCAGTAATAATCAGGCTACTGAGGTCGCATTCCTTCTCCCATGCAGGTGTACATGTCCGGCATCTGGGATTTTACTGGCACTTGCCTACCAGTGTATATTTTCTGGAAGACAGTTTGACACAGCAAACCCAACAGCAATCTTGAACAACCTTCTGACACTTTCACAAGTACGGCATTAGAGTACTAGGGTCAAATCTACATAGCCATGGAAAAATGATCTTCAGATGGTTTGCTCCTGGAGCTAACAGGAGCTGTCCCCTTTCCCTGCGGGGTTGCTCGGTGTTGGAAATGCATTTTCATAAATCCAGAGCAGCATCAAGCACCGCCTGCATGAGAAGCAGAAGTGTCCTCCAGGTGGCTGGAAAACTGCAAGTGAGCACAGTGCTACCAACGAACCCGTGGGTCAGCTTCACCGAATTCCGGGGGCTGAATCATTAAAAAAAGGCTGTGTTTGACCTGGGGGACAAAACAATGTGTTTGACCCAACTGGATACAATTTTGAAAGAAAAAGAAGTAAAAATCTAATTACTGTTCGAAAAAAACTAGTTTAGGATTGGGTTTAAGGCACAAGGGCAACAGAAGAACATGACGGCTGCTGGAATGCCAGAAGCTTTCAAGAGTTAACATGTGACAGGGGTCCTGTTGTCTTTTGTTCATGGGTAAACGTGGCCAACCTGACCATACCAGATCTGGCATTAGGATGTATGTAGGGCGTCAGAAGCAGAGGACTATGGAGTCTGATTTTTGCATAATCCCTAAAGAGTTAATTAATCAAGTGAGGGCAGGCATCAGTGGAATCTAAGTGCAAGCATTTGTGGCAAATGGGGGTCACTCTACCATTTTTTAAATCTAGTATCATGCTATCAGTGAGGTTTAGTAAGACATAGCAAAGCAAATCTTCAGTTCTTGCATATTCCTCAAATGTTTTCAGATTCAGGATAAGTATATATTTTATGGCCTACATTTACTTTTCAGGAAATTATGAGTCATCCTTCTAAATGAAAAATAAAAAAAGCATTTGGAGCTCTACTCCATAAACATTACACATATATACATACAAAATTAACTCCATAAATGAATAAATATATTTAAAGAAAATATATATTTATATATAAATAAAAATATATTTATATACAGACAGATGGTAATCTTTGTCTGCTCCAGTTACAATGGGCTCTGAGGTAAGAATAAAGACTTGAACAAAAAAAGTCCCATCCAGCTTCACTTCCTGCATAATTTTTGAATACTCTGACATTGTGGGGTGTGACATCACAGACCTGTAACTAAGGACAGGATTAGTGTTTTGACTCTGGAAAGGAATCACTGAAGTCCACAATTTCTTACAGCTGTTATAAGCACACACAGAAAGCACAGCAAAACGAGGAACACCCTCCTGCCCTGAAACACAGGAAGACAAAGACAACAACTGCCTCGAGTGTTTTCAGAAAGTCCTGTTTGAGGGGTGGAAGCTCCTGAAGGCTAACAGCGTGAGTAGAAGAGCTCAGGTATGGAGTCTGCCCTGTCTCCAGAACACCGCTGCTCACCTGGAGGTTGTCAGAAGAAAAGACTCCACGGGTTTTCTCTGGTCTTTCTGCTGCTCGGAGAAAGATGCAGTGTCTCAAATTCCCCATTAGCACAAATGCTACCGTGAATACACAACCAGCAACACCACAGCAGCTCCGGCTTGTTCTGCTGAACCGCGTGCTCTCTGCAGACTAAGCTAGGCATACTTAGAGGCTCCAGAATAAATAGGTGCAAAAGTAAAACTAAACAGGAAAATTTCACGAAGTGAAGGAATCTGATGCTTCCCCTACTTTTTCAGGTGGGGCTCACAAACAGAAATGATGCTTCGGTGACTCCACCCTCTTTGAAAGGAGGTGGAGAGCCTAGAGATTAACTTTCATCTTCTCACCACACTACAGGTAGGAAACACAAGGAAAATATTAACCTACTTTCTCTCCATAATGATCCTCTGATCTAAAGAGTATTTTACTCCTTACAACTAAAAAATATGTGAAATAAAATGAGTAGAATTAGAACAAAATCAGCTCCACTTCAGTATGCAAATATCCTTATGAGTTGAGAACTCAGTGCCATGAATACAAATATAGTTCATTTGAACTAAAAGAGACTTTTTATCAATACAGAAGAGAAGAAAAAATCCCCAAATCGGGTGAATGGAGGCTCTCAAAAACAAGGTCGTGAAAGTGCACTTTGGACTTATCTTTATTCTTAATGGAGGGCCCATTCCTGAAGTTTTTTAGGGAAATATCCCAGGGGAACCACTCCAAAGGAGCTCTGATACAAGAAGAACTTTACACGGCTCCAAGATGTGGTGTGCTTTTCAGATAAGTATTTTTATTGCCTTTTTTAAGTTACAGAAAATGTTCTCTCCAGAGGCAGAAAAAAAGATAAATGGTTTACATTATTCAAAGCAAAAAAACCCCAGCCTGTCCAATATAAGATCTCTAAATATACCTGCCTTGCCAGCATAGCCCATCTCTAGCATCAATAACTTTGCAGAGGTGATGTATTACCTCCTCCCACAACTGTTTACCAACAGGAAAATAATCTGTGGGGAAAGAGCATGAAAATACCAGAAACTCAAGTGCTGAATACTCCAAATAACAATCCCCACCAATTTTGTCAGTAGAGGGTGCTTAAGTGAACAATCCCTCTTCCCATCCCAGCTCTTAGTGGGGCTGGCTGACTTAGATATCCTCTTGCTTCTGACTCTACATTGCCTATTGCATTTCTATATTTCATCTAGACATTTGTTAAGAAAAGTCATATATGCTTATGCTGATGCTCTGTTCCTAACTCCAGCAGATATCTGTATTCTGCAGTTAGACAAGAGAGCTTGTGAAACTTGTTGTGGTTAAACTCAGAGGCAGAGGAAAATGATGCACTGACTTGAAAGCTGTGCTGCTATTTAATATTACAGCCTTTTCTAGTATAAAGTGATCATGAGGATTTAATTTTAATGCATACCCCTGTTAAAAATAGGGTGCTTATTTCACTCACAGTTCTCCACGGTAATACTTCCTATTAAAACTGCTTCTTATTAAAGTTGTGTTAAATCACCTTTCCATAAGGAATTCTGGCATATGTCTTCTTGCCCGATCTGTGTAACAAGTTGAAATATCCCAATTTACAGCACAATGAGATTTTGGAAATATTTTCTTTCAGGAGGATCAAACCGCTTTGTTTCCAGAAGGATTTTTCAATCTTCATTTTATAATAGCCAAAACAAAACGCTACGTTCCAATTTGGATACAAAAGGTGCCAGTGATTTCCCATAGCATTCTGATAAAATCTGGTGCATTTTCGGGACACGTTCCCATTTTGCCAAATCAGTATTATCAGATAGAAAAACGCATCCACCAGCACCACTCAGTAACCTCTGAATTCAATTTCACTTGTTCCATTGCTGCACATGCTATTTTTTTTTTTTCTCACTTTTTATGGATTGAACTTTGTTCATCGAATTTCAAAAGTGTTTTCCCAATAGCATCTTTAGAAAATACAAGAAAAAAAGGTTCTCGGCTGGTGGAGGCTGGCAAAGCTCCAGCGAAGTCAATGGGCCTCAGCTGAGGCACTAGCCCTTTGTGAGTGTTCACAGAGGCTTTTTATATACCGCAGAGATGCTGGATTATGCAGAGAAGTCAGGAAACCTCACTGTGTCTCCAGTTTGCAAAGATTACAGATATTTTAGCAGTCACTAGTCATTTAAGGCTAATGGTACAATGACAGTTTGGGATAAAGGGAAAGACTCAGTAGGCTTCAGATAACACCGATTGCTTTACTTGACCGGACATTTTCCTCACTGCATCGAGTGTAGAGCTCAATGGGGTTTAGGAGAGTCAGAGAGAGAATGCACGCTCAGGCAGATAAGTGTGTATCTGGAAACTACTGAAAGCACCACCTGCTGCTTCTTGCTTTCATTTTCACTCTGGTTCTAAGCAGTTTGAAGAAAGAAATAGTGTACCACAGAGCTGAAGGAAAAACATTCTGTGGCAAAACTTGCAGGAGAGGACAGCCTTCCTGAAAGGAAACTTGCTATCTGAGAGAGGCCTTCACGCTGTTAATGGTCCCATCCATGGGGCTATCTGAATGTTCGATGAACAGAGGAGGGATCCTCGGTGTAGCCTGGGGATCTGAAGACATTTTTCCTACCAAATTATCTCAAGCCACCAGAAAACTTTCCATGTTGGATCTTCCAGCATCTATAGCAAAAGCTTGAACTAACGGCATGTTTGCATATATTTACATGACTTTTTGCTGTGGAAATTGGCCAACAGTCACAAGGACTTTCATCACAGGAGTTTTTTACCAGAACCTGTTATTGCTTATCCACAGAGTCCATCATGGATGGCCACTGCTTGCAGACAAAAATTGATTTGCCTTCCGCAGTACCCCAGACTCATCCTGTGGGCTGTGGAGAAGTCAAACTTCCTCAGAAACTCTCCTTCACTCCTCCTCCTTTCTGTCCTCTCTGAACAGATGAAAATCACTACAGCTGTGCCAACCACACTTACGAAGATGGTGACTCAGCAAGCAGTAGAAGATGGACAATGAAAGAGCAAACAAAGAAAGAAAAATTACATTACAGAAAGAACCTAATGGGATAGCTGGTCCGGATCCACTCAAACAAGTCACTTGAATCAGTTAAGGAATTCAGTGTGATCTTCATTTAAAACATCAGCATATGAGTCCACCACCATGCTGCTGCTCACCTGCAGGAGAGTGGCCTCAGTTTAGGTATCTCCTAAAAATGACACTGCATTTTCATGAGACTAAGTCGGGTCCATCCCACAGAGATGCTCATGCGCCGGGTTTGGCTTAGCCGAATGAAAAGTTTTTAATTCCAAGAGAACTGAAAAAATATTTCAGGGCATGCTGTTGATTTCTAAAGTTCAGAGGTAAATAATATCCACCAGACAGTAGTATCTGTATCATATTAAAGCATAACCTATTTTATAACCATTTTAACTCTCAGTGAAATTAAGTTGTTATTGGTGAGAGAAGGAACAGAAGAATTTGGCACTGCACAAGAAGTACAGCTTAGTAGTCTGGGAATCAGAAAAAGGCAGGATCAAAGAAATAAAAAGGTAGGGAAAATACCAAAGCCAAGAAAAGAGCACTGCATTGTAATCCAGTTCTTTATACAAAGTCACGCCTCAATGCCCAGATGGCCATGAGCATTAAGAGAATATTGGAGTCAAAAGCATAGGACCTTACTTCCCTAC
>NW_020799113.1:11006442-11076826 GCF_003259725.1 Athene cunicularia
CCCCGCCCAAAATAAAAGAAGAAAGAAAAATCTTGTTTGAGTGAGACTGCAGGACATGAAGCTTTAACTCTGCCAGAAGCAGATACAAATGCATCTGAGTGACTGGCATCGATGTGAAAATGAGAGACAATATAAAAAATATTCTCATAAATTTTTTTTTGGAGCAGAGATCATCTAGGTTAAAAATCACATTCCTAAACACAATAAAAGCAGTAAGCTATTCACTGGGAGAAACTGAGCTCCAGTTCATAGTATAGAGATTTGATTAGCAGCCCCTTGAAATCAATTGAAAAAACCCTAGTACTGGCTGCAGCGCTCAGACCAGACTCCACTTATTACAAGGCAGTAAGTGCGGAGACTGCCCCTCTATTCAGTTCAGCGTGCATGTAGAAACAGAGTTTAAGGAAAAGATTTCCAAAAATGCCATTCTGAAGCACTGTAAACACAGACAATTCGTCATAAAGCTTTGTAACAGCTGCTCTTCCCAGGGATGACAAATGCTACCTCCTCCACTGAGAGATGGAGAGAAAGAAATCAAAAATGTCAGCTGTTTTTACTGTGTAATGTTGCCTTCCAATATTTGAAAAATATCAGATATTAAGAGAAACATGTGGGGAGAATGTGAGCAGGCATTCAGAAATGGAATTACGCAGAAAAAATGTTGCTGTTATTTTAACATATCCTGTGAGAGGTATGCTACCCTCACACGGCAAGGAAAGAGAGAGAAAAATTAAAGCTAATAGAAAACTTGCTCTGTATTCCTCCAACATTGTAAAATAAAATATAACATGTAGGAAAGTGAGTGGCAGAGTATGACATCTGATTGCTGTCAGACCTTGCACCCAAATGTGAAGTTTATGGATGCTCTAAAAAAATACAGGTACAATAGATGCGTTTAGAAATGGAGGAAAATTGAGAGGAAAAAAATAGAAAAAACCACTTGAGCATATTTTCAAAAAAGGTACAGGAGCCTGGAAGGTAAGCCTCTTGTGTAAACGTCATTTAGTACTTCTCAACATTTTACCATCTTACTTTCTTTTCCTCTATGTTAAACAAACTTGTACTTTTTCAATACATTCTCCATTCTTGTAAGGGGGCACTGCAGGGCTGGACTGTAGGTGTACCTCATCATTAGCCTCCAAGGAGGTGAATATTTCCTTCCTATTGCAGCCAGTCCCCCCAGATATGAGAGACATAGTCACATACATACAGCATCAAACTACGCACTTACAAATCCCTGTGTGCCATAACCCTGAAATGTTATTTTTATACAAAAGTTTATTTCAACACATGGACCTCTGTTGAGGACTTCCCTAAATCTAGATGTTATTTGAATAATCATTTGACTTACAACTAAAACTTTCTAAATTCCATATTCACAGAGATGATTTAGTTTTACATTTCCTTTGTTTAACAGTAGATAACTATTTACGTGAGCCAGGATCTGTGCCTACTGCGGCACAAGACCCCTTCCTCCTGTTGTATCTATGTTGAATTCATCCCTGGCGTCATGATGTCAGTGGAGATACACCAGGGGCATCCTTGACACGCTGTTCTGTCACTGTCTAGTAAGGCTGTGCATTGCCAGGCATCTAGTTATGACATGTTGTTGTAACTCCAGAACTCAGGGAATTCAGTGCAGTATTTTCAGACTCAGTCTGGCAAACCACAGAAGAAACAATGCACTGGGTTTTCTGAAGTTTTCATGAAGCTTTGGCAGCATCTGCCACCAACCGTGATGCAGTGGTGTTGCTGGGGCAGGGTGATGGCATTTCTTTTGTGTTCATTTTTTTTTGAACAAATAAGGGAACTGTTTGGTCTTTGGTGGGGCTTTTTTTTTTTTTTTTTTTTTTTTTTTTTTTTTTTTTTTTTTTTTTTTTAATTTGACAGTGCAGAAGCAAAGATGAAACTAGCAGACTGAACTGATAATAAAAGATTGGAAGTGCAATTTCATACTTGCAATTAACATACCAGTAGCAGTGAGTATTGGCAAGAGGCTGGGTTTTCTGACATGGATCATGGTCACTGACTGTTAATCTTTCTGCCCTCAAACTAAATCACATATCTATGCCTCACTAACTAATGTTTCACTGCCCACCCAGCCTGGTACATATTCAGTGCCTGTTGAATTAAGAACACTTAATATGTTGAATCTTTGCAAATCTTCCTGCACATTTGCCATTTTGAGAAGAAGAAACTAAAGCTTCACATCAGAGAGAAGAAAACGTTCCTTCAGGTCTCAGCTGTATTCCTGCAGATGAATAACAGATGAACTCCGGCTCCTGCTCCTACCTGTACAGGGTGGAAAGAGGCACAACCCTTACTCATGTTTGATGGAGCTGCATAATGCATTTTGTGGTGTGCAAAGTTTCAAGCCCTTCAGACCATCTTGTATTTTATGCTGCAGGTCTTTCTGTACCAAAAGTAGCATCCAAAATGATTTAAAGTAATTCCTTTCTTGTTTGGCTACAGAAGCCTTCCCTACTCACTCCCTGTTTACTCTTCAGTACATAGCAATTTACTTTTAGTTTGAACTAGGTTAAAATATTTTTTTTCTCAAATGGAGCACAGGAAATTTTTCAAAGTGACACAGGATGACGTTACCAAAAGAAGAGGTTTCGTCACATGTTTTGAAAAGGACAGTTTAGGACAGTTTCTTTTACAGCCTGAAATACCACCTGCCTCTTGTGACACTGCTGGCAAACCCCGGACTCTCTGAAATTAGCCGTTATCTTTCTTAGGGGTTTTAAACTCAGCTAAAACCCAACCATGGAAATAGCAAATAATTAAAAACAAAAAAACCAAACCCCAACTATTGAGATTTGCTGATACTGTTAGTATTTTACTTTATGAGGAAAATGCCATCAGTGCCAACGGTCAAGAGCAACATCAAAATGAGTTATTTTTTAAAAAGGCTTATAGGCTTATGTAAGTCAGCGTCATTGCGTGTGTAACAGATCCAGAATTTACTACTGCCCTGACTGCACTGAATCAGGTCCACTTTTACCTTAAATTGTACCTACCCCAGGGAGGTAGCTCTTCCCACACTAAGAAAGAGCTTATGCAGAAGCTAATGTAAATAAAAGCACCCAGCAGCATTATACTTATTATGCCCTCCACTCAGACATTCACTTCTACTGTGAATCTTCCAAACGTGGTTTGAACCAAGTCTCCATTTTACTAGACATGTTTTGTACCATAAATAATTGTAATCCCAACTGCTGCCTTGTGAGTATCTGCTCACTGTATCTGTCAGCAAATGCCCAGCTGCCTAGAGCAAAGCCACTGATGAGCGCAGAGGGAGATGCGATGAAAAAACTGGTTTCCAGAGGCTCCATAAGTGACGTACATAAGAAGAGCTCTAGGAGAAGGACAGGTAGAGAGCTATTGTGAAGATAAAGCAGCATGCTGTTCTGCTTCACCCATGTCAACAGAAGCATCTTTGAGAATAGATACTAGTAAATAATTTACTGATGAGAAGTCTGGGACTGGAAATCACTGGGAGGTTTCCCTCTTCCTCAGCTACAGCACAGTGCACTAGAAACTTCATACCTGCTTAACATCATGAAACAATCATGCTTTTTCACAGCAAATACTGCTGGATAAACTTCTACAAGCAGAGATAGTTATTTTTGTTGCTTAGAGTACTGTAAATATTAACAAGCCAACCATTTAAATTAACAGAGTACTTGATTTTCTATTGCTGTTTATTTTACTGTCTTCAAACAGGAAAATGACATTTCAAGGATCAGCACTTTATTATAAACTAATACCTTTCCTAGTAACTGAGATTTTCCTGTTATTCCCAGCCTGGCTCTCACACTGACTGCAAGGCTGAGTTAATTTCTCAGTGGACCAGCAGCATAAGAGAAGAATAGGAGAAAGAGAAAGAGAAAACAATCTGAGATACAGCTGAATAAACCCCAATTTTCTTCTGATCTGGTAAGGCCACATTGATTGGCATGGTAAGAATTTTAACCAGATCTTGGTGAAGAAGAGACATCTGATTATGAAAATTATTTCATCAAGCAATGAAGAGAAGAAGCCTGAGTGTTTTCAAAATAATTTACATGTGACAAAACTGTCAATTTGCTGCTTTGTGCTGGAAGATATTTCTAAAGGTTTTCTTTTGTTTAGACCTTTGTGGTATGTTATGGAAAAGCAGGAAGAGGAGAGGAAGATTCCAGACTTTAGCAGTCACACAGAGCCCAGGAGCCTCACTCCTGCCATAACTCCCAGCATCACCAATGCCAAGCAGTTAAATTTAGCAGGACTTTTGCCCTCAACTTGGCAGGGTCAGACTTAAGCACTTACTAAAGGTGGAGTTTCTCACACAGTATTATTGAAAAGAGTCATCTGCAGAAATGACCTGGAAAAAATTAGTGACTTTCTTACAGCTTCTGGTGACATAATGAAAGGCTTTCAGAGAACTTCTGGCAGAGTCTTTATGAGCAACTAAATGAACAATGTTCGAGTACTTTGCTGATTTGGGGTCCATGACAGGAAAGAAGAGTTCTAGGATTTCTATTTTTAGTTTTTGCTACTTCTTGACCATTTCTTAAGATTAAAGCTTCCTTTCAGTCAGACTTAAAATTATCACGGTTAATAATTTGTTTTCTTGATTCTGCCCAGAAGTTATTACATTTTTAGGTTCCTGTAACAATATATGCCTACTGATACTTTTGTATTGACATAAAAGTGACATGTTAGAATATTTGACTATACTTGACTATACTTTCTTGCTTGCTTTTTAAAAAAATGTTTTTGCCATTGATTTATGGATCTTTATAACACATCTGAAGCAAACCGGTAAAGTATGTGTCCCAAGAAAATGCACTACCACTCATTTTTAAATACAGCTGAAATAAAGCAGCAGCAATACAATACATGCCAGACCATAACACATATCCTATAAGATAAATCAATGATCATAACTTAAGAGTTTCCACACATAAAGCACCTTCTGCAAAACGGTCCTATTCTAATTTTTCTCTTTCACCTAATTCCCTTAAGGTTATCTCTATGTACATTATTATAAAGTACTTTTCTACTTCAGATTTTAAATTCTTTAGGATAGAAACCAGATCTTATTCTATATCTAAAATATCACTCTTATTTACATTACTAAATGGAAAGAGAGATAATAAATCTGAGGCTGTCCTGATGTTTCAATACTATCAGTTCAATTTTCTGCAATCTAAGTTAAAAACACTTGCAAACTCTTATCTGAACCACCACAGAAACGGCCTGCCCACAGAGTGAAACACACCTTGCTGCAGACCAAGGTTTTCAGCCTTCCGTCAAGTTGCTGTGGGCGTTTCACAGAGCCTGCAGCTCCCATGCAGCCTGTAGTGTGCTGCTTGCTGGTGTGCAGCGTGCTATAGCAAGGCTGCTACGTATAGAGCAGATATATACATATACATATACATAACAAGGCTTTTTCACTGTCATGGCTTAGAGCAGACCCAAGACAGCTCTAAGTTATGATGTGGTATAGTTTGAGATTTTTTTTCCCTTACATGACAGAAGCTAACCCCTACTCTCTCAAAAGGAAAAGAGGTTGACTCGGTAAATACCATTTGCTCCTGACCTGGCAGCTGCCCTTGTGCTTTATAGTACACAAAGATCATACGGAACAGACACCTACGTTCCACATGCAAAATCATTCCTTACCACTGCACTCACACAAGATACTATGGGCACAGCAAAACAGCCATCCTACCCCTGTGGAGCAGCTGCAGTGGAGCTGCTGGTGTGTGATCCACGGGCAGTAACAGCTCTCTTCTGTGCCTGATCAGCCCTCGTCAGCCTGTGCTTGGGATGCAACATCCCTGGGTTGATGACAAGACAGCTTATACACTAACCAGGCTGAACATTTATTATTTTTCTCAAAAGTCACAGAAGATTCCTTTTACAATACGTGGAAGTTTCCTATCGTTACACCTCTGTACCCTCCCAGGCAAAAAACTTGCTTGCCCCTGTATATATGTAAGTTTGCAACTAATGCTCAAGCCACTCTCTGCCACAGCAGTCCTATTAACGGGTTAGAATCAGATCACACGAGTTGAACATGTTTGATAGCTAAACTATTGTGATTTCAATAGACTTTTTGCCGTAATAATAAGTTCAATCAGCAATCAAGGTTTCCTTCTCAATTTTTGTTGCTGGCATTATGTGGCAGTTTAATTCATTGTATACTAATTCCAGATGTGCATTAATTGTATGTTTCTGCACAGTAATTAACTAATCACTATGTCACTCCCTCCCTATTATGAATAACCTCATTAATTCAAGACAGAAAGCTTGGTGCCTGTTGCCATTGCTATCAATTTTTTTGGTTCTTTCTGCTTCTTCTTGACTTATAATCAAATATGAAACTCATGTATTTTTAAATACTTTCTCTTCTGTTTCTCCCACTGAAAAATTCATTGTGCTATCAAGCCTTTTAAAATAATGTTTATTCATTACGCACCTCTTTGCTAGGCAATCAAGAGCTGTTACAATGGAGTGTGTGACTTGCTCTCTTTATGGCTGTGCCTCTGCTGTGTCAACATCTCCATTTTAATCCCAAGTTTACTAGAAATTAGAATTTAGATCTAAAATTTAGCTCCAAGGTTAAAGGCACCATCAGACATCTTTGCATGAGAACAATATTCTTTATTATTACTATTAAATGTGTGGTGGATTGACCTTGGCTGGACATCAGGCGCCCATCAAAGCCACTATCACTCCCCATCTCTACAACTGGACAGGGGAGAGAGACTATACAATGCAAGGCTTGTGGGTGGAGATAAGGACAGAGGGACATCACTTGCCAATTACCATCATGGGCAATACTAACTCAACTTGGGAAAAGTAACTTAATTTATTGCCAGTCAAATCAGAGTAGGATAATGAGAAATAAAAAGAAATCTTAAAAGAACCTTCTCCCACCTCTCCCTTCTTCCCGGGCTTAACTTTACTCCCAATCTTCTCTACGTCCTCCCCCACAGCAGCACAGGGGGGTTCATCACCTGTTGTTTCTGCCGCTCCTTCCTCCTCATGGGGACAACTCCTCACACTCTCCCTTGCCCCAGCATGGTGTCCCTCCCACGGGAGACAGTCCTCCAGGAACTTCTCCATTGTGAATCCTTCCCATGGGCTTCAGCTCTTCACAAACTGCTCCAGCGTGGGTCCCCCGCGGGGTCACAAGTCCTGTCAGCAAACCTGCTCCAGCGTGGGCTCCTCCAGGTCCTGCCAGGAGTCTGCTCCAGCCTGGGCTTCCCATGGGGTCTCAGCCTCCTTTGGACACATCCCCCTGCTCTGACGTGGGGTCCCCCCCGGGCTGCAGGTGGGTCTCTGCTCCCCATGGGCCTCCCTGGGTGCAGGGCACAGCTGCCTCCCCATGGGCTGCCCCACGGGCTGCTCCCGCACCTGGGGCATCTCCTCCACCTCCTCCTTCACTGACCTTGGTGTCTGCAGAGTTATTTCTCTCACATATTCTCACTCCTCACCAGCTACAGTCATGTGTCATCCCCCTCCTTCTTAAATCCATTATCACAGTGGCTCTACCGCTGCCACCAACTGGCTCAGCCTTGGCCAGCGGTGGGTCCCTCTTGGAGCCCGTTGGCAATGGCTCCATCAGACATAGGGGAAACTTCTAGCAGCTTCTCATAGAAGCCACCCCTGTAGCCCCCCCCCCACCAAAACCTTACCATGCAAACCCAGTACAAAATGATGTTTTTAGGTTATACCTGTGGGTAAAAACTTGTAGACACCCTCAACAATGGCAGCAGAGCTGTGCATATGTGCCTTCAGGGTCAGAGCCTGGCCAATGGAAGCAAGTGCTGGAAGATGCCCGCAGCATCCATACACAATGGGATACTTGAACTGTTAAAATGAGTCAGGCACAGCACTGAACCAAGTGCTTTGCTATTGCAGTCTGGTGACACCTAAGTTCAGGACTAAGCATTACTTCAGAATTTGCTGAATCAATGTCCTGCTCCTCTAAGAAATTTTCTTTAAAGAAATCTGTATTTCATACAGACTATTCAGTGTCCTCTTGATCTTTTAAAACTGACAGGCAAGAAGGGGCTTTGATTCCCCCCCCTTCCCAAAAATAAAGACAATTAATTGAGATTCTAAAAAGGTGTGACCATCTCCTATCACGATTGGATGCGAAATCTAATGATTCTGCTTACGCGCATGCGTGTACTTGCACACTCCTAACCCATATCCACTGCCCAGCCAGCTGATGCAACTGTACTTACCATTCTTTAACAAAGAATTTAAGTAACTTTTTCCAAACAGAAGTAAATATGCCTAGAAGAGGCCAGTTTCTCTGCTGTTAGAAGTTGATGCATCTCATTGTAGTTCAAGGGGAGAATGTATAGTGGCAACAACTAAGAGACGATTGCAACTTTTTTGAAGGGAAAAAGGCATTGCTCTTCCATACAGGCTGTGAAAACCATCCTAGATTCCAGGAAATGCATTATGAAAATGTAATCATCCTGTAAGAAAGACAGATTTGATGTCTCCAAAGTATTTTCCCTTAAAAAACCCTATATGACTAAACTAAACTAGCAATTACTAAAAAACTAAAAGTGTGTCTGAAATTTCTGAGTGGGTTTGTTAGTGCCTCTTACAGAAAGGAAACAATGCACCTGATACAGGACTGTTGCTAACGAACAGCATGGCTCTGGGGCTGCTAAGCACGCCATGGCACATCAACTTATCCAAATACATATTTGTACAATAGACCACAATGGTCTGTTTGCTTTGTAACAGTCTATTTGGCTGCCCCTAAATGAGTGGTTCGGGTGTGCAGTGAAAGGAGATATTACTGCTATTGCTGTTTCGGCATCTGTTCCTGTCCCAGCTAGTACCATTTCTCTCATTTCTGCCTCAGATACTGCTGCTCCTGCTATTACAGCCATCAACCTCTTTTTTGCATGTGCCCTCAAATCTGCCTTTTTCTGAATGTCTGATGTTTTCTGCTAGTCTCTTTCGATAGTTCCATTTTGCCCTCCTTTTTTTACCATTTGTGTGATTTACCTGAACTCAATCATTTCTGTTTCACTTCAACTCATCCCAATTGGAAGCCTTTACTCAAACTACATTATTTGCATTAAAAGCAGTTATAACGTTGTTCAAATTAATTATGAACTGGCATGCAACATCACCACTTCTTAGAGTTCAACTGAACATACAGTTGGGGTTCAGAAGGGCGATTTTTTCTTGCAAGTATTGTTTCCCACTCTTTACAGAGGAAGCAGAGTATGGGGGAAATGTAGATATCTGCATAGCTGTAGATGTATATAAAGAAAAGGATGACAACACTCTGCTAGATGAAAAGAAACTTTGCATGTGAGTTGCAATAAATTCACTGAATCCATACGGGCTCCTCATTAGCCTACTCCAGTCAGCATGGACTCTGGACACCCATGGTGGTGCTCATGCTGAAGGCAGTAACAGTCTCTTGGTGGCACTAAATAAGAGGTCACGGAGAGGGAACTATAAATATCTGTCATCGTCCCCCTCCTTTTTTCATAGGAAGAATTAAACTGTTAACAAGGGTGACATGTAACTGATTGCCCTGGACAGCTGATTAACATTGTGCCAGAATAAATAAGGCAGTTTGCAGCTCTCCAAACCATCATAGCAGGTTCCCTTCAGGTTTGGTTGACATCTCTCCATCACTTATAACTAGTTCTTTTGGAAGAGACAGGGGAAAGGGAAGGTCTTTAACCATGACCATGGAGACTCCATGAAGGAGTATGCAGAGCAGAAAAGATGTCATGCCATCAATTTGCAGCACATCTCACTTCATCCTGATTTCTTCACACAGGAGAACCTTTACACTTCATTTTAAAAGGGAAACTGAGACATTGCAGAAAAAAAATCATTGAAATAGTGATAGTCTTCCGTATCTTCATTCCCAAGCCTGTGCCCTGCAGACAAAATAAGAATCCAAGCTGCCAAAGAGTTTGTAAACAAAGCAGACTTGCAAGCATTTCCATGACTTATATCCCAGTTTCTCAGACCTCAACATACACAGGGATAAGCTTTTAAGATTGCCAGTCCCCCTTAACCTAATCTGCCCCAAATGATCTGTATCAAATTAGTATTAAAAGTAATACAAATGCCCATATGCTTAATTGCCAGAAGTTGCAGAAGCACAGTCTACGTGAAGTGCTCAGTATCTGGCAGTAACCTGTAGGTTTTGGAAAGTGAGGCACATTCTCTGTTGCTCTTCTGTGTTTACACCCAGGTCATCTGCAGAACTCCTTCATTTTTAAAACACTGGGTTTATAGTTAGGTTTGTGGTAGGAAGAAGAAGAAAAAAAAAAATAAAATTGCCAGGTTGGCTACATGATGTGCCATAAAGTTTACTGCCCTTTAAGGCTCAGAAAAACATTTTATATTCATTGGACTGCTTCAAAGAAAACTGATCACATATTATCTACATACTATATCTACAGAGTAGCCAAGACTTACTCGATGAAGGAATAACGCTGGGAAAGTCTCTACAGGATCTGTAGAAACATTCACCTGTGTACGTTTGCCTTAAGGCAAGTCATTTAAAGCAGTTTGGTTTTCTTATTGGAAAATAAGAGGGTATCACATTGCACAATCTCTTAGCAAAACTGGGTTATCATGATTTCAAGAAGTAACAGTGCTGTTAAAATGGATTAATTTGTTGCATCAGACATCCCAGAGCAAAGTTAAGGGCAAAACTTGATGGGGTATTAGAAAAACGCAGGGTTTGAATTTAGTTTGGGAAACTGTGACTATTTTTGGATCCAGGTTCCATTTCAACTTAACTGCAGGTTTTATAAAGATATTTTACAAAGATAAATCTTACTTTCCTCAATTCAAATCTTTCTCGATATATATGTAAAGACCCAGATGCGCAGAAGCAGCCTCCTGTTTTTAGTCTGCATCCATATCTATCCTAAATAAATCACCATTTACATCAGTCTTGCTAAACTGCTTGACTGTTTCTCTGCAAGTAGCTTTTCAAATTAAATTACAACAAAGTAATTGTTTCTATTGACACTGTGTGTCTGCACTGGGGAGGGGAACAGATATTATTTGTTTATTGGAAAAACACTGATGGCATTTTTCTCAGCATAACATCACATTTAATTTTATATATTAAAACTGAGTTTGAAGTTGTGCACCTACATTTATGTCAGCTCCAAATATTTTCAGAAGAAAACCTTGACTGAACAAGATGCAGGCAGCAAAAAATGGACAGATAACATCAATGAAATGAACCCGTGCTTGTTCTAGTGAATTTTCACTTAGTGTCTCACAATATGAGGTGTAGCAGCAACACAGGCTCTGGCAGTTCAACAGAACTGGCAGCAGCGGAGTGACAAAGAAGTAGAATTCCCCTTCATTCCTGTGCATGAACACAGGCCGTGCTGGTGACAAAGCCCTGTCAGGGAGCTGGCAGCATTTACCAGCAGGTCACAGCCAGTGAACGGCTGCCGTGCCCCAGCCAGGCCTGCCAGCCCAGCTTCTGGCTGCACCACTGCCCTGCTCCCCCTCCTGCTTACGCTGGGATTGACTTCGAAGGAACATCTCCCACCGAAACTTTGGCTGGCAACCAAGCTGTGTTTCTGTGAAAGGAACGTTATCCTTTGCACTTAGACCATGGTAGGCTAGAAACAGGCTGGGAGCTGGTCATGGGCAACTGGATTTGAATCCTTCAGCACATGGATACTTATTTATCCATTTCTCCAAAATATTTCCACATTAAAAAAAAAATAAAAAATTGCACCATGAGGAAAAGAAAAAGCTCAGCAGATAGTTACAAGTTGATGTAAGTGAAACATTATCAGCTTGGCCCAGAGTTAATGGGACTACATCTCGCCAGATTGAGCAGGAATGATAAAAGCCTTAAAGAATGAAGACAGTGGAAGTAAATCACTGAATTTTGCGGACCTCTCCTATCCCGGACACAGATGATGGCATTTGTTGCAGTCCTGCTGTATTCGCTTCACAACAGACATCAATTCTTGGGCGGCCTGTACAGTAACTATCAGAGACAGTTAACATTTTAAACAAAATCAAGACTACTCACAGCAAGCCAGATGAAGATATGGGGTAATCACTGACCTACAGATCTCAGAAAACAAACACAAGAATGTTTACAGAGTCCCGGACAATTAGCTGAACCACAGTACTAAGGCGTAATGCACTTGGAATAAAAGTTTCAGTCCTATTATCTCCACATTCCTGATTTCTTTTCCTCCTCCTCCATTAAAGATGCAGGGGTTTGTTTTGCTAGCGGACATACATGCTGTTAAGTCTGCTAACTTTCTCTATTAATAGACTTCCCAGGACAAATCAAATTTCAAAATAATTTTGGCAAATTACAGCAAAATGCAGAGAACCAGGTAAATGGCTTGTGTATAGTTCATTTTTGGACAGTAGATTATCAATCCAAAGTTGGTTTGAGTTAGAAAGGATCAGTTGGGGAACACAGTATAGGAGGTACAAGGACTGGGCTAAACCTAAAGCCTCTCCTTCTGGAGCTGGTCTTCACCGAGCTGCTCCTTCCTGTAACCGTGGTTCAAGCCAGCCTAATTCCGGCAGCCAAGCACAGCTCCGGACCTCTGAGTGACGCTGTCTGCAGCACGGAACAGTTGTGCTGACCGATGATGAATTGCATAAACTGAGCTGCAGCCTTTAGCTTCACCTCACCAGTTGTACCAGCTCTGGGCACAGTTTAATTAACTTGCTACTGCTGATCCTAGCTAGGCGGTTTCCTATCGCCACCTCACCATAAAATCTAGACTGATTTTCTTCCCTAATCTGGGTCATTTCACAATGTTGTTTTTGAAAACATGTAAATGAGCAAAAATCTAGGGCAGGATTTTGCTAGTGCATGGGAGTAAGATGAAGAAGCAAATCCAGACTCCAACTTGCTGAAAGGACACAACCTTTGGGTTTTTCCTATAATTCTATTTTGATAACCTCTGATGCTAAATCGATATGAAATCACTATAAAGCGCTATAAACTTGATTTCAAAGAACACAGTAACATGGCAATATTATTAGGTGCTAACATTAGAGATTCTTTTTTAACCTCAATTCTGAGGTCAGTCTATGGAGCTTTCAGGCCGGATAGAAAGCACAGACAGACTTTTCTTGTTATCTTATAAATCACACCACATTTAATTTGTGCCCACACTGTTAAAGTGCCTGAAGTATCTGCACTGCAGTTTACTGGTATTATTCAGAATACAAAGTGACTTTCACCCAGTTCGCTCTTGCTTATAAAGGTCAGTTTTGTAAAACTTGTCATCTTGATTGATATTCTAATGTCATTTTTTTTAATAAATTGTTTTGTTGATACATGTAGCAATTTGCAGTTGCTGCAGATGTTTTTTCTCCAGATTACTGAGAAAACTGAAGTCTGCAACAAGTGCTAAACAGTGGTGAGGACTCAACATTTGCCTTGAAGAAGGAGATCTAATGTCCTTCCTGAAAGGAACCACAGCCTGCCTAGCTCTAAGGAGTCTCTTCTTCAGGCTACAGACTGAGTTACAACTTAGAGGTCAGCTTTTCTTTTCAGGAAGGCAACTGAAAAACTGGCAACCAGCAATCTGAAATGCTCTCACAGGATTTTGGATCCTTGTTTCCTATTTCCAGCCAGGGAACCACGCACGCAGGCTTCCTGCTGTGCCACACGACCCTGCGGGCACCGCAGGTAATGGGAGTGCATCCACCGTGCTCCTGCTGAACGCCCGATGCAGTGCTAAATCTGCTGCTCACCAACAGCTCGTGGCACTTCTGAGATGCCGTCAGCGGAAACGTGCCGGTTCACCTGGCAGCTCTCATTCATGGCTGAATCTTTACTAACACTGGCCCAGAAGCTTGTGTCAAAATGTTGGGGTTTTTTTTAGTTGGAAAAGGCAGATTCATCAAAACCAAATCCTTAGAAGACCATAAATTTTGGTCCTCTCACATAGAAATATTTTCATGTCTGGAATAAAACTTTTGGTCAGAATGAGATCTCACAATACTCACAAATTCCCCGTGTTTACCAAGATAAAACTTGAGACCAACCACCACCCTCACCCCCCTTTTTGTGTTGTTCAGCATGGACACTTGAACCTATCTATTCCTTGTCTTGGCAAGTTCCCAGAACAGAGATAAATGAATAGCAAGGAAAAAAAAAAAAAAAAAAAAAAAAAAAAAAAAAAAAAAAAAAAGTCCTCATTTCATTTTGATGTGAAATAGGATTTTTTTTTTGAGTCTTGACAAAGCCATACATTTCTAAATGCCAATCAATGTTAATAAAAACATTATGCATTCAAAAAGTACTATTTCAATAGGCTGAGAAGGTCAGAAGAATCACATTAATTACAGCATTAACTCAATTTGAAATTCCAGGAAGATATCAAGATTTACTGATTTTAACAGTCTTTATAATGCTTACTGCAGAATTTGAACAAAGCATCTCTCACACCCCAAAATAAATCTCAAATTTCCAGACAAGTGGCTGGATAAAATTTTAATAAATATAAAAATGCTAGAGGTCTTAACGTGTTGCCTATGTTTTACAGAACAATTCTTTCAAATTCTTTCCTACTTTCACTCCTACCTTTCATCTTCTAGTTCTGCATGTGAAAATGTGTGAGGAAAAGAAATAAGATTCAGAACACACTCAAGCTAAGTTGGATAATAAATGTCAAAAGATAAAGAGGTAAAAATCAATACATTTCAAATGTAAAGCTACATATTCTTTTAACATGACATTAATTCAAAAATTGGCTGTCATTCAACTAAAAAGTCTTTTCTCTCTAATCCTAGTAAGGTTTGCTTTATCAATGTGTTGTATCTTTTTTCTGAGTACTGCCTCAGTGCAAAGCTTCAGCCTTGTTTTGTTTAAGCATTCTCCTGGAATTCTTCATACCACTTTATTGCCTTTGGAAAACTGGATGAGCAGCTCGGAAATAGCCAGCAGATTACTCTGGACATACCTTCTAACTGCAGATGTTCCCTAATATTTGCCAAACAAGCAAAATCACAAGTGAAGCTTAATTTCACCCACGACTACTTATCAGCAATTTTCTGGTGCAGTCCAGATAATTATTACACATTTTGGGGAATAAGAGAAGTGCGTAGTAGTTGTAGTGCTTATAAATTTCACAGTCTCACTCCAAAGAGGACCTCTGGGCTTCCCTTCAAGAATGACCAGCAAGAACCAGTCAGAATCATTGGGAGATTAATGTCGCTAATTATTTTGTCACTCTCTTTTCCTTTGTAAAATTAAAGAGGTTCACAGCAAACTAGACCACATGCTCCCAGACCCCACACTGGGTTGCATAACCATAGGCACACATAAGATATGTTTTGTCTTTGTTTAAAGGTATTGTTGATTACTCCTCTACTGCAAACTACAGACCATGTGTCGTGACTGCAGTCAGGCCAGGGATGCTACAGAAAGAATACCTGTATTAACTGTACATAGTAATTACTGCGTGCACTCTATCACTGTTTACTTCAATACAGCTAATTCTAATTAAGATGGAAATTTTCTGGGCCACAACAATTTGAAATAAGAAAGTTTGGGACTCAAGAGCCTATGCGGATTGGGTGCTCCATGTTTATCTGGGGACCAAGGTCATTTGCCTCAGCGCCCTCAAGTGCCATTAGGAGGTGTACCTCTGCAATATTGGGCTCTCTTGCATCCCATGGGACATGTCCCCATTATGACATAGTTCCAGGAAATATTTTCTTGGCTTATGTGCCTTTCCATGGAATACTTCTTAAGGTATTTCCTATCCTACTAACAGATAACCACAGTTTACTGAAAGAAAACTATAATCTTTATACACAGGGACCGCACAATATGGCTACAATACATGGCAGTACAACTAGCAAACACTAGCTGCCTGTCAAGAGCAGTTTCTTAGCCCCATACCACACTTTAAGGAAGATCTGCTGGTTCACAAAATCACAGCTGATGTATCAGCCTATGCATGTTGTCTAGATGCTCCATATTTAGGCTGGAAAATCATTATCTATTGTTATCATTAAATTGTATCCTTTCTGGAGCCAATACCTTGTCTTCTGCAAGGAGAAAAACATCAAAATGTATAATCAAGGCAAGAGGCTGAAGAGGTGGATGCTTAACTGTGTTACGAACTTGCTTTAATTAAAGCCTCTCTTAACCAGCTCTTAATCAAAGCAAATGGCAAGTGGCATGTTCAGCAGATGGGTACAGCTGTGCATAACAACCATGCAGGTGTTTAATTTTATATTTGGCAAGTACAATAAGCAGCATACAAACATTTGAGGGTGAGGGGATGGTTAGTGAGGGAAGGTTTCAAAGACACATGTCACTGAAAGAGGGAGATTATTCTGCCACTATTAAGCTACTCAATCAACCTTTCTACTTCTGTGTTAAATCCCAGTTTGAATTACAGGGGCAGATGTATAATCTGTGAAGCTTTCCAGAGTACCCTTTCCCCTTTTTTTTTTTTTTTTTTTTTTTTAAGGCTAACTGTACCGAACTGCAGCTTTCTGTCTTCTCATATACCAGAAGCAGTTCTTATTCTTTGTCGCCTATTCCCAATACAAAAGACACTGCATGAGTCAGAGGAGACAAAACCCACCCATCCTCGGTAGAAACTTATCACTGACAGAGTCAGCAGCTCCAGAAACATGTGAAGAAGGCAGTGAGAGAGGTTGCACGAACAAAGAAAACCAAATGCAGGGCTCTCCAGACAAAGTGCAAATCCAGAAAAGTAATTACTGAGACGTCACAAAATAAGAAAAAACAGAAAAAAAAGAGTATTTATTTTAACTTGAAAGCTGCCACAAATATAATTAAAATGAAAAACAGTTATTCAAAAAAGCCAAGAAAGGCTAAATTTTGCCTTTCACGGACATCAGTTATCCCCCGCACCCCCAGTCACTCACAGTATCATTTACCTGCGAGAACAAAATGGAATAAGGCCAGGTGAATGAAACACAGGGAATAAGGCGAGTCTTTGGCATCTTCCATATAAAAAATACCAAAGGAAGGAATTTTGCCAATGCAAAGGATCAGCATAAAAACACAGCGTGAAAGGGGACGTTACTGAAAGGTAAAACTGGCAGCACCATCAGCTGCATCAGCAGGTATTATCCACACGTTTATTACAACCACAGACACGGAAAGAGGCAGAATGTGGATGAGGCAGAACGTGCAATTTCAAAACACCCAAGTCAGTGTTGATGTTAAGTGATTCCAAGACTTCTGCTATTACCTTTTCAGTCATTTTCATGTACTACAGTACATTAAAGGTTAGCTAAAAATAGATTACACACTTTCATAATATCGCTTTCCCACATATTCCCCTGATATACTACACTCTTTCAAATTATAATAGAAATATCCAGCAGACTCCCTCTGCGTTTTGCCACGCACAGAAAGAAGTTCAAATACCCTTGTTTAACAATCTGAATATAAAGAAGAATGGAACTGCTTAAGAATTCCCTTCATCACAATTTCTGACTTACTGAAAATAACACTCCCCTTTTGGGTCTCTGTTTCTATCTGCTTGCAAAGTCTGAGATAGCTGGTAGAATATTTTTTTCCTGCTACTTTCCCCGTTCTGTTGGCATGTTTCTGTAGTCTTCAAGAAGCGGTACGGCACCTCACAGCTGGAGAAACAGAGGCTTGGAGGACGACCATAACTGAGGCCTAGAGAAGTTTAACACAGGAATTACTGAATAAGGTTCCTCGTACTAAGCTGAAGATTTATAAACATACAGGACTTTTTCTTATGCAATAAAATGAATATTTGTTTTGTTTTCAGTTAGATTAATTGTTAATGCACCCAACTCCGTAAGCACTTCAGGTGCTCTTTTGGGTGACCTATGAGGGATACATCACCCAGAGTGCCCCAGTGAGTCCTGTGCAGAGAAATTAAACAGATCCACAGGTGAACTGACAAAAGATAAGTTCTGAGAGACTGCTGTCAACAAATTCCTTTTTCTGGCTTTAGTTTTTACAGTCTGGAGGGGGACTCTTCTGCCACTGTTGAGAGATACATTTGTGAATTTAAAACACAAGGTTCTGAATGCAAGGATTTAGGAGACTAAAACCAAGGTACCCAATAAAACAGAGTATTTCCCATATATCCTTACTATGAGTATCACTAAATACTTGCTACTAGGAAAAGAAACTTTCTACAAAATAACAACGTACAGCAATTGTTAATATAATTCATCTTCACCTTAATTACCCCACCTATGAATTTGCATTTTTTCCTTGGTATCACTGAAACTGAAGAGCCCAGAATCTGAAACACTTTTTAAGTTTTTCTGTTATTCCTAATAGACAGAATTCAAACAAATAAAGATCAGTGAACACGCTTTTTCCAAAGAATACTGATCAAATTAATTATCATCAGCTAGTTCGTTACATAGATTATAATCATCTATAAAACTACTGCCCAATTATAGGTTCTTCAACTGCCAGTGAAGCAAATAAGGTCACCTTTAAGTTTTAAAGTATCTAGTTTATCTTAAAAAGATCTTGTTGCTGTCTTTGTTGAGGCTAAGACCACACGTAGCACGTTCCAAGCGTTCTGCTGCGGAACTGCTCTATACCTAGCAGCACAAACTTCCTCCCGAAACAGAGGACCCACACTGTGGTACCCACTGGCACCTCTCACCAGAACAAGATTACAGTGCAGTGTAACATAGCAGGTGAAGAACATGCTTGCAGAAATAAACTTTTTTCTGACCGAGTTAAAACTGGACATGTCTATATACAGAACAGTTTATATCTGTTTGATGAAGCAAACTGGTCTTTCATCTGAGGTCAATCCAATCCAAACCATTTCACGTTATATTTCCAATGCTGCATTTCCAACATTAAATATTACAACTGATTGATTACAATCAATAGAAACGTTGGTAGCTTTTTGTAAGAAAGTATTTTTTATTTTAAAATTTATTAAAGATAATTGCCTGGGTGGTTTTGAAATGCAAGTTTTTAATGGCAAGCATGTCAAACATGGAAAAGTAGATTGAGAAAGGGAAAAATTAATATACTAGTGACTTGCTGTAACATAAACAAAGTCAAAAGGACCATTACACTTACACATAGATGTGAGACAAAGTTTTAATTCATCACACATTCCTTAAAAACACAAAAATTTATTTAGTCAGCATTTTGATTTGCCAAATTTTTCCTGTTCCATTTCTGCAATCATAACATGATTTTGTTAAATATTTAAAGGCTCAACAATAAGCAAATTGTCTATTTGTATAGCAGATGAAACACTAGTTATACCTTGGAGAATTACAAATATAAACAGAATAAGCATTAAGGTCAAAATAAAAACAAAATTAGAGTCTAAAAATGCTTGTAGGAAACAGTACAATTTATATTTACCAAATTCATGTAGAATTAAAGTGGAAGAAGCTGTGTATCCAAAGCTTTTATGACAACCTATACTTCCATAAATATTTATTATCAATACAGCATATCTAACCAGCTAAACCATTCTAGCCATATTTGCATTTCAGAGTGATTATTTTTGCAGCTAGCATATTAATTTCCTTGAAATGAATAATTTATTATGGTTATTTTTCATTTCTCCCTTGTGTGTATTTTCAAGAAAATGGTGTCCTAAGGCTTGAATAATTACCAGCCAAATACTAGACAGTTACCTTGATTTTTTGCTCAAGATACATGCATGTATATGTGTTATCAGGGCTTCCTCGTATTTTCTCCAGCAGATAATACTAGGTAAGACTAGAAAATAAAGCTACAAGGTGATTCAAATTCTTTTTGAATCAAGGCAATTCAAAGTTCCAGTACCAATAGGATGCAGTTATATAAGGGCATCCCTTTTGGTCTCTGCATTTTTGGGGGCTATGATTTCAATCTCCATTCTCTAACTTTGTCACAGAGGCAGAACCAGGTGTAACCCTGGTAAGATACTGTAGAGCTCTTCTTGAGACATCCATTCTAAAGGTGGGACAAACAGTGTAAGGAAACCGTATTCCTCCCCCGTTTTTCCTGCCACCACGGGGCCCAGCGTCTCTCTCTGCCCCATGCCCATGGTGCCTGCCTTCTCTCAGCTTTTCAGCCTTGAAGCCCACGTGCTGACCCTGGCTGCACTTCTCCCCATGCTGCCTGGCTCTTGCTGCCTAGACAGAACCTTCAACCCCTACAGAAAGAATTTCTAAGATGCTTACCCTGCTTAATTATTAGCCTCAAGACACAACGATCTTTTGGGCAGCTTCTGAGTGAGAAATAAGCTGCTTCTTGTTATGCTTCAGTTAAGCTGCTGAGCACCAAAATCTTTGGAAGATGTCAGAATCCAGGTATTTATTATAGTTCAGTACAGACAATACAGTTTATATGCGGTGTTTACTGTCTCCCAGCTTCAGCAGATAACATACAAACTGCATCTGGATATAAAAGTCAGCTCTTCCAGAGGGCAGAAAAATGCATTTTCTTCACAGTAAACTATATGTAAACATAAAATGGCAACTACTCAGGCAGCAAATGGATTTCTCTTTCCTTTTAAACATGCAAAACGTACATTGATGCAGTAACCAAGGCATAAGGGTACAAACTGCATATCTACTACTACAGTTTCTTATACAAACTTCCCAAGTAGGAATGTTAAATAGATACTTGCACCAATTTCTAGGCACTAAACCTGTCAGCCTTCCTTATAATCATCTTAAACATTTAAAAAGATTCAGACGGTTTTCATAAGGACTAAAACATTAATAGTTACAGCACAAGCTGAAGATGGAATTTACTGCTATCATTCTGCATCTAATGTTTGCAGAAGACTAATCGATTAAGACATTCCCAGATGGTTTCCACATTTAACAGGATCTATAGAATGACAGTCAGAATTTTTAATACTCACAGAGTCACAGAAGAGTGGCATCAATAAGACAAATTGTATCAGTAAGTGGCATTAGAATGCACTGGCAATACACCCAAAAGTTATTTTTAAGGACTGAGACAGGAAATATTCCAATTAGGCTACGTAAATTACCAGAATGTAACCATCATTACTGAAAAGAGAATTTCCCTTGTTACCATGAGAAGAGTTCATCGTACAGATTGAAGAAATATATACTCTTTGGACTTATTATTAAAATAAATGTAACAAGTTATAATTAAATGGGTCTTAAATTGCAATAATTATCTAGAAACACTGAACAGATGAGCACAGGTGAACAGCACACACATCAAAGCACGCAGCAAAGAAAATGAGAATAAATGCTTGCTTTCTTAAACGCTATGTCTTCAAGTAAGCAACCTGATGATAATCTAGCCAACCATCATAGCTGATGCAATTAAACAACGATACAGGTTTATTATATAACCAAATGGCAAGCTGTAGACAGGTCTGAACAGCACTAAAAGAAGATTTAATTAAGTTTTCAGAAGATCTAATTATGCAATGCTGGAACCAAAGTGTACGAACTGGGTCTGTTCTGTTCTGACACTTCTTTCCAGCTTTTTATTCTAGAATCTCAAAGATTATTTAAAAAATGATAAAGGAGGGAAAAAAGAGCAGTTGGTCTGAAATAATGAATTTTTCATATCAAAAATGAGCACAGAAAAGAAAGGTCCTCTGCAACAGAATAGATGGCAGCTGCACCAGAGATGAGCATTTGTATTTAACCTCTCAACAAGCAGAATATTCATCGCTTTTCATAAAAGGTGTGAAAATCTAAGCAAATCCCCCAGTTAAATCCCCCTTGCTAATGCATTTCAGGCTGACAAACGCACCCCTGAAGCTGCTGACATCAGCGTCGTTCAGTTGATGGCCCCTGCACCTTCCTGCCGCTCACCCAGCCACGAGCTGAGTCCCTTGTCCCTGCTCCCTGCCCAGCTGTTGAGGGGACACTGTCATCTCCCCAGCTGTTGAGGGGGCACTGTCATCTCCCCAGCTGTTGAGGGGGCACTGTCATCTCCCCAGCTGTTGAGGGGACACTGTCATCTCCCCAGCTGTTGAGGGGGCACTGTCATCTTCCCAGCTGTTGAGGGGACACTGTCATCTCCCCAGTGCCAGCGGGCAGGTGGCCCGGCAGGCTTCTCCTTCCACCCCATGACATGCTGTCTCCCGGGGACACAGCCCCTTGTCTCCAGCTCCCCACGCAGCTGGGGAGCAGAAGCATTTTGAAGGCCATTTCCCTGTATGAGCTCCTTCTTTGCCCTGCGTCTCAGCCCCTCGCAGGACTCCCCTGAGCCTTGCAATAGGCCCGCCCTGAGGAGCTGCGTGGGCTTTATTTAGACTTGAACCATTAGCTCAGCAGGCTGGTTCTTGGAACAAAATATTTTCAAACAGCAGAAGTTAACAGTCAAGAAATAATACAACAGTGTCCTTTTCCCTTGGAAAGGTTCACAAAAAAAAAAAAAAAAAAAAAAAGCACACAGGGAAGGAAATACAGAAAGGGAATTGCACTTTGACTGAGATCTGAATGGACAAAAGGGTCAAATCACTTGTGCAGCCAGAGACCTGCTGTGCCAGGTGGCTGCAGTGAGACGGGAGAGCAGCACCGAAGCAGAGCAGCAAGGTGCAGGGGACCCTATGCACTGCCCACCCCGCTCACGCGATGCCTCAGAGGCACAGGCGGGCTTCCACCCTCCTCTGCTAGCCATGCTCCTCGTACAGCAGGCGCCAGCGTGCCTCGGCTGTATTTTCATTAGCTATGATTTAAAAGTATAATGCTAAATGGTTTTAGTAAATACACAAGTGATGTTTTAAGGCAGTCAGTGAAATAAATCGGTGTTAAGGTACATTCCTCATTATTTAGTTTTGTCCAGAATACTTAAATCAGCTTCTCCACAGTTTTTTTCTGGTTGCTGTTTGGTAGTTGCCTCTGTGCTTGATCAGTGATTTCGCTCTCTCAGCTGTTGTCTATACAATGACATGCTTAGACACATCTGAGAAATTCAGGTGTCTCCTTCTCCTCACTCATGTCTATCTCAATTCAATTCTCTTTCAGTTCTCTTTTCCTCTCAGACAATTCCTTGTTAGTATAAATCACCTGTCACTTATCTTGACAGATTTAGTTGGATCCAAACTGAGAAAGCTGAGATAATTCTCAGCTCTCACCGTAGCATTTTTTATTTTACCGTTCTGACATTCCACACAGAAATACTATGGTCTCCAAACTTCATCTGAATATCACAGATTGTGAAGTTACAGATCTGTTAAAAAGTGTGGTCTAAGGGAGATTTATAACTACTCAATAGGTATTTTGCTCTTTTTAGCCCTGATTTTCACTGCCTGCCAAAGAAATGTGTTTTCATGTACCACCATTATAGGGGGAGATTCTACATGCCGAAAAACCATGTGTGTGGAGTGTCATCATACTGTTCACCTTGACTGATTAAAATAGACAGCATGAACCTATGGTAAAACTTTAAAATTTGGGGTTTATTCTGAGAAATAGAGAGTATTCAGCCCACAGTATTTTCAAGGCAGGGTTTGGGGTGGTCAGCCTCGACCTACTGCACAGTGAGGCCAGGGCGAACCCCTCACCCATTTCAGCTCTAAGCCTGCAGGGAGCTGCTTGTTAGTGCAAAATTAAGCACATGAATCTGTGTGTACAGAGCAGCACTTTAAAACCTCTTGTGCTGGGGTTTTTTGATTTTTTTTTTCTTGCCCTGTTTGAAATCTTTGCAATGTAGGTGGCTTTGGCCTCCATGTGCCACCTCCCTCTCACCCAGCAAGGCTGCTGATGCAGAGCACAATGCAAAGAGCTCTGCAGCCACTCTCACCTTGATGGGATCTAAACCTCCCAGCTGCATGTGGTGTGTGCAGTGCCAGCCTGGCCTCCCTGACAGAGGGATGACTTCAGTTCAGCCAACTGCTCTACTAAATGAAGTCACTAAATAACCATGTAAAGGGGCCAGTGCCCACTGACAGCAGTAGGAACTTCCCTGGTGATTTCAGAAGAGCTTTGGCTCATGCCAAGAGTGCCTTTGTCTTCACAGGACAGTAAAAATTTAGGAACCTACAGATATTTGATATTCAGAATATGAATAGCTCACTATTAATGGCACAGTAATATCAACAAGTTGACACTATGGCACAAATGAATGAAACAAGATAACTATGGGAAGCACAGTAATTATTCAATAGCAATACAATGAGCACTTTTAAAAATACTGCTACAAAAAGCTTAAGTTTAAAGAGGTTTCCTTTTCCACAAAAAACATTATAAATAAATTATGGCTAATCATAACATGATTTGGGCAGACATCAATTCATTAGGCCTTCAGGGATTTGGGTAGAATCCTTTTGGATGACTGCAATCAGACCTTTGGTTACCATGCATTCCCAAAATCATGCCACGGTTGTTGGTTCAATTATACTTTTTAAAATAGTCCTCAAATATAAAATGATAAAAACTTTTTCAGCAATTTCTTTACAATCGTGGTAATGTGTTATGAATTTAATTCCAGTGCATTCACACTGAAGGTACCCATTTTCACCCTCATTTAATACACTATCCCCAGGAGGATTCATTTTGACAGAGAGAGTAGATGCTTTGATAATAGCTTCAAAAATTACAATACACTGCAAGAGGTATTCTTAATTGTGAAAGAGTTCATAATTTTGGAAACAGGGACTTAACTGGTTGTAATTCCTTAAATTCATTGGCTACTACTCCATTCAAAATCACCGAGCTACTAAGGAATAGCAATGTCCTTCTGGTCGGGCTGGCAGCACCTTCACCATATGGAGATTAGCTCAGTGCAATAACATGATGAACTCAAAGCCCATTAAAAGCACTGCTGAAGGAATATGGGAAATCCTGAGCTTAAGGAAAGCTAGAATGGGAAGGATGAAAATTAATTTTATTGACATCTTAGAGACAATTACTTTTCTCTTAAATATCATGCTATCAGTTACCTTCATCAGATACCACTGTATTAATATATGTGTTTAGCTGTGCGGAACAGGAAAAATAGAGGGGGAAAGATAGGAAGCCTCTGTTTTTAAGTGTAGGAGACAAGCATCAACTGACTGCAAAACAGGGTGCTCTGACACCCTGCAATTAAGTTTAAATTATCTAATATTCATGTTGCATGTCTATGGCACCTGCAGTGTACCAGATACTGACTCAATAAGCACGTGCACAAAACTGAATTTCATTGCACTGGTTTTGAAGATGGCTTTCTAGACTAACCGAGGAGAATGGCCATGCTCCTCTGTAGAGCGAGCAGGAAATCTCACTAGCTGAAGTCAGGCTTGAGAGACTTAGAGAAACATTACTAAGAGTCGATCATCCACTCATAACCTTTCATAACCTTTTTATACAGAATTGCTCTAAATTAAAATATTCAAAAGGATTGCATCCCTTCACTTGGTAAAAGCTCCCACTAAATTATTTTAATATTATCTGAGAATAACCAATAATCTGAGAATTATCAGACTAAAAAGGAAGTCTATGATATCAATGCATTTTTTAATCTGCAAGACACAGACCATTAGCAGTAACATACTCATTGAGTGGCAAACTTGATGGACAAGTCAAGTGATTTCACACCAGGAAAGAAGATAACAACATAAAGCAACCTTTTAATTCAAAGTATGTGCCTGTCCTGATATGAAGAATGAGGACAGGAAGACAAGAATGGGAGCAGGAATATGATGTTAAAAGAAAATAGCTATATGTGAGAGCATTATTTTAAATAAACACATTTATATATATTATTGCCTTAATTTCATGCCTACAATTTACAAGCTGCTTTCAAAGATGACCAAGGCAATACTGAGGGTTCCCTTTTGATAAATCTAAGGCCGTGAAAGAAGAATTAAAGAAAAAGATGATTCAAGTTATAGAGTGAAAAAGAAACACTACATTGCACAATTGGAGAAAAACTGCTTAATAAAAACGCACTTTGAAAAACTTGCTGATGTTTGGGGAGTTTCTTTCAATCTTAAGATGTGGAATACTGTGAAACAGAAGGGACTGAAAATCCTTTTCAAAACCTGCACTATTTCTTAGGTCTCAGTATAGTATATGGACACATCTGGCATTACTATCATGGTTTGAATTTTGCTGTGCTGATACTAGTATTCAAAATTTATTAAAAGAACCTCCAAATTTGGATGGACTTAAAATAATCAGTTATTAGTTTTTTCTTTTCTCCCTAAGAATATGTTTTGTTCATTTTGAACGTTTAAGGTTCAAGCTCTTCAGCATTTCTGAGTTCAGAATAACATTAACTGGTCAGAAAAGCACTTTCCCTTCTCCCTTCAAATAACAGACTAAGAACATCCACTGACTCAAACTAGCTTTTCTGCAAGCTCTGCACGTCCACAAGTGGTTGACCATCTAGTGTGGTTTTGCAAAGTTTGCTTTCATTATCCTTCCTAAGCAATTTTAAAAAAATAAATTTTACAAAATCAATAACCTATAGGTAAACAATCATACTAACTGATGTCCAACAGTGTCCACTTTAAACGTCAATAAAAATCTTGCAAGTGAATTGCAAAGGAAGATACATTTTATACATTATAAAACCGGCACTTTTGGCTCTACCTGCTCTTAACGTGGTAGCAGTTATACAAACTACAGATGCACTTCTACTATTTATTCTATTAAATACTCTTCAAACAAGTGACTTCCTATTCAGAATACCTGCAGTTCATAATGGAATGTTATTTCTAGGAGACTGAGAAAATAGAAAGTTTCAGGGCATCTCTGTTGAAAACCTACCAATTAACTTTTCTAAAATGCAGATATGTCACAACCTGTGTTAATTAATGGCCCTTCTGAACAGAGTCTATAGTTAATGAAGGCTAGCGCACAAGAATTATTCTAATGATGGTTTTTAATTCTCTGTTACACTCTTACTTCTCCATAATTCTACTCTTTGTAGTATCTGAATTTAGAAGTTAGTTCTGCTACGGCTGAATTGGCATGATGCTGAACATCTTGGCCTTGACCCCAGGAAAGAACAGAAACATTTTAAAAGATAAGACACACCAACATTTCGAAGAAGTTATTTACATGTAATAGTAAAAAGTTACTTGTGTATGCTTACTATTAAGCATATGACTCTAACCGAGTTGCTAGGTTATGATACTACAGCACCTCAGAAGAGAGGTATTTTACGCCATTTTACAGATGGGAAAAACATGCAGCAGGTCACTGAAAAATTCTGGACCCGGAGAGGGGAGTTCCATATTCCAACCAAGTTTCCATTCTACTTGATGCAGAACGTATCTTTCTCTTACTCTTTATGCAGCAGAAATCTCACACGCTTTTTTTCAATTAGAACAGTATTAACTGATTTTTTACGGTGATTGCTTCCTTTTTGTCTTCTGCTTGCAACTAACAGCAATTCTCCTCTCTACTTTCAGACCATGTAACTTGTGGGCATGTTCTTGACCCTAGTATCCCACTCACATAATTCCTCCTTGTTGTAAAAGCTTTACGAAGCTGTTCTTGCCCACATTCAGACATGTTTTCTGTTGTCTCTACTAACACCTGTGCTATAACAGTTTTCTTCTCCCTGTGCCTCTTTCCCAGTTATTTAAGGCACCAAATAGGCAACAACTTTCCATATTGCGATATGGCATCTTCTAGATATGCTTTCCTCTGTAATGTACTTGATTTGACACATTCTAGTTTCAAACACCTTACAAGCCATTTCATTACAGCAGAAGAATAAGATCTGAACAACTAGATTACGTGCTCACCTCTGGAGCTCCTCCTCACCTGAAACCTTCTTAACTTATGAATATCATCCACTTGTTTCCTACTCCGTGCAGAAATATTTTTGTTGCTGGGTAATACACAGCTAACAGAAAGTCACGTTTAATGAAATGCTAGACTGACTGAAAATAAAGAAATTGCTCTGCTACAAGCCTCTGATCTCCATTGTGCTCTATGTATTACATAATATTCGCTCTTTGGATGGAATCACAACTGATTTAAACAAGTACGGATATTTTCATTTCAGATTCTTACCTTCTCCTTGGGAATCTGGCTTGTATTTAGCTGCAGTGGGGAAAAGCAGAGAGGAAATGAAACACTGGCGGAAGCTCTTCACAGGAGCAACTAAGTCACATCCATGCAGATCCCATAGATTCTCACAAAGCTGAATGACCTCTTCAGCCAGACAGAGACAGGTGAGCACAGAAATTCAATCCATCCTCTGCACAGATTGCACAGGCTCTACAGGGAGCTCTCTGCCTGTGTCCTACCCCAGGACCATGGGATATGTACCTCAAAACCACAGGCACAGACTACCTGTAAAATAAAAGTTAAACCCAGAATCATTCTTGTATTTTTACAACTCCGTGAGCACAACAGCAAAGTTTAAATGCCCGAAAGCTTCCCTAACACTTTGGAAGCATACAGAAAGCCTGCTGAGAAATTCTGCTGGAGAGATCAGCAACATCTCAAAGAGCCAGCACAGAGATCACAGACTATTAGTCCCTCAGGGTACCCTAGAATAATAGGAGCTCATTTGAAAACAGATAAAACCATGTGGGTGAATGAAGTTGAGCCTCTACTGTGGACTTAGTCCTGTAAAAGACATGGTTGGTCCTTTTAGCAATATCTGCAGTTTTATGGTGTACATTCAGTCTGGCTATAAAAAGAGATGTTACAGATGAAGTCAAAAAAAGACTCATTCAAAATAATATTGATCAAATTGCGAGATCAGTGAACAGTGAAACAGGTATGTCTTCCTGTAGGTCTTTGTCACTGATTGACTGTAGAACCATTAGTGTGAATGTGCTTTCCTAATGGGTTTGCAGAATTGACTTCTGAATAACCTTTCTCCTCCAGGCTTATACAGCCCCAAAAGTGCAATGAATGAAGTTTTGCTGGACTTTAACGGACAAAAGTCATTTCGAGGCATTAGATACATACTCTCACTGCCCCACAGAGAACTCAATTTCTTTTTGCAAAGAAAATATATTTAACAGTAACTTATATTTAATTGTGATGGCTAATTAGAAGGAAACTATAAACTTCTGACAAAAAGCAAACACATATTCCCAAGTGGGCTTCTATTTTCTTGTGTATCAATTACAGGCACATCTTACTTTGTATCTCATCAAGAATAGCTTGATGGTGTTCTAGCAAGCAACCAGGCATGGTAGCTCTCCAAGAAGCTCACCAAAGGACATTTAAATATGGGGAAGCAGATTAAAAGTTCAGTAAATAATTCAAAGAACTGAAAATGACTCTAAATGCTTCAGCAAAATGACAACGGTGTAACACTGACATGGCTTTAAAGTACCTGTTCCAAATGGGATTCCCTAGTGCGTACACCCCACCAGCCACCAGCCTGCAAAATCTTCACGTTCAGCATCCACACACACACATGACATGGGAACAAAATGAGATGGGAGTTATAATGGGGAATCTGGATACTTGGAGGCCACTGTGGGCATTGCCCCAGCATGAGCAATGAGTAGGTGACCGATGACAGCCTACATGGCTTCACTAAGGGCAAATCCTGCCTGATGAATTTGGTGGCCTTCTACAACAGCGTTACAGCAATGGTGGATAAGGGAAGAGCAATGGTCGTCATCCACATGGACTTGAGCAAAGCATTGGATACTGTCCCACATGAAAACCTTGTCACTAAATTTGAGACACATGGATTTGATGGATGGACCACTTTGTGAATAAGGAATTGGCTGGATGATCACACTCAGAGCGCTGCGGTCAATGGCTCGATATAGAGGGCAGTGATGAGCCAACTGTACCCTGGGCTGCATCCAGAGCAGTGTGGCCAGCAGATGGAGTGGAGGGAGGGGATTCTCCCCCTCTGCTCTCCTGAGACCCCCCCCTGCAGTGCTGTGTCCAGCTCTGGGGACACCAACAGACAAAGGACATGGATCTGTTCAAGCAGGTCCAGAGGAGGCCACAAAGATGCTCAGGGGCTGGAGCAGCTCCCCTGTGAGGACAGGCTGAGAGAGTTGGGGGTGTTCAGCCTGGAGAAGAGAAGGCTCCGGGGAGACCTTAGAGCGGCCTCCCAGTACGGAAAGGGGCTGCAGGAAAGGTGGGGAGGGACTCTTGGTCAGGAGGTGTAGGGATAGGGTGAGGGGTAACGGTTTTAAACGGAAAGAGGGTAGATTTAGGTTAGATACAAGGAAGAAATTCTTCCCTGTGAGGGTGGTGAGACACTGGCAGAGGTTTCCCAGAGCAGCTGTGGCTGCCCCCTCCCTGGCAGGGTTCAAGGCCAGGCTGGACGGGGCTTTGGGCAGCCTGGGCTGGTGGAAGGTGTCCCTGCCCAGGGCAGGGGGGTGGGACTGGAGGATCTCTAAGGTCCCTTCCAACCCAAACCAGTCTATGATTCAGTCTGGCAGCAGGCACATCAGAATCCTCTGGGCTCATTGCTCCCAAGGACACTCACACATGTATGGTTTTATGCATGTGAGCAACCCAGCAAACTGAGTTTTTCATCCCACTTTCTCCACAACCATACAGATTTAAGCTATTAATGGAGAAAGAAAGAAAACTCACCTTAATGTCCGACTGGTATAGCTGCCGGAGGTCCCAGAGAATATTTAACAATTAGCTCTTACAGAGCATTGTAGGAAGAAACCCTGCAGCCTGGTGAGGTTTAAAGCCAGTATTTCACTGTCAGAGACAAGAAACTGCTCTGGTTATTGGCTCAAACTGACTTCATGTCCAGTTAACAACCATATCCAATAAACTATCTGTCACTTCTGTTATTTTGTCATTTGCAGGGATACTACAAATTTTCATGCATTTATATAGTGAGTAATTTATCAGATACGCTCATAAATACTCAGATAATCTAAAGAGCAGTAAATGCTTAGTCATTGCTGAGAAGCACTACAGAAAATCTGAAAGACTGAAGGGGAACAGTGTTGTCCAAATGATTTCCATTCTGCAGCTCTGCCCTGCTGTGGAGTGCTGTGTTTGCACGGTGAAGCTTCTGGGATTTTATAGATTATTCTTTAAAATTTCATCTAGTAAGTGCAGTTCAGTTTAATAAACCGATAAATATTCCTGAATGAACATAACAGATTGTTATAATATCTGGCATTAAAATTTAGGAGTAGATAGGTGCAAAGAAAATAAAAGATGAAGTTTTGCCCTACCAATCAGGAGGGAAAAAAAAAAAAATCCTCTGAGCTTTCATCAGAATTTCCCCACTTCATGTCTTAGCCAATGAAAAACATGATGTAGTGGCAGTGGTATTACTGTTGCCTACAAATCTCACCATGAAGCAGATGCATCCTGAGATTAATTTTGCAGTTACCACCAGAATCTTACACATAATTTATCTTCTGAAGCTGTTTTGTTTATTTTTAATACAGCTTATTTGACAGATCTCACACAATTAAAACATAAGACAGATATAAAATCATATTTTCCATTTTTCATCCTGCAGTTAAAAAAAAAAAAACAAACCTAGCAAACTTTCTTGTCAGAGACTATTGAAAGACACAAATACATAATTTTTAAAGATCAACCTAAATGGATTGATTTTATGACAAAATAAATTATTCAACAATGATAGCGACCAAGGGGAACCCAACACAAGTGGAAAGATTTAAACATAGATTGCAAACATACAGGTACTTTAATTAAAAAATTAGAGGCAAGGGTGTGTTTTGTCTGTCATTTAAAAAAATATATTTCACTGTGAGAATAGATATGAGAGACATATATACACAGACACAGAGACACATCTGCTTCCTTGCCAGTGTGCTGCTTAAGCCAACCTGAACGGCAAAAGCCAACCAACACTAGCTCTAAGTATGAAAAATTAGAAAAAAACCTGTTACGCAGGAAATTGGGGTCATAGCTTCCTCCCATGAAAATGGAGGTGAACCATTAATGACAATATAACAACAAGGTCTACACTTCTAAGAACCCCTATAACGAGAAAATTAGTTCTGGATTGATGGGCACAGGTCTTACCAGATTCCTGTCAAAAAGACCAGCTTGAACAGAAACAGGCTGCCTCTAACCTCTCGCTGTCAGTCACTGTGCCCTAAGCACAGGGGCAGCCAGGCGTCGCAGCTACAGCCTAAAGCCAAGGCACAAACTAGAGCCCTTCTTTTTCCTAATTACAAAACAGAAAGAAAACGTCTTCTAGTTATGCATCTTCCTAACAATCACCTTCTTTGATTTTTCTAGACTCCTCTATCCCAATAGATTCTTCTACTTAAAAAAGAACAAAAATCACAAGCAAGATAACCTTGTTTTTACTGGCAGATGTTTGTTCTTTCTCTGAAGAATAAATTCTCAGGCCTCTGCAAGAAGGACAAGTTTGGCTTTGCAATCCTAAATCAAGGAGCCTTTCTTCTTCCTTTCAGTCCCTGTCCAACTTCCCGTTGCGGACACTTCCCTCTCATCGGTTAAAGAGAGTAAACACGTTAGATTCATTACAACACCTTTCCTCTTCCAGAAAGGTTCCCAAACAGCCTTTGCATAATTTGGCTTCAAAATTCTGAGTGATCCCAACTGCCAGTAAAATTGATGAGAAATGAGTGCGCTGCAACTTGCAGGATTAGGTCCATTCAGCAACACTCATGCATCGTCACACCACTGTTCTCAGTGCAGAAGTGAAACCACCTCCAAGATGAAATACAGAAGAGCAACCTCATTCTTCCCTTCTTATTCTTCAAACACCGCAGCAGATCCCAAGTGGGAGGGGAAGGGGGAAGTGCTCTCCAGGTTTGAACATGTCTCTGAAATAGTTTCCTGCTTCCAAACCCCATTCAGTATGACACTAAACGAGGGGAAAAAAAAAAAAAAAAGGTGTGTCTTAAATTCAAAAATTAATCTGCCTTATAGTTTGAAATAACAAATACTGTACATAAAGGACAATGTCTCCAAAAGGGAAATGCATCATTGTGCAAACAGTAAAATACAATCCATGAATCACAACAATATAATAGTTAAGAAACCTGATGAATCTAAAAATAAAAGAAAAAAGGTATCGACAACTCTCAAATAGAAGTAGGTTCAGCTAGTCCTTTTGATAATGATTTTTTAAAGCATAAGAAAATCAGATCAAATACATTATGAAATAGATATTCTACTATAATAATTTAAGAGGAAATTGAAAACAGATATTAAAGGGCTATATGAGATAGAAAGAGACTGCTACTGATAATTGCTAATTATAAGCATTACTAAGGCATTGCCATGTGTGAGTTATAGGTCAATCCCTAACTCTGGACCTTATTCCATATTCTCTCTCTATATAATAGTGACACATCTGTCCTGTTGTAGGAAAGGTTTCCTCAGCACTTCCACTATAAGCCTCTTACCGGGACTTGAAACTTTGTCATAAAAAAAAATGTGCTTCAGAATAAAAACTGGCACGTAAAGTCTCAGCCTATTAAAACTACAGTAAGTGTGTTGCAAATATAAAATCAAGACAAGGCTGAGGTTGAAAGGGACGTGTGGAGATCACCTAGCCCAGGATCCTTGCTCAGAGCAGGGCCACCTACAACCCGCGGGTTGCTCAGAGCTGCGTCCAGTCGAGACTTGAGTAACTCTACACATGGAGAATCCAAAACTCGTCCAGGCAACCTGTTCCAGTGTTTGATTACCCTTACAGTAAAAAAGATTGTTCTTATGTTTATGTAGGTTATATTTTATTACATAAAACCCAGAGGAGGCCCCGTCCAGCTGCAGGGCTGCGTGAATGCTGCTGCAGAGCTGCACAGGCAGGACCACAGCAGATGGCTGTACGGCAGCTGCACGGTCGTGGTTTTCCACCACCTTGTCATGTGAACGTGTCTTAAGGGTCTCAAGCCAAAGCAGCTTTTGTGATGAGAAAATTGAAGTATCACGCATTTTTCCAAGATAATGAGTCAGCAGCAGAGATGCATAAAAACCATTCTGATCTTTTCTTTCTGGAGCCTTGATTCACGGACAGCCCTGAGCTTTTTTTTTCCTTCTACTTGTCTGCAGCCTCTCACAAGAGCACGAATGGAGCAGAGGGAAGCATGCACTGTTAGTAGGATTACTCAGAAAAGCTTTTTTCTTTCGGATGTTGGTTTAGCACATTATCTGAAAACGTACAACGACAGTCTACTCATTAATCTAATCTCCACGTTGCTTCGACACAATTTTACTACATTTTGGATCATTTTCTCAAATTGCATCAGCAAAGTTCTCAACTTGTTTTTTGTCAGTCCACTGTGGAAAAGTTACTACTAGTGATAAACTTTCAAATCTTACAGGCAATTATAGGATCAGCCATGCATTACTCTTTACCTGCTTGTTCTATCGCTTCAATCTCCTTTCCAAGTCTTCCATTATCTCGAGAAGATGCTCACAAATCTTTTGTACAGTTTTCCCTTTATCTGTGGGAAGTCTAACTTTTTTTGGTCCCTCTAGTTTTTACCAGCCAATGCTCAGTCATCAATCATCACTGAATTTTTGAGATTTTTAATGAAAGGGATATTCACATTTCCTTTTTTTGTTTGTTTTTTTTTGGTAACATCTGTACACCATCTCTTTACTGTGATAGCCATTACATACTTAGAAGACAGATAACACGTTAACTCTGGCAATGGAGCAGACATGCTACTGTGTATTCGAACTAAAGCTCTACTCAGGACCCATTTGAAAACGGCGTTATGACATTCATTAATTCTCTTATTGCTCATGTATTTCTTGGAGGCCACAAAGGCAATATAAAAGCATGCATATGGATATGTTTAATACTACTGGTATCCTGGGCTGACATAGCTCTGCAATCCATACATACTCTCAAGAAGTACTCTGGATAAAATAGATGCCAGCTTTATTGATTTCATTCAGGACTTAAGACACTGGCAAAGACTCAGGTATGAAAGTGTTCTTTGAATTCTCTCATCCAGAGAAGAGTCAGAGTCTTCCTCCCCAACACTAAAAGCAACAGGTTTGCATTCTGTGTCTGCAAATCCAGTGCTGCCACAGAGAACTTAATACAGACTTACTTGGTTGCTTTGTTAAAAGACTGATTCCACTCACATACACACAGAAAGAAAGAAAATCCATACTGAGAGAAGGCTCTAATTAACAGATCTCTCTTCAGCACAGATGAGTACCCAGAGATGAAAAGGCTCAGATTACCTACTTCATCCTTATAAAGTGCAGAAATTAAACTCTGATCAGCTTTGGAAAAGCATTCCGTTGCATTTAGGTAAACCATTAACAAATGTACATTTCATAACTGACACCAAAATAGGAATTATTACTTAAATTTTGGTATTTTGATCAGACATCTTATGAACCTTCACAGGATCAATATTGTCTCTCTTTTTTTCTTCTTCATAAAAACATTTATCGTCTGGTAAGGATGATATGTGCTCTTTAGTATCCTTACTACTGTATCAAAATCAAGATCTTTCATGTCCTTCTGCCACAGTCAGTGTTGAAAGCATTGGGATATTTGCCACTCTGCTTCCCATTCCCCCAAAACTAACCATCAATCCCCCAAGAGAGATAAAATTTTTCATTTTAGAACCAGAGACAGGGTTTTTTTTTACCAATTTACATGCTGAACTGAACTTGCCCACTCTTGTTCCCAAATTTTCAGACCTCGACTGGTCTTAGTCTGAAATATCTGAACTCCATGATCATGATGGCCTTACCTCTTTCTGATTCAGGCTTTGGGGAAAATAGATGATTTTAGAGATTTCTTAGATTACAAACTTGAATCTTAAATATCGGTTCATCATGCTTTTCACACTTCCTGTACTTTATTAGAGCTGTAAGAAACGTAATGATTGTTTTCATCTGTTTCCTTAGAATTAAGCTAAAGGGTTCTCATTATAGCCAACATTCAGAAAAACCTCCTTTCCAAACTGTGCTCAGCTTTTTTCATTGTCAGTATAAAATAACCTGTCTTGTGCAGGCAGTTGAATTTGTTCTAGATTTTGTCCAGCATATGCAACAAATACACTTTGAAAACCTTAAATGGTTCCTACAAAAACATTTGTTCCTTGTGAAGGAAAACATATCCATAATGTTGACTACGTTGATAAAAGCTCCTGTGAAGGTGAAGTACGGGTTCCAAAGAGAGGGAGATTTTGCTGCAATGTAACTTTGTGTATGCACACACTACCTGGGACAAGCCTTTTCTGTTTCCAACGTCCAGCTGCCCAGACGCTTGCAGGCTTGGTTAGAAGAGGCACACGTAACCCCAGAGTCTGGGGGTGCAAACTCAGACTGCCCTCATGCCAGACCTCTTCTTCAGCACAGATCCCCAGAAAGTATAATATAATAGTAGTAATTTTTTCCAATTCCTTATAGTCACATCAACATAATTAATGAGAAAATCTGATCCCAGACAGATTACCTTTACTTTTCACTCCACATCTTCCTTTACCAGTTTCTCTCTAGGTCTTCCTCTGGTTTGGGTGCTTTGGAAGCAAATATCCCAGTCACTCCTACTTGTGGTCTTTTATGTTGAGGAGCAGCCACAGGGAGCACAAACCAGATTCCTCTGGTATGAAACAAAACTGGAAGACTGCCACTAATGTACTTCAACTACCAATCGATATGTGATCCATCGGACCAGAGTTTTTCTGAACTGCATATAACACAGGCACTGGGAGCTCAGCGCTTAACTACTCTGCTTTACATCTCTGGTCTCACTGCACCACACTGCCAGAAATGAGGGCACAGACTTGCAGAGTGCCCTCTGTGCTCTACTGCTCCCTTGCACAGTCTCAGCCTCAACTTTCCAAAGGTCTCAACCCACTGCTTTATCGCTACACAAAAATACTGGCCAAGGACCATGCTGCCATTTATTTCAATTACATTTTAGTTCAAATAAATTGTGTGGCAGTTTTACTTTTAAATTAAATATACCTCAATGTTTTACTTAAACAGTGTTTCAGAAGAGACGGGTGATTTATTCTGAAGATGTTCAATGCTAGTATTAGGACAGTAAAAATTCGGCTGAAGCTACTTATTAAGTAACAAGGAGCAGGTGTGGGGTTTTGGGGTCTTTTGTTGTTGTTTTTGCTTTTACAAATTCTGAACTGTTCATCCAAGATGTGAAGTTTATTTTCAAGCTTCTTATAACTCTGACGAGTGTTTCATAATGGCCTGCTCATCTAGCCACTCTGCTGATCTTCAGCGAGAGCCTTGCATCACCCCAGTTTATTTCTGTAGGTGTAAGTCTTCAAGGTGTATGTGATTGGTTTCCATCAGCTCTGAACACCGGTTACCTACAGCCCTCCGTCCAGCCCTGGGTTGTTCACTGCCTCCCGCACACGTGGGACTGTGAGCAACAACGCACAGACTGTGAGAAGGGGATCCCTCACATACAGAGTTCAGATATGAAAACAGTCTGGAGATCGATCTTGAAGATCTCTCCCCCCGGAATCCTCATCTTTGGCAGTCTCCTATGCTTCTGTCTGCTCTTTTGGTACTTTGGGCTTCTGTTTCTCCCCCTGCTCCCCTACAGTTGTGCACTGTCTCATCTGTTCCAGTGCCCCCTGTAAATCCCTGCCAAACCAGAAGTGCAGAGATAGCAAAGCCCACACCAAACTGTCCCACAGCTGAGATGGCCCCTTCAGCCTGGACTCTGACAGAAATATGAAATTGTAAAGGTGAATAGGTCAATGAACGTAAGTCCAACTGAGGCATATTCAGCCCCCTCAGACGTTACAGTGACTCTCTGAACTGTACAGCAACTAGTGCTAATGTCTTCCAAACACCATGGAAAGAATATACTTTCATTGATATGCTGTTCTGATGGATTTGTGGAATGAAAGTCACTGCATAGCTGCATTCCTGAGACAAGTTTTATACCTCATTAATGCCGTACATAAGCTGTACAATTATACATCCATATGTCACTGCCAAATTTATACACTTTTACATACTGTTAAATTAAGATGGTTTCATTTCATTGCTCTGCAAATGGACTTTTGAAAGTGTATTTCACTCAGATTTTTGTGTAGCACTGACAGGCAAAGACATGAGAGACACGGGGTTCCTTATGTAAATGCAGCACCTGCAATATGCCCTGAAATAAAAACCATGGCACTGACAAACACTGAATTTTTACAGTCTTCCAATACAGCAACCTTTTCAGAGTGTAGGCTGCAGGCCAGTGTCCCCTTCCCCCATCAAAAGGCACCGTTTTAGAACCAATTCCACTGGATTATGCTATCATACACTGCAATGCCTCTTGATCTGACCCACTTCAAAGGGGGGTTTTGTTGTCACTTTTGTTTTATTTTTTTACCCACTGGAAGACATCTGATCCAAAGCAGCAGGAGGATTACAGTGCTGTCTAATAAGAATAACTTTTCAATTTATAGTGAATAATGAATACACACTACTGGACACTGATGCTTAGCAGACTGAACGAAGAACCAGCAGAAATGGGTTCTGTCCCTTAAGGCAAAAAGGCAAGGGGGAAAAAGAAAAAAAAAAAGAGGGAAAAAAAAGATTTTAGCTGATATTATGTATTTATCTTTCCATCACACAGTCTGCTTTTACACCTTTGGTTGCCATTTTTTTCCCTCCTCAAAGAGACCGATTTGTTGCCTACACTCTCCTATCAAGGGACTAGACTATTAGCTACAGAATGGCGGAAGACTCACTCTATGTTTGAGAGGCAGACGGTGTAAGACAACCACAGGCACAATACAGGACCATGGTGCTACAGCAAGCAAATTAAAATTACTCTCTCCATTTAGTTATCGGTGTGCTGTAGGAACTTGAACACAGCACTTCACATCTTGTGTTTTAAGTGCTAGAACATGCTGAAGTGATCCCTGAGAGGTCTGAAGTACTCATACCTGGCTTGTGTCAGCACTAGCGTGGCCAGCAGGGACAGGGAAGGGATCTGACCCCTGTGCTCGGCACTGGTGAGGCCGCCCCTCGATTCCTGGGTTCAGTTTCGGGCCCCTCACTACAAAAAGGACATTGAATGACTCGAGCGTGTCCAGAGAAGGGCAACGGAGCTGGTGCAGGGTCTGGAGCACAGGTCGTACGGGGAGCAGCTGAGGGAACTGGGGGGGTTTAGTCTGGAGAAGAGGAGGCTGAGGGGAGACCTCATCACCCTCTACAGCTACCTGAAAGGAGGGTGCAGAGAGCTGGGGATGAGTCTCTTTAACCAAGTAACAAGCAAGAGGACACAAGGGAATGGCTTCAAGTTGCACCAAGGCAGGTTTAGACTAGATGTCAGGAAGCATTTCTTTCCAGAAGGGGTTGTTGGGCGTTGGAATAGGCTGCCCAGGGCAGTGGTGGAGTTCCCATCCCTGGAGGGGTTTAAGAGTGGGGTTGACATAGCGCTTTGGGATCTGGTGTAGTTGGGAATGGTCAGTGTGAGGTTAACGGTTGGACTGGATGATCTTCAAGATCCTTTCCAACCTAGATGATTCTGTACAGTCTATCTTCCCAACAGTGGCCAAGTAACAGACATCACTGGTGCTCCTGGGTGCTCTCACTGCCCTTAGTTCCGTGCTATTACCCAGGAAATTCAAAATTACAGTCCTTTACCTTTACCAGACCAAGAGACAGAGCTACAAATTTCAAAGGCAATGTTGTCTTCTCCTTGTTCATTTTCCCCAGCAAGGCAATCTTGGAAGTGGCTTAAGCGAGCCCCTAAAATTGACCCATTTGCAAAGTTTGTATAGTTCTGACAAAACAAAAGCTATAGGTTTTTGTGTAGAACAGTATCAGGAAACCATGCAGGATCATATGTATTGTTACACAGCGTTACAATTCACAATTCTGTAACAATAAATAAAGCTGCATGTAGGGTGTGAGGGAAAAGAGCTGAGGGGTGGGGTATTTAGTAAGGAGCAGTCAAGAGGCTTAAAGGAACTATGAAGAATATCCTGGATGGATTCTTTCCAATAGGTGACTGCAGAATGTCTCTGCAATTGCTCTCCCTTGTTTTAAGAACAGAGATGCATTTGTTGCATGTAGCTTGTTTTTACAACGAAGACAGATGGAAAGCACGTAGGGCTGTTACTTTAATACAGCTGCTTACACATGAAGCTGAATTATATGAGAAAAGCTGCACGAAAAGGATCAAAATGATGAAATGCATCTGGCTTAGCACAGCAGTAAACATAGGAAAATGTATTATGGTAGTTCAATTACTGATAGGATACTAGAGCCTATTCAAGACTTAATATTTAATTATCTTTAGACTACATCAGTTAAGCTGCCAGCAGCATGTGTAGAGGGTACATAGGTGGACATCTGCTACAGACTAAGAATGCCATACACCAACAGAGCTGTTGCCACAAACATAGAAAGAAATTCAAGAGCTAGTATTACAGCCGCATCTTCCACATAAAACATAGTGACCACAGTGACACGTAGCTTGGATCACAGTGCTGCTGTAGTGGGCAGAAGACAAACTGCACTGACTGGGGATCCACTGGAGGTGAGCAGTGAATCCTGGGGTAAGGAAGATGAAACAGCACTGTCTAAACCATCTGCACTCAATCACCCAGAAATCCCACTGAAACTAAGCTTACGTGTATCTCTCAGATGCAAAACACTGTTGTAAAAGATCACTCAGATTGCAAAGTCAATCCAGTTAAGCTTAGTTCTGCTTCTTTGAATCGATGTATCACAACACTGTGCATGCATAATTCTACAAACACATGCTTTTTTTTCTACGCCAGAAGCATCATCACGCGGACAACTCTCACAGACAGCAGACCCAAGTACCCCTCTGATCTCAGTCGCTGCTACCCAAGCAGACACTGCCCACACCAGCCCGGTGGGAACTCACTTGATTAAACTCTTATATACTCCCTTGCCTACAGCCTTCCTCCAGCAATTCCATGTCACTCCTTTCTTCACCTCACTACTCCTTATTTTAGTTTCCAGTGCCCTTTGCCCAGGCAAAGCATCTGCCTTGAGCTCCAGTCCCTGCTGTGTTCAGTCTTCGGGGGCTATTCTACCTCAGTGCCACAGCAGAAGCACTCCAGCAATGGAGCGTTCACTTGCCCAGTCTAAGTCAGGGTGCCTTACTGGTGCCACAAAGCAGCTGCTGGTCTGAACATACACCTGAGCTAGGGCAGGTCCAGGAAAAGTGGTATCTTCTCACTTAGAAGCCCACTCAGCCTCTAACAAAGCACATGCAGATAAAATCAAAGTCGATAACGTGACTAGATTTAACTGGATTCTTATAAGAACAAAAGAGACTCACTCCCAGCAACAAAGCAACCCTCTGGACAAAGTGTCTGGTCTGAAATATGAAAGTGCAAGAGTTTTTCAGCCAACAATTAAGAATGTAATCTCCTTCCAAGAAAAAGCTCAGTTATTTCTGCTGACAAAGTCTCAGATTCATCCCATAGCAGCAGCCAAGCATACTTCAGCTTGACACAGCTCAATTCAGTGGAAACAAATCTTACAAAATGGACACACAAGGTAACCTTAACTGGAGGAAGCACAACCAGCTACGCTTACAGCACAACTTCCAGGCTTGCATTTCTTCTGCACCGAACAATGACAGCAAAGCACAGTGCAGCTAAGTGCATCAATTTTTAATGATCTTTGAGAGGTTAAAGAAGTTAAAGAGGACAACAAATTTCTTCCTATCTGAGCCATATGTCTAAAATGGTGAGGAATGTGAGCATCTGCAGTGGACTGAAAACACCTTCTTGCACTCCACAGAATTTTGAGAATTCTTCACACCCTTCTAAGAGGCACCAAGTAAGAGTGATGCTGCACCATTACTGTTCCTTCGCTGATAACTGGTCAGTCTCACAAATGCAATCTCAGAAGCAGCGATGTCATTTTTCAAGTGGATTCCTTCATGATACTAGAAAACTGAAAATGTAGGGTTTGTGTTTGCAGATTGTGCACAATTTGAGTGCGGAATTGTCCAAATCTGGTGTGACCACTGATCCTTTTTGCCATTGATAACCAGTGTATTTTATCCACCCTTTAGGTTGCTAAGTGCACGGGGGAGACTTACAGCAATTGATAATGGAAAAAGAGATTTAGTAATTTTGTGGGAAGAAGCTGAAACTTCTTGTTCCTTCATGTCAGGTCTCCAGAGCAGTTAGAATTTTGTACAGTAAATGAACCTTGAAGATTTGTTTAAACTAAACCTGGATTTTCCCAACTAATTTTTTTTTAAATCTTTTTTTTTTAATACAAACCATTTCTTTGTACCTCTGTTCTCCAAGGTCATATAACGGGGATTTAGGGTTGTTGGGTTTTTTTTCTTTGTTTGGGTTTAGGGGTTTTTTTTTAAACATAATGGCTTCCTTCTGCATTTTTTTTTGGCTCTAACCTACAGCGTGGGTTAAAGATGCAAATATTAAAATGCAAAGTCAAACACAAGTTATTTTCACAAGCACTAATGTAAAAAATTGCCTATTTTCCTGTTTTCTAGACTAATATTTACCATCTTTGACAGCCTTATTGCTGAGCAGATTGCTGCATATTTCAGCATTATCTTTTAACAACTTGACAGATCCACCTATTTTCCTGTGATTATTTTATCCCAAGTTAGAAGTCTAATAGTTCCTTTTCAACACACTGAATCACAGGATTTGTAGCACAGCATAGAGTCCTGTGATTTATTGTTAATATTTTGATGATGCTTTACAGAGCATATTTGGGTTTCCAGCAGTGTTGCTTTGTTTGGCCTGATCTGCTCAGAAATACAGCCGGCAGTCTCAGTAACCTCAGGATGATATATATTCTAACAGCAGAAGCACAAGTCAGGCAGCCATCTGAAAGACTTGAATTGAAGATCAGAAGGTCACTCGGGAACCACTGACTACTGCAGCAGCAAGGAGCACATGCTTTCTTAGAAGAGAAGGAAATCTTGGGCAAGTTAATTCCGGATATTCAGTAAATGCCAGCAATTTCTAGTGTCAGCTGTCAGTCATTTAAATACACAACACAGGAGCAGGGGATGGATAGCTAAAAATGCACACAGATATAAGGGGCATATATGGTTCCCTACAGTAAGTTCTGTTGTAAATGCAAGCAAAGGACTAAAGCAAATTGCTTTAATAGCAATTATCCTTTCAAGGAAGTGCATCATGCACAAATTTTGCCACCCAAATCCAGAGTGTAAAAGACTCTCTATGTTGTTCTTTTATTCACTTGAGCTTTCTGTGTCTTCAGATCATAACTGGTAGTTCTACTAATTATTTCCAGCTAGGTTCCTAAGGTTATTACAGAAATGATTTTGCACCCAGTGAAGCACACCAGAAGCTTTATTTATTTTCATAATGATTGCATATTCATAGGAAGTAAGACTGGAAGGGACCTCCTGGGTCATCAAATGCAATTCCCTGCTATCACAGGCAACCACATAATATAACCCCTTCATAAATGAACAAGTTCCATCTTAGAAGTAATTTGGTTTCTTGTCCCCACTACTCTAACCGGAAAGTTGCTCCAGAACCTCACCGCTCTAATGTTGAGCAACCTTCTCAATACCAAATTAAATTTATTTGCAGAAAGTTTATTTCAGTTCTGGTGCCAACGCTGCCCCCTTTAACTCAAACAACTTTCTATGTTTTATTTGGTCCATTTACAGAGAGCAACCGCAACCTCTCCCATTCTACTACTGTTGTGCCTTACAAAGTACACTATATAGCCGCACAATTTCTTATGTACTAAACTAGCTTCATTAATTTACAGACTCTTTTTAAAGACCTGTGAAACTCTGTGTCACATTAGAGCACCCAATTTGAGGTTTTTTTAGGGTAAGACATCCTGATCTATTGGTGCTTTGTTCATCAGATCAATTTATAATCAACTGACAATGCATGAAAAGAAACACAAACCACTCTGTCTAGCGGCATGCAGATGAACACTATGGAGACAGCTGAAGCCTGTAGATGCCTAAAATGGTGAGTGAAAACTGCTTATCACTACAAGATGTTAAGTAGAAGGTGTATTTTTCTATGTGCCTCATCACACCAGCAAGTATGAGACAGGGTTTTGTTAGCCTAAGCCATAACTAGGCAAATATCTAGTCAGGGCATGTATAGGGAAGGGGAACACTTACTACCGAGACCCCAAGGCCACATCTGCCTCTCTGGGAGTGGAGACAGAGGATGGAGACACAATGCGAAAGGAGGGCCAGGAGGCTCCTAGTCGCTGTGTGCTCTTTCGTCTCTTGCTGCACTCACTGCTCACCGCAGAGTGACATGGGACAAGAGGCAGCTGTATCAGTCCTCAGATAGGAGCGCCAGGAGTAGGAAGACGGAACTGTGCTATGCCCCGCGCATCCAGCCTGCACTCTTCAGAAAAGCTGAGCATTTTACAAGAACTCTGAATGCTTGTGTGCATTTCCTATGGGCATCTGTACCTTGACACAGCTGTGGGGCTGGAGCTAAGAAAAACAGTTTTGAACCAGTAAGTTACAAAATATAGCCCCAGAGTTCCACTGACATCAGACCCGTAAGTTTCTTGTGGAAATTCTCACTGGAATAACAGCAAGGAAATCATATTTTGTAATTTGATGGCACCAGGGCTTAATTCACATTAAAATAACTATCCAAAGTCTTTACTAAAACAACCTTCAGGATATGTTGTTTTACCCTCTGTCCTGGTTCAGCTAGGATAGGGTTAAGTTTCTCTCAAGCAGGGGGAAGGGATCTCCAGCCGGGTTATCCATACCATGCTGAGGTCAGGTCCGGCACGGCAGCGTGGGAAGCTTTCCTTGGTGGCTCTGGTTGCGGGAAGCAGGCGTGCGGGCTGGCTGTGTCTGTTGCGGTATTTCTCTGTATATCTTTTGTCTTGTTCACTGTCGTTACTGTTTATTGTTCTTGTTATTGCTACTGTTGTTCAGATTGTTTATTACGCTGTTGTATTAAATTTCTTCTTATTTTAACCCGGGGTCCGTGCCCTACTTGTGTCCGAGGTGAAGGAGGGACAACAGCAACGTGATCTCCAGTCCCGGCAGGGCCAAAACCAGCCCACCCTCCTTTTCTGTACCGTAGCATAGATGACAATTGTACCTACCTGTATACACACATGTAGCAAATTAACACTTTTTGCCAATTTTAGCAACATATACATATATAAGTATCTAGGTAATTACAATAAGCTATAGCAGGCTCCTCTGGGAACGAGGAATGGAAAGGCGTAAGTTCAGAATGATTACAGAAGGGTTGCTACTTATCTCTAGTTTGTCCAGGTGAAACCCCTTTCTGGGTTTATTTTAGGTCAGCAATCTGTATGAAGTATAGATGTTGCAGATGATGTAGATATTTCACATATTATACAGCAGTTGCCTCTGAAAGATACTTGATGGGGATTCAAATGTCACAGACCTAAAACTCTTGTGTCCTAAAAGGTGCAGAAGTGTTCTTTGTACTTAAAAATAAGTAGAAAACCACATAGTGGAGTCCTGGACACCTTCAGAACAGGGAAGATCCATTTACCACGACACTGACAAGTATATTTATAACTTAGCAAATATTGATAGGCTTAGAAGGGAACTTTGAGTTATTCTCTCAACTAAATCAGAACATAAGAGATTCTGGTTACAAATACTATAATGTAAACCAAACTGTGAAATCATTTGAGCAACAAGCTCTGAAAACCAGAAGAGAAAGATGAATGATTCAGAAAGATTTTTTGATCAATAAGGTAGAAGCAAAACACATTACTAAATATGAGGTCTGGCAGACAGGGAGAATAAGAAACCTTAATAAACCTGTTTGTGTCAACTGATAACCAGGTAGATTTGAATCAAGATTATGATAATTTAAAAAGCAGACAGTTGGAAGAGGAATACAAGTTTGAATTACCAGAAGATATACGTGCACAGCGTGAATTTTACAGAGAAGATTAGGAATACTTATTGTGAAATAGCCTGATATGAGCTCTTAGATTGCTTAATAAAAGTGTGTTAACAATAACGTCAGAAATGAAAGAAAAGCACCTGTAAAAAACTGATAGGTTTGAACTGGGCGCAGGCACTGTGGTAAGATTATGAGTTATCTTAACATAAAGATAAGACAGTGTTATCAGAAACTGGATTCAAAGAACAAAATTAAAGAGAAAAAAAGAATTGCTGATAGGACAGTTATCTTCTGCCAAGGTAACAGCTATTTTTTCCACATAAATCTGTACTTTTCCATATGTAGAAAAGGATATGGAAAACCAACAAGAGGAAAAATATCTCCCAGTTCCTGCCTTCACCCCAATATACCCCAGAGCTGGAGAGGTTAATGCCTGGCAGTGCTTGCGCGGGGCTCACTGGAAGCAGCACAGCTGCAGCTCTTGCAATGCTCCTCTGCTCTACAACTCCGCTGAAAATTGCCTGGTAAGAGGCACCATGCTGAAAGCTGTCACACTCAAAACAACTCCTGTTGAGTTCAGGAAGAGTTAAAGTACTAACCTATTGCCTCAGCTTCTAACCAGTGTATTGACAGGGAATAGGAAGATACTAACTTTGGAGACATCAATTTAAATTTGCTCCACAATAGGAGGCAAGTCATTTAAGTTCAGGCTTTACAGCTGAGGGAACCAGAAACAGGATCCTGAATCAGGTAAGTCTTCGTACAGACGTCCCCAGAGCAAAGCCCTGCACATACTGCTTCACCTTCCAGGGTGTTTCAGTACAGAGTGGCTGCACTTGCCACAGGTGCGACTGGACAAATGCAAAAATGGGGCAGGCACTCAGTCAATCGCAGCAGTGCACGTCTTCCCTTGGGCTGAAATCATGGCAAAGGTCTGGAAGAGCTTTTAGCACACTTGTTCTTCCTTACCTCTAGGTGCCATCCTAAATAGAGGGAGAGTCTGAGCTCAAAACTATGACAACATGATCCTAAGTACTTCCAAAGTTTTCTAAGAAGTTTATCTGCATGGGTGGGGAGAGATGGGAGATTAAGCCATAATAACTGGAAAAAAATCCCCCCCCCCCCAAAAAAAAAAAAAAGTAGTGAAAAATACAGCTCTCCTGCTCTCTGTCTCTCCACTGACAAAAATGGATATTAATATTGCCTAATTCGAAGAGAAGAGTGACGTGATCCAAGATTACTACAGCTATGAACTGCTATATAAGCATAACAAATGGCTATATATTCCCACCAATTCATCATCACACACTTACAGCTGGATAAAATATTCTTTGTTGCATACTTTTAGCTAAATTAGTGCTAAATATAGCTTTCAGGCAAAATCACATGTACTTTGGTCGGGTTCCTTCAAAAGAATAGTCACAGAGGAAAAAATATGTCCTTATTCATGCAAATCAAAGGAATTTTCAGATGTTGCTTTGGTTGAAATTGTATCTCTTTGACAAGTAGAAGGTTAATATTTCCACAAAATCCTTTTAAAAAGTAGATTGTATTGGTTTTTTCCACGCAGACATTTATGTATTTGTGACTGAATAAGTCTCATTCTTGGTCCAAATATCTGTAAGTGTATCCTAAATGCTTTAAATAAAAATCAGCTATACTTGAGAGTAGCTTGAATAAGGTATAGTGTTCTATAGGTTGAATAATCATAGTTTATAATTGAAAACTTGTCTTTTTGCAGAATGCTAGCTGTCATCAGCAGACATCTTGAGCACTTAAAAGAACATCTCCCATTTTTTCCCGAGGCATCTTCAGGAGCACAAAGAGATGATATCGCTTCCAAAATACGTGTATCAGTGCTTCTGCCATTCTACTATCTATCTTACACGTACCTGCACCCCGCATGTGGTCTGGGCTGACAGACTACTATTTGTACTTTATATTTGCTGGGAGGTTTCCCTGGGGAACACTACGTTCACAGTTATTGTAGAGCTTAGGGTTACAATCTCAGCAACACATCCTGCTTTAATTATGTTCAGACCAGTGCTTTAAAACTATTAATTTCATTCAATCTCCATTTGGACCCTGAAGCAAGAAGCTGAACATCTTGCTACACAATGAATGTCTGAGAGACAGATTTGAAAGTCTCAAACAGATTTCTGCAAATAACAAAAAAGAGGAACAACAACTTCAAACGGTGCCTTTTCCAAACATAAGGTGTCAGTCCCCACATTAAGGATGCAATTCATTTTAAAGACTCCTCATTACACATAAATGTCATAAACCTCTAAGCATTCAGTCCACTCCGTCCTCAAAGGCCTCAGAGGGAGAGAGGGACAACATTTATTAACTTCATAATGTGAAATTAATAAGTCTAGATTCTAGCAAGAAAGATTTGATGCTTCACAAAAGATGCCCTTTTCACTCTTGATGAGATCAATTTATCTAGAATAGACAAAGTAATTTAGAGGGCACAGAAAGGAAAAGTTATCACATAAAGTTATTAAGGAGAATTTAAATCAGAGCTTTGTAAGTCTAACCCACAGTGGAAACTGCAGTTTTTCAAAACTATACAACAAGTGCCATTTTAGGGCTATCCTTCCTACCGATGAAATATTCCTATGAAAGAACCTCCTTTTAATCCCCGTTAATCCGTAAATTGTTTTCATAATCACCATTTATCTAAAATGTGACCAGAATTCTCAGGACTATGGGAAGATGTATAAAGCAACAAAACCAGCAAACAGACATGCTTTAAAGTTGCAAAGTTCAGTCTCACTCAGAACAGTTTCATTAAAAGCAATGACTTCATACTACATCCCTTGCACAGGGCTTGTTTTTCTTTGCATGATTACTCTTCACCTGGAAAGTTTCTCACTGATTGAGGCAATGTGTGTTCCAAGTCAGTTCTCTTGCATGAATTGGCAAATGGGCTGACAAAACATTGCTGTCTTCTCCCTGCTGCTGCTGCACAGCCCCATCCATCATTGTACATGTGATTCCAACACTTCTGAACTTGTAAAGTCGAGTCTCAAAACCTTAACTTTGATATAGTTTCTGTGCAGAGATATCCTAGGCTAAAAGAAATGGAGAAAAACAATAGATTAACCTGAACCTGTTCCTTCATCTCCCTCTAAAATTTCCTAATTCAGCCATACATTAAAGTTCCTCTCAAAGTTTAATAAGCAGAGTTCAATACACAGCACAGAACGTGTAAAGTAAACCAAGGGATTTAAACTTAGAAAATATCTGTAAACCTAGTGGGAATCCATCAACAGTAACAGCAGAGAAATCTGTGATGCAGGTATTGTGGTCTTGTCCCATTTCTGGTGGGGCTAACGTGCTCCTGTTCACAGGCCTTCTCCATTCACGCCATCCTACACATGGTCCTCCAGCACTGCCTTCTCTTCTGCCTCTGCTCCATGCCGTCACACACATGTACCATTCTTCTCCAGGGCCCCATACGGTTCCTGTTTCCATCTCGGTGTCCCACGCCCCACTCCTCTTGGTCTGGTCTTCCTCTCACCATGACATCAACTTGAGTCTCCGCCTGTCCATGCAGCTCTAGTCTACTCCAGCCTCACCAGCTTGCAATTCTCACATCATCTCTTTTGTCCTTCTCTCATCTGTCTCACATCTTCCCTGCTTCTGCCTAACCTTACATCAGCAAGGACAGGAAGAGCATCTCTGGTTTTGCTTTAAGGTCCAGTCTGATTGAAAACCCTAGCCCCAGGGCAAATGTGCTGCAACCCTTGGGCGGTGCTTGCTAGACAGCCGCAAAATCTTCAGAACATTTGTCAGACAATTCTAATAAGCCTTATGCATCATGTAGTTCTGCCAAAGCTGGGAAAACTTTCACACAAATAGCAGCAAGAACACTTCCTGCATTCCCATCAAATTTTAATCTCTTCTCATAGGAGGACACTACAGTTTAATAATGAAACATCTGCAAGTATTTTTAACCAGCACAAAAATGAGTGCCATTCATACTTTGGAACAGCTGAATCTCATTCATTGAGAACTTAATACACATTTTTTTTTTGGTTGTCAAACACACAGGAAAGAGGCACAGTTGGAGTGAAGTTAATTCCTTAAAAAACTCATTTAATATTTTTATATAAAGTGTGGAAGAAATATTCGCCAACATCTATTGCAACTCTGGTATTCAGTATTAAACAGTTCAGATACCATTTGCCCCAAAAGTTTAAAAGAAAAGAAAAAAAATTTACTAACAGAATAAGAAGATACTTTCTATGTCACATTAGAACTACATACTAGCACAGGGCTTTATCACTACAGTAATGAGGAAAGAAAATGATATATATTTAACTCCACTACCATTAAAGATTTAAGATTATTGCAATAATTTTCTGCTTCTCCTTCCCTTTATTGAGCTTAGTCAAACTGATATATTGCTGTGTACTTCATTCATTCCTGCTGATGGATGATATGAAGTACGTAGACAATGCTGATGTCCAACTAAAAAGAGGAATTACAGAAAAGAGAAGATAAGCAGTTGTAGATGATGAAGTGCTGATTAATAGATTGTCCCCCTCCCCATCAAGTCCAAGCCCATATATTAAACTGCCAACAGCATTGCAACTGAATGAACAAGTATTTCTGGAATCCAGAAAATGTTGAGGAGCTGACCTTTCTCAAAATTAATCCTCAATAGCTTCTTTCAAGATTTATTTCTTTCTCTTAGCTTTGGACAAAATCAGTACCACTGTGACCTGAGCTTCATGATTTCTAGCTGTGCATGTATAAAGTACTTTCTGGCCTAGAGGTTTGATATTCTTTCCTTAGTTTTCACAAAAGCACTTCAGGCAGTACTGCTGACTTTAGTAACATTCATTCATTAAGCGTGGGTTCAGAAAGGAGGTTGATGTAATGGAGCTAAGTCACCTTAAGTCATTGAATCAACAGCAGCTCCTATCAACAGTAACAGCAGCTGTTACTAACCTGTGGCTTTGGGGAAATGAGATAGTACACCTACAGCTCCAGATGGGCTTAAGAAAGAAAAGAGAATAATGTTTTAAAGGATGATGGTAGCTCCTGGGGGATGAAACTCACTGAAGGACTGATGAAATTCCACAGGACACACCAAGCACCCGGCATGGCTCCCCACGTGAAGGGTTAAGACCTGCAGTTTGCCTCCTGACACAAGGGGAGTTTCTTCATCCTCACTACCAGGATCAGAGAGGCCTGTAACTTAGGGGTGAGGCACAGCGATAACCTGCAATTTTCCATATTTGCTTGGCAACAAAACATCTGCCCAGAGGTACATAGGGTTCAACAGCCTATACAACATCGAAAAATGGACGGACTTCCCTCATCTTATTTATGCTATAAACAGTGCAGAATCCATCTCCAGTCCCCTCCACAGCCTTGTATGAAGGCCATTTAGAATTTCTCTCCAAGGGAAAGAAATCAAAATCGCCAAGAGATGTGCCAGGTTAGAGTACTACAGAGCAAGGGACAGGAGATGGATACATTGCCTGCTCTTTCCAGTGAGATGCGAGGATGCTGTGTCAATTAAAAAATTTGCAGATGGATAACGTTCTGTCATTCAGAGTGACTGTTAAGTATAATTTTGCAAAATCAGTTTATGAATTCTGGATAGGTATTGTGCTACCCTATGCTTGTGGCCATTAGTGAAGAATTATTCTTTTAATGCAAAGAATACAGCTCTTTTAGACCACTAGAAAATACTCCTAGGCAAGCCAGTTATGTGAGAGATGGAAGTGGCTTAAAAAGAAAGTCTTGTAACTATGTATGCTTCTGTGAACAATTTATTCTACACAAACTAAACCGTAAGAGTCAAATAATCAGCTGGCATAAGCTATCTAAATTCCCTTGACTTCAGTTACAATATATTTTCTATTTTCTTGCTCAGCATTTGCTCCCAGTAGAATTCTATTACATTGAATTAAGTCTAAAATAAAGCTAGCTTTTGGGTATTCCTATAAGCATATACATGAAGAGATTGGCAATTTTAAAAACAAACTATTCCGAATACTGAGCACAGAGCATAAGAAAATGTGTTTTCCTGGAGTCCTTAAATGACTAGAAGTCCAACTATAAATACAGGAAATGTGGTGTAGAGTTACCTCATCGGAATCGCGCTGTTGTAATATTTGATACAAGTGGACAAACAACTTCCAATGAATACGTACTGACAAGAGTGAAGCAACACATCCTCAGCCATTCAAAAATACAAGATGAATTCAGCAAAAACCCATGATCAAGACTAATTCTGAAAATAAATACTGCTTACCGGACAACACTGAAGTAACTTGGTAGGAGAATTGCCTGTTTTCAACTACTACTGCAACCACTGTAAATATTGTTCTCTTATTTCCAGCTGTTCTTCAAGCAAGGGAATTTATGAAAGTTCAGATACCATCTGTGGCAAACCCACTTCAACTGTCCACCCCACCCATCTCCTTTAAAATCTAACACTGAATTCTAAATGGAAAATAATCTTTTATTATCAGTTTTCTAAGCACTGACTCTTGTTTTATTCTACTACACATAAAAATTAAAGCCCAAAGGAACTTTTTTCATATATGTGTGAACTCTAAGTGCTATTTCAATCTTTTTTTTGTACATTGGCCCTACTTCAGATCCTATATTTGTTTTCTAATATGATAAATGACAATGCCACATAAATTACCCAATTTTTCATCTGTATTTTAGTTATTAGAAACTCATAACACCTTGCCACACTACATTATGGCATGTCATACAGCATGTTACCTGTGTGACACAGCAAATAACTGTCCCTCAGTGATGATGTGAAGCCATTTAATGTGTTACATATGTTTTTTTTCTAAGCAGATTATATCCAAGAGAACAGCATTTATTTGGAAGGGAAGAGTTAAAGGTATGGCTGGCCTGTTGGTCACTGACAAGCTCAGATTCAGTGCCCACATGGCCCTAGCTGGCAACCAGGCATTATGACTTCCCAGCCTGTGATCCCAGTTCTGCTTCTTTAATGTGTCGCTATATATGACTACTCCACAGACTTTGCTTTGTGCCCATCTGCTGTTCTGGATTTATCATCCTCATCAATCCAATATTGGGATGAATTACCTGATTTTCCTTTCCTAGTACCCAGGATGTGCTGGGTGGGTGTGGCTGGGGCTGCAGAAAAGTCACTGAAGGGGAAAATGCAGTCTTTGTACTTCTAAGAAATGGATCCAAACCAACCGGACCTGAGAAATCTTCTGCAGGAAATTTCCTGATGCATTTCTATTCCAGCTTCAGACCGAGAAGGGAAACACAAGCTGAATTTGGGATTACATGAGGCGTAGCTGTAATACTGTACACTCCAAAGAAATGGTAGGTGTATAGCTATATGCTCTTATAACGAGCAAGAGACATCACTCAAAGGCTATTTTAAGTTGAGCAGATGCTTGGTATTTCTTTATGTTTTCAAAGGCCAGTTATATTGAGCCAGATCACCAATCTCTAACTGACTCTCTTCCAGTTATACTTAGGGCATACGAGGTAGGGAAGACAGCAGGCAAACTGGGTTCCAAAGACGCAGAAACAGGGACGACTAATATATACACTTGCAAAACCCTTGTATGGGGACAGTGAGTCTAGTACAGCTTATTTCTGTTATTTAACTGGTGTGAGCTGGTGCTGACCTTTAACTATGACAGTATTATTCAAGTATGAAAATTTCCAGCATTTCCTTGCTACCCTCAAAGTGCAGAAGAGATTACATAGTTCTCTGCAGCCCAGATCCCAAAGGGATTTTCCCCGACCCATGCACTCTGGGTGCACATCTGAAAAAACAGACATGTGCACAGGGGGGATCCAGAGCCACCTCCTATAAGCCAATGTTATATCTGCTTCAAACTGTTTTCAAATACCTATGCAGTGTTTGTCTGGGTATACTCTCATTCTCACTAATAATTATTACGAGGCCAAGCAGGACTGGTATTTTGATCACAAAGGAGCTTAAACAGTCACATATGCTAAACACCTGAGAATAAAAAGGCTGTGAGCATGAGTGAGAATAAATTAACATTCCCAATTTGCCAGTACTCCATTTTCAAGTGAAAACTAATTTTCCCCATAGACAGTAAACCACAAGTACATTTATTTGTTCTAATTTACCAAACACATACATTTTGGTACTGTTAAAACCACCACGTCAAGTTTCCAGCTCATCTTTAAGCTATACACAAAGAGATTTTGCCATAAAAACAATCCGCTATTTAATCAACACACAAAACTCACACAAGGTCAACAGGTCTTTTTTAAGAGCAAGAATAACCCAGTGAGGATCAGAGAGGGTGCACAAGCCCAGCTGCACAAACACGCACACACTCCCTAGCAGGAAGACCTGGGGCGCTCTGATGCTGGAAGTGTCCTTGCTCTACAGCAAGATGTTAAGGAAGGATCGCCTGCTTCCCATTCCCTTCACAGATTTCTAGCATTAAATTTCAATCTAGAACAACAGAGAACATTTTCTAGAGAAAAAGACAGACACACAGCAAACATTGTAGTAACAAGAACAACGGTTTCTTGCTGTTGAAATTCAGTCCAGTTCATTAGGCTAGTACAAAGGCTGTCCTGCTTCAGTCTCATCTAGGATGTGCTATTTGAAGGAAAAAAAAAAAAAAAAGTTCCACATTATTCTACATATCTGAAAATAAATGGCATCCTTGAAGACTATGCTGCACAAAACCAGATGAAAGACTGAACAAGAACTCCTGAAGCTCAGATTCGTATCTCCTACAAAATAAGTAATTACAGGCTTGTAAATTCTCTAAATTCCTATAGTTAGCCTCTGAAAACTTCTGCTGGTGGTATTTTTAAACATCATTTATCAAAAATTAAACGAAGAAAGAAAAACATGACTGATTTAAGAAGATACATATATACAAAAGAAAAACAGGACTTTTTTTTCTAAGAGTAACCAATTTTATCAACTGTAGATTACGTGAAAACATGTTTAATAAATAGATGGGAAGTAGATACTGTTGAGAATGGCTCTGGTTTCTTCAAGACACCCTGAGACCTTTTTAAGTTCTGTCTTTCTCAAAATGCCAAGATACTTCAACATTATGAGCTCAGAGTCATAAAAGACTGGGTTTTAATTGAATTTGGTTTGGAAATTGATGCTTGGAAACCTTAAGGCAACACTTAGCCTACAGAAAATATTTAGGAGAGTTTATAATGGCAAATAAATATATATAATCCCTTTTTTGATAGAATGCTGCCAAAAAATGCCATTAACAGTATTACTTACACTATAAAGCAAAAAGCAGCATAGCAAATACTTCTCATGAAAATTTAATTGCTCATACAAGATTTAAAACCAAACAAAAGAATGCCACATCTAACCCATACCACCTCTACAACTGCAGCACTGGAAACATACAACCTCAAGAATTAAGGAAGGCCTTCAATTTATCAAATATCTTGAACAGACGACTCTATTTGAAAAAGACAAAATCACCCCCAAACCTTAGAGTCCATGCTCAAACACTAAGTCAGCAGGACTTAAGTTAAATTCAGTTTTGAGCAGGCACGTTAAATGTATCTGGAAAAGATTTCAGTCAAATCATATGCTCATGTATAGAACACATTTTAAACCATGTCCAAAAGCATCTGAAAATAGCCTATACTAAAGCCAACACAATTAGTTGAGGCCCTGGGTAAAGGATAAATTGCACCAATATAAAAGCGTATGTGCTGGAGTCTACTGGTGAGTATCTTTGTGGTTATGTGAAGCATTTAGTGGATATTGACAGAGCGAGTGCTAGACACTACAGTACCGATTCCTTAACTAGTGCTGTTGAGGAATATTTTATATTCACTTTGCATTTAAAAAGTGGACGAGATCAGCTATACACTGTAAAAGTGATGAAAGCAAAACCAAGTAATGCACAGAGCTACCAACAGCTAATCTAAAGGCTGCTCCCAGCACAGCAAACTGCTTTCTCAAACACAAGTGTGCTGCATGATTAATCCCAAGCATTGACGTTACACCTTCCTGTACACAAGTCCCCACCTGCACCCCTGTAGGGCTTCCCTTCTCCCGCAGAATCCACAAAGCATCCTCAAGAGAAGTTCAGGAGGCAAACGGCACGCACTTCGAGACAACACGAACAGCTGAACACGTAACGTACTAACGCAGAAATCTTGGACCTCATTGTAGGCACAGGCATCGCGTTATACTACCACTGAAGAAGGTATCTTTATCACTCATCCATGAAAATATTTACAGACACCTTCATCTAAACCTTTTTTTCTCCACCCAGCCTGTGTTCATCCTGCTGGGAAAGCACAGCCTGCAGCTCAAGAGTCTGGAACAGAGTGGTCTATCTGGAGGTGATGGTATATCAAATGTTTTTGTTTAGGCCTTCTCAGAAAACTTAACGAACCCATTATCTGATTTGCAAAGCACCCGGTCTTTAGTTAGCACACTTTTACATTGGTAAGCCTCTCATATAAAAGACACAAGTCTTTATTACTCAAAGTACTATAGAGTAATTTTCTGAACTCTTTAGCCATAAGGAAATTCTATTATAAGCAGATAAACTGTAGTTATACCCAACAGCATTCCTCAAGTGAGTGCAGCTGTTTTAATGCAAGCAGTCTGAAGCCAAAGATTTTTAAGTTTCGCTTAAAGGAATTAGTGACGGAATTAGGTATTTCCTCAGGCACACGGAAATCCTCTCCTTGAGCACAGTTGGGTGTCAAAGACTAAGAGACTGCATCCTAGTTGTCACCACTGGACTGCCCTTTTCGTCTTCCAATCTTCTGAAGTCACCAGACCCACATGAAAACCAGCTGGCAGGGGGAACCTTGCAGGAATACATTTCCTATTTTGCTTCATTTGTTCTCAAATCAAGATTATTTTCCTGTTCCAGTTTAGTACGTGGTATTGCTTGATAAAAGAGGAGATTAACACAAAGTCCAATATATTATTCATTCATAGGAATAAGACTGATAATTACAAAGCTAAGATTAATTTTGACATCAGTGGAGTAGCTCCTAGAGTCTTTTACTAGACATTTAATCATGGTGATGATATTGAAAATAGTTTACTGAGAATTTGGGGATAATAGGGGAGTGATTAACCAGATGTCCCTGATATTAAAACTGACCTTTTCCGTACAAGGAAGCGCTCAGATCAAACACTGCGGATTTACTTGTGTAATTTCAGTGAGAGCTCTCCAATACCGACATGCTGGAGAGTCAAAGAGGCATCTTTTTCCCTTTCTATCACTGACTGCAGTGCATCTTAGATAAGCAAGGGACATACACATCAGTTCTTCCTGCAAAAGCACAGCAGGTACCACCAAGATGAGTGGCAGATACATTTCTCGGATTGTGTGTTTTAACGGGAGGCAAACGAGTGCCCATGGCTGCTCCTCTGCTTTGCACACCAAACAATCTTGAAAGGGCAGGAGCGGAGCTTTCTCCTCTGCCCCCAGTCACTGAACATAAAAGGACGGCAGTCGGGATTTATACTGGCATCTGATTGTCTCCTACGTGACGCTTCAGAGGATAGGCAGTCACAGCACAGAAACGGTCAAAAACCTGCAGGAGCCTTCTGTCCTTACTGCTTTGGTTTTCCTCACTCAGTTATTCTGCAAAGAAGCCTGGAAGTTGGTACCTGCAAATCAGCTGCCCGAGTCCTCTGCAAGTGTTTCCTGAAATGAGGTCTATCAATCTTTTCACAAACATTCCTTACAATAAATCTTTCAGCAGTGAAAGTAAAATAAATGGTATCTATAACAGCAAACGTTCACAGAGGTCTGAAGTAATCTCACAACATTTATTTCTGGAGATGCATTTTAAACGTAAGGAACAAATGAAAAATTTGAGTCTGACATTAATTACTATTTTATGTCAATAAAAGTTTTCACAGTACATTTCTCTATTAAAACAATAAATATTGTTGAAAAGTGCTGTAATTACACTGAGTACGCCATTATATCAGCTCTCCCAAGAGAGGCTGGGACAGAATTAAGACCTGAGCACGAGTTTGTGTCTCTAGTGGCGTTGCTGCCTGCAGAGCACTGGCTCCTGCCCCACCACTTCGGCTGGCATGAGGATGGAGGGGAGCGATGGGGATGCACTGACAAAATACCACAAGATTAAGTATGACCTACAATTCAAAAGTATCTTGTTGAAGGGCCTGTCCTAGGCATGAAAACAGTGGTTCTCTCTGCTTTGCTGTTATATTAACCTGGTCTACGGTCCTACTTCCATGCAGAAAGCAATCTTACTCTGTAGTCCTGGTTCTGACCTGTAGATTAACCAAAATAAGTACGGTATGACAGTAAAATTTGCCACATGTCCACAAATCTTATTTGTAACTCACAAAGCAGTGATCTATAATGTATCCTTGCTTCCTTTAAGTTTACCATCACTATCCACCTTTAATAGTAAATGCCATTCTCATCTCTCTCATCTGTAAAAGATATCTCAGTGATAGATATCACTGAGCAGATATTTAATTAATCAAAGTTACAGAATGGCATGCAGAAAGAGATTAATTAGTGTCATTTCTCAGTTTGGAAAAGATTGACAAAAAGCCACATATGGCGTGGAGAAGGGGGCCAGAAGTAACAGCACCCATCCAAACAAGGCAGCAGGTTTAAATATATATGTACACATATATTGAAAATATACACATCCACACTGTAGAACTTACTGCTATTATAAACAGAACTGCTCAGTATACTTATTCTTGCCTTATTACATTGTTGTTTTTAATTGTAAACAAGAAGCAAATTTCTGTAAAAATAATTACAGCCCTACAAAGCAATTTTATAGGTACACTACAATTTTATGATAGTGCAATAGTACAGCGCTAACAATTTATAAATGAATCAAAATGGGAATAAGGATTTTATTTATTTTCCAGTAACCATATACTGCCAAAACCTTGGAAGTGTTTCTTAGAGAAGAAACAAACCAGCTAAATTTGAGCAACTTATTTGATTCTGAGAACATGTTACTGAATATACTTATAAAACAATCAAAATTGACTGTTGTAACTTTAATGAACAAGCATTTTCAAAACAAATGTTAGATCTAAGTTTGTAATCAGCTTTAGAAAAAGTTATGGAACTAGTATCTAACAATCTGGAGGAGAACACTACAACTGAGTTTTTCATCTCCTTGGGGAATTGCAAGTTGGCCCCATCCTCAACAGAAATAAATCAAGGCCCTGGAAAGACTATCTTACATGGTATCTGGAAACAAACTGCGAGTGGCAAAGAGCAGTTATAATCCAATAGTGACTTCTTTGTTCAGAAATCCCAATAACGAGAAAAACTCTTTGAAATGATCAATTCCATTCAAAGCTTTAATGAGATTACCGAATTTAATTACTCTTCAATGCTGCATTAATTTATAAAGGGTGGGTCCTCAATCTGAACATTTAATAGTTTCCAGAAATAGCGAATCCCATTTGAAAAGAAGCAGAATGATTTTTTTATGTTTTTAAATTGAAACATTCTAGCACCAGTATAAGCCCTTTGGGCAAGATTTCTAGGAGTACTATAGAGCCTAAAAGGACTGATATTTCCTAGGTGTCTATTTTAATTGTCATATGCTCAAAGACCTTTGAAATGTTCACCTTCTGTATGTTAACCACACAAAAAGAATGAACAAGGTTATATTTAGGCTGTTTCAGCTTTATAAATGTGATTTTACAAATTACACCACTAGAAAAGATAAGTAGAAGTAATTTTTAATACACAGCAAGATGCATTTCTAACTAGATTAAGCAGCTGTTAACATTATTTTTCTGCACAGCAAGAGCAAATGTCTACAATAACTACACCTTAAAGGAAGAGGCAATCCCATTTGGTGCAGTGTATACATTTGATTTTATTCCTCAATATTATTGAGGAGGAAATAAAAAAAGAACTAGATAAGGAAATTAATTTGCAGCAGTACTTCAGACATGCACATTCACAAAAGCATAATATTAAAGATGTTAGAAAGAAGCCTTTAAGAAGCAAGAACAATAATAAAACACTCAGCTCCAACATTCAACTCCAGTGCCAACTTCTTCCCATCTAAGAGTGGTAAGTAGGTACCAAAAAAAAATATACAACGACAAAACCCCCCAGATTTATGTGATAGGGAATATGAAGGCAGGCATTTACAGTAGAAGTTGAAAGTCTGCCACTGAAACAGAAAGCTGTGTTTCTTGGGATTTTTTCCATACCCCCTGTGCTTAATCTTCCAGCAAGACATCATCATTTCACTGAAATGCTGAGTGTTAAATCAAACGGCAGCTGTTCCAGGAAATCCACAACAACGACAATGATGAAACAACAGCCAAGGTGAGGTTGAGATACAACAAGAAAGGTGTGAATGAAACACTGAGGAAGCTACTAAACAGCAGCTACATCCTGTAGGGCTCAATCACAACCAGGATGATTCTACCAAGCTAAAAGTAATAAAACAACTACAATAAAAAAATTCAGGCAACAAGATTTGATGGTAATGAAATATATTACATGAGCCAACACATGAAACACCCCAAGGATTTAGTGAATGAGCCTGTTTCTTTAGAGTTTTCTGAATATTTGCTTTCTGTAACAATAATAGGGTTATAATTCTCTATGGTAGCTAAAATAATTTATAGACAGGAATTAATTTCTTATTAAATGATGCAAGACTACCCCTTTCACGCTCTGCTGTCAGTGTGCCTGTTTTCAAGGGACAGCTGAGGTCCCACAAAGCGTGAGCACTGCTCTTTACGTGGCTTCATTGACTCCCACGTTCTGCAGGACAAGGCAGGGCCCCAGGCATCCCCAGGGCTGCCCCGATGGACATGCAAAGCCTTCCAGGTAGAGTTTCTCCACTGCAGTATCACGGGCTCTGTAAGAATTGCCTTAACACATTCTAAAACCCACCTGTAGCAAACAGATGTGTATGTTCATAAAACAATGTATAGGAATCACAGATCGGAGCTTTCAACTTGCCAAAATCATTTTTCTCTGCAAGGTATACTGGAAAGGCACTTTTTTATAGTTAAGTTTCTGAAATTACCACCATGAAACTATTAAGAGTTTCAAATACAACTAATTAAAAATGATACTGGAGTTATGCTCCTCCATAACAGGATTCAGCCAGCTTCAGATCACCGCTGGAAATCTGTTACTTCAAGAGTACAGCATAGGCTAGTTTAATAGTTTATTATACAGTTGAACTTAATTAAATAGGCCTTTTTTTGTAGTACAAGGATCTCTGCATTTGGATGGTCCAAGTTCCCTTCCCACAAGCACTATTGCTTTAACACGGTAATCAGAGTCAGCCTTACAAAACAGTAAATCCTGCTGCAAAACACGAAGGTACATCTGTCCAGCTGAAATCCTCTTACAGCAGGACATTCATCATTGTGAGGAGGCAGGGCTTGGTAGAAACAAGATCAAGGCCTGGGGATCTTACAAATGCACAGATGAAATTTGTGGTAAGCGGGTAATGTATACTATGTCTCACAACTTTAAAAATCAGTTGTATATGGTAGTTAGATAGAACTATTATTTTAAAACTGGACAAAAAAACCTCTCCCCAAACCAGAAAATCCTTAAGCATCCCAAAGAAATTCTTGAATGGATGATTACTTTAAGTGAAATAATTACTATGAAGAGAAATGTAGTCATCTTTCTGCAACCAAGAACTGTCTATAGTTAGTTTAGGTTTCGGCAACAAAAATACAAACTTCTTAAAGAAACCCTTACAGCTCACTGCCACATACACACTGCAGTCTGTACAGAACAACAAGCAGGTCCACCCCTCCCTCCCCATCTCTCAGCAGAGCATTAACAACCAAATGCTGAGGGCTCATTATTTTGAAGTCTTCATTACTTCTAAAACCCATGCCATCAAATCCAGGCTCCAAAATATTATGAAACATAAATAATCAAAGCTAAATGTCAGCTGTCAACATAACAAACACTTCGTGAAGCTCATTTACTGGAGAATGGAATTGAAAAGTTGATTCATAAGCTACCTTTGCACCTTCACGGCCGTGAACCGGCACATGGCAATGGGGACCGTGCCGAACCCTGCCGTGAGATGAAGAGCAAGAAACAAGCAACTCGCACCAGTCCAGCAGCTCCCTTTCCCCAGGGGTGTTACCTGAACAAGTGCCAAGGCAGGACTGCCAGCAGTGGAGACCTGCAGTTCTCCCCAACTCTTCTGCCATTTCCCGGGCTCGGAGCAGGCCTCCCAGCTGCTGGTATGAACAAGCAGTTCTGCTGCGTGCCACTTCATAGTCTGGCACAAAATGAAAGATAATACCATTTAAAAGACGCTTTGTAGTCTCTTTTTCAAGCTAAGATGAAAACGAACAAAAGGAAGACAAAAGGGTAGAAAAACCCTGAAAAGTATGAAGAAACCTGTGTTTTTTCCTTATCCCTGTATCACACTCCCACCCAAATTCAGAATTGGTTTCCTTTGCTCACAAAAACATTTGTACATTTACTTTCACTAAACAGTCTTCTACTCCATCTGGCAACAGCCTGGGTCAGTGTATTGAAATTATATCCTCTGTGCTGCTAAATATTCCTGCTGATAGAGCGCTTGTTGGAGAGCTGCCAGCATGTTTAATTGCAAATGGAGAAAGTGTTGGCCAAATGATTCCTTTATTTCCAAAAGCACAGATGAGGGTCAGCTCAGGAAATTTCTTTAGGTTGCAAAAGATTAACCCTCAGCATGATTTTCAGTATCTCCTGTCTCAGCTGACTGTCCATATTCATCTCATGAAACAGAAGCAATGGACATGCAACAGTGCTTAAGTTCAACTGTAAGAAATTAGCAACAGCAGATCTGTCAAATTTATTTCCTTTGTGTTTTCCATTCATCTCTGCCTATAAGGATGATGTGAGTAAAACAGTTCTCTACAGACAAGTTATGTGAAAGCAGCATCAGGAATTTCTGTCCTGGCCCAATTCCCCTCCAGCCCCCCAGGTAGGTGGTTTGGCTCCCCTGGCAATGGGCTGCCTTGTCAGCAGGGCCACACACCAGCCAGGAGGAGAGGCAGCCGCTTTTTCTTTCCATCCTTTGATATCGAATTAGCAAACTTACTTTTCCTGCAACAGATATTTTTTTTTTCTTCATCCCCATTTAGATATTCTGCCTTTCTCTCTAACCCAGAAATGAAAAATCAAAGATTATGAATGTGCTTGCTTTTGGCTTCCTAGCAACACCTTGACAGATTAAAAAAAATAAAACCAGTATTTTAAAAAGCGACACCATCACCAAATCCTGCCTGAATAGCAACACTGGGGTCCTTGCACACAATCCTGCAACCAAGTCCGATTTTAGGCCCACTGCTGCAAGACAGAAGGCTTGAGATGATCTTCAGGAATGTTTTGGAAGGTACAACAGCATCATCAAGGACAAATGAAATTATGATGCTCAACACAAATACAGCAAAACACGTTTTTGGCATCAGAATGCTTTTAACTAGGGAGGAGACAGTGCAGACATAAAGCAAAATACGTATTTAATTAATTATTTAGTATTGACATCAGCAATTTTATCTTTGAACAGGCCACATAAAATTACAATAAAAAAGGCTCTCGTTTCTTCACTCCTTCCAGCAGCACTGTGTAAGAGCATTTTATTGCATAGGATAAGAGAGTTTTTAGGAGGTCTGGCTTTCTGTATGCACATATTATTTTGTTTTCTTTTTGTGTACACTTGATTTTTCAAGAATTTTTAAACTAAAACTATGCCATTCATATTTATCTGCATGAAAGATCTTAGTCAAATTTTATGAAAATTCTTGACCAGAATCCACAGAGAATAAAGGCCTCAAATTACCCAGAACAGAAAGCCCACAGCAACATACTTGAAAGCCTCACATGACAGCTTCTTTGGAAGTTTGACACTTACTCAGCTCTCCAGTTCCCTACTTGGGCTTACTGCTGAAAGACTTTTGTCCATGGTTATTGTCTAAAAAATTTCCCCGTGTTCATATCAGAGCTGATGTAATTAAATACTTTTTCCTCAATATCAAAATACTAGTTAGTAAAACCAGGACTCTATTATGGCAACTTCTCATCCTTGGGAAAAAGCTTTAGTCAGAAATCAAATTACAAGTTCAGGATGGGAATTGCTAGTCAAGAAATATGAAGTGAGGAGATGTTCCACATCCTGGGTCAGTGTCCTGGCCACTAAATCCACATCATCCCAACAGCCTCTAGTCCCACAGTATGTAAATCATTCAACATTCATTACCACTACCTCAGAGGTAATAAGTATTTTGCAATCTTCCTCACTTTTCATAAAATATTTTCAAATGCCCAATTTGAAAATTGGGCTCAGTTCAGAGATCCCAAACCTTATTACAGACCTTATTACTTTTCACAGTTCTTGTTTTCTGGATAAACACAATTCAATTACTCTACAGTCTACATCTGAGAATCTTTGTATAGAAATTAACTTCCCAACCATGACATTAAATATTTGTGAACCCAGGTGAATTATTATAGACACATGGAAAGTCTATTAATCTATAAATATCAGCTATAAAATAAGCCACGATCACACATTCTTCAGGAGAAAGCACTTAATGCACATTTCTGTAACTAAACTGGGGGCGTGTAAATGCCAGAAAGTTGAACCGCACGTGCAGACTGCTGCGTTAGCTGTGCTGGCCTGGGGCTATGCATGGACCGCAGCAGGAACGATGCTTTTTGCTATACGAGTAGCATGTTGGTTTGTTGGGACTACCCAGCAAAGTGCCGCACTGTGCCATGTGCACATCTCTTATGAAAATTTTCCAACAGCACAAGAACCAAATACGAATGTTGTTTCAGAAAAATGACTGGAAGAGTGTGCTGTTATTTCCGTAACAAATACACAACAACTGTACATCGGTAATCCATTTTCATCTGAAAACTAAGATCTTTAGGGATTTGAAGCTCTCTTAACAGCCCAAAGAAAGTTAGAGATTGAAACTTGTACATTTGTTTAGCCAGACTATTCTTACTTATATTTTATTGCTACTTACTTCCTGCAACTTCAGATGAGTAAATGTATCAGAACTGGACCCTCTCAGGAATTTCTGTTCCTCTGTTTCACCATCACTAAATAAATTTTACTGTTTGCTGTTATTAAACATCCAGAAGTGAACTGTGGAGCACAGATACTCCTCCAAGGTATTCCGTGCCATAAAAAGATATATAGTGCACAGAAAACCCTTTAAGTTTAAAAAGCAGGCTATAAATTAAGACTTTCATGCTTCCCACCATCAGATACAGAGCATCACCAAGTTGGCCGGGCCCCAGAGACACACATAACCCATATTTATTTTATATAGAACTAAGTGAAAATTTTCCATAGATTTAACTTCTAGCATATCAACTAGTCATTTTTATCCCAGGAAAAAGAGCATTAGAGTACCACCAAGACTGCATAATAATAACAAAAAAAATATTTATATCCATAAACACTTATTACCTTCAATTTTGCATAGCTTTTAATTTCTAATTATACTGCAAAATCTGTAAGTATTTGTACTAGTTTGTCAATTGTTATACCTTTAGATACTGTCTTATCTGCCTGAATAAACCAACTTTGAACTTCATTTTATCAGTACCTATGCTGCAGTGTATGAATGAAACGATTTATATAAAGAATGAAATTCAGCTGCTGAAAACAAATTCTACCTTGTAAAATTTACATTTGAATTATTTCTCTATCATCCCCTTCAGCCGAACACAGATAGCTAATTTTAGCAGCATTATAGCAGTCTGACGAGGTCACCGTAACACCGCAAAGGGGAGGAATTCAAAGGGGAGAATAGCACCTCAAAAATGAAACAGCAGACACATGGCAAACGAACCTAGCAGTATTACTGTTTGAAGTGCTAAGTGTATGTTTATGAACCACAGACATTCTATGCAATTAACTTTAAAACATTCTTAATCACATTCAACTCCAGGCTAACCTAAAATAAGAGAGAAAAAAAAAACAGCTCAGAGGAATATAGGAAGAAAGATACTTCAAGTTTACTTTATCAGCATGATTTTTTTTTTTTTTTTCCAGCAAGTAGTTAACAATCACAGCAGCTTTGGCCCACTCCAAAGCTGTTACCTTGACCATTTTTTCCTTGTATTTAATGCCTTGCTCAACTCCAAAGGCAAAAAGAGGGGAAAAAACCCTGCTGAATTACATTACAGATAATCATTAAAGCATTTTTCAATGCACAGGATAACGGCAGCAATTTTGCTTAGATGTACTGAACCATGGGTCTACCAGACATTATAGTTTCTTAATGGTCAATGTCTGTTGTTTTTAACTCATGGGATTTCTTTTACAGCTACCAATAAAGTTACACACTGTATTAATTTTCACTGAGTCAAAATTAAGCATAATATACATTGAAAACGACCAAAAAAGAAAAGTTTTTAACACCTTCTACCAATCTTCCCACCATTTCAAGTTTCTAAGATAGGAGCTGAGGAAATATGAGGAAGAAGGCTTAGAAGGATGTAATTTCTGAAATTATTTTAGAGCCAACTCAAAAGGAAGATGGAATTCCACACCTGCAGAGATGGAGGCACTGGCATATGTTGAACAGAATTCACATGAGAAGTGTGCAGGTTATCATGCAAAATTTCACATGCTTCATCTTTTTACAGAGGAGAAAGAGAGGGGTGGAATTGTATCCTACTGTAATCCCCCACTCTGAGGTGCCAGTGGCCTTAAAACGATCTTTATGGTGCTGCTGGCAAGATGCTTGCCCAGCAAGTGAAGAGATGGTCATATACTGAGAAATTAACTCCCACTGAATGGTCGATTGCATCCATGGTGTTGATTAAAGACTGCTAGCAAACATTTATGGGTATTTTTGGCTTGTTATTAGGCATCCTTCTGTCTGTATGTGTTGGAAATACACTCGCAGTGTTTTCTTTGCCTGGAGCATGAATAATTGATCCTGTTTTACTGTTGTCACCTGTGTGGTTTATTATGAGATGTTTATGCACTATACAGATTCTTTTTCCTTACTTCAAGCCTGATCCTGCATCTCCTCGGGTAAGAGATCCTCACTAATATGAGGAACGCAGGCTACAAAAGTAATGTTTTCCTTGTCAGTGGATTAATCATGGTTCATCCTGCTTACATCTGATGCAAATGCAAATTTCCATTTGTGAACTGAACCATTTTTCAGGGTTACATACAAAGCATTCGATATTTATTAACAAAGACATGACAGTTACATCACCGGTGGACTTTGGCCCTGGAAAATCTTAACCACAATAGCCAGCTTAATTGATTTGCAGGCATGGGGCTTTACCATGCTGTCTGTATTTAAAATGGGAAGCATGTTCCTTGTGCCACTGTCACTTACACTGGGAAGCCCATTATCCTTCAATAACCGAGTTTGACACCACTCCGGATGAACACCTGTATTCTATTTAGAACAGTCTACTTCATTTTCACAAAGCATTAGCAGAGTCATGGATCTCTGAGCACTCATTTGGAGGTCCTTATTGATGCAGATTTGTTTATTAGAAGGAAGAAACTAGATTTGTGGAAGCTGTGTCCTGTACACAACTCCCAGCCAGAGTCATGAGACCTCTGGCAAAGCTCAGGTTCTAAGATTTGGAGGAAAGTCTTTTAAGAGAAGGTTCTTCTGTCTGAACACATCAAAAAAAGTATTGTCTCGATCTATTTTTGTCTATAACAAGGATTCACTGGCTGTGCCATTTTACTTCCTTAATTATGCATTGCTAATGGCATTAAGAGGGCTCTGTACTTTTTTTTTTTTTTTTTTTTTTTTTTTGCAACTGGAAAAGAGATGGGCTTTAATGTTGCCTCTTAGTCACTTAATTCTGTCAAAATTAAATAGAAAAAACACATATATCAGTGCAAAGAAGGTGACATCAGATATGGACCTGAGAGTATTCTAATGAATGCAGGAAAAACAGTACATTCCCCAGTTCTAAAGATTACAGCCTTTGAAAATACAAATTAAAAAAACCCAGAAGTACACTCTGAGCAGACTACTGATTTTTTTCAACCTATGGGAAGGCAGCACACTAAACATTTTTGTGATGCATTTATTCATTGAAGAAAATTGCAAAACAGAAATTACCCAGAGGCTCTCCTAAAAGGCCAGTAATTTTTCATCAAATTTCAGTGCAAGCATGGACCTTGCTTTCCCTTATACACAAACTCCTCTCTGAATCCAACCCTGCCATGACCTGTGTTTAGTGTATTTTACCTACTTTTCCCTAACTCCATACATCTGAGCTTTTAAGCTGTTAATCACTCCTTCTCTTCTCTATATCGGACTCCGACTAGAGCCCACTGGCGGTGCAGTATTGCACCCATAATAGCGCAGTGCATCGCACCACTAACTCCAAAGGTACAGCATGGATTGCCGGTGGGAGGTCCTTGAAGGCGGTACCAGATCATGAGCCCATGTGCAACAGCAGGGTACTCGCTGAAGCATCCCTCTAAACAATTCTTTAGAAGACAAACCAGTTTGGTTTCAGAAACAGTTCATAACGTAATCCAGCACATACTACGGAAAACATTAAAAGTTAATATCAACAATAAACAGGTTAAGAAAGTTTTCCTAATATGTAGCTGAAGCAGGAATTGCCAGATGTAGATAATACTGAGATAGGTTTAATATCACCGTTAACATAAGCCATACAGTGCCAAACTCCTAAAGCACAGACAGTGCATCACTCCAGCAAGGAATTACTGATAGACAGTAACAAACTAAATGCAAAGGCTGTCACTAGATGAAAGCTCTATGCCTGCAAAATGTAAAACACCAGTCTCCTTGTAGATGAATGGCATCAGTAGGGTCAGTTACTCTATCTGTTTTGGTTCATTAGATCTTCCAGGGCAAGAATAAGTTCTAAAAAGAGTATGATGAGCACAGCTTACTCTTGGGATCACGGTTTATATGCAGATCAGTATTAAAAGAATGTCAACAGCGATTCAGACCATCTCAGGGAAGACATAGAATTTTGAAAAGGAAATATGTTGGATTCCCAAAGGGTACCGAAATGGAATTTGGGATCTGAATATACACTTAAAACAGAGAGTAATGAGTAGCCATATATCAGGTCTGTATTTCTCATGTATGTAATGTGGAGATGAAATAAAACTATCTTTGTAAAGACGACTTCCTCCAGATTAGGAAGATGGTCATGCTGGCCATTAATTTTCTAGGTAGTATGACAAAAAGGTGTATTGCTCTTTCTACTTGCACTTCTTACCAGATTTAGAAGCACAAGAGAGGTCAGGTATGTGGCTTATGTAACAGACATATAAGGTCTTCTTTAAAAGGCCCCAGTATGACTATAAAACCAGGTTCATCTTTTTAATTATTTTCCTTTGAATGAATATGCATATAGGTGTATTAGTGATGGAGAGGAAGACCATACTGTATTTACATATGAAATATTTTTCTTGGACACACACTTTTTTCTGGACTGCATCAACAGTGGCTAACCCTGTCTCGAATAAAATGAAAGAAAGAAAAAGGTGTTAAACAGGTTAAACATGGTTAAGCAATTCATTATATGCTGCTAAACACTGCACACCCTCCATCAAATGTGTGGCAGCTTCCCTGCATCTGATATACAGAGGTCTCCACTCACTTTGCACTGAAGTTACATCCTCACGTTAACTGATAAGTGAGATAGGCATGAGATTTAAACTCTGGGTTTTGTTTCCCACAAGATATTTAAGACATCCCTGTTCTGTGCAGCATATATCAGCATTCAGTCACTTCTGAAAGCAAGACGGAGCTGTCTGGATGTTGTGGTCAGCAGAACATAGGTGTCTGGTGGCCTCCTCAGTCCTTTCTACAGGGCCAGGAAATCCAAGGCTGAGAAAAACTCTACTGCATCCCTGCATCCTGCAGCTTTTTGCGAGCTGCAATAGGGCACAAGGTATCCCAGCTGTTTTATATTTCAGTATCGTATTTATGTAATTGCTTTTAGTTTTGACAAGCTGTTGGATCACTGAAGAGTGAGGTCCTGGGGTGCATCTCAGTGAATGTCCCCATTACTCTGCCTGCAGCTACTTTAGGAGCTCACAGTCTTTTGGACTGAGGAGAATGGTGACTGCCAACCAGGGCATTCACCCATCATTGCCTTTACCATCTAGATACAGCTCAGTGGCATTAAGTCTGACAGTCCTACATGTTGTAATGTTATTAACTGCGTAGCTCAGCAGTGCCACACTGTAGTTTAAGGTCTGTTGGCATTACTGCTACAAACAGCACTTTTCAAGGGGCTGATAACTTTACTATTTGAAATTGCACAAGACTAAAGCTCAAAATATAAACTGTCATTCCCCCCCTTTTAAATAAAGCAAGCTTCCAACCAAAATGACAGGTTCTGTTCCAGTTTGACAATACATCTGTGTCTGAAATGGTTTCTAGGTACTTTCAGACACCGTTTTGCCTTCTCTATAGCAGACAAAAATATCCCTGTAGATGCCATGTCTGCCTCCCTGACCCACACCGCTCAGAACCTCTGAAGGCAGTTCAAAGATTACTTCTGTAATTCACAGGCCTACACAAACACTGCGACTTCTGATTCAGGACAAATATCCTTTCTTGTACTCTTGCACACTATTTTTGTGCAGCTTGGCAACATATACAATAATTGTCTTCTCTTACATTACCACCCCCCCAC
>NW_020799113.1:11076876-11123350 GCF_003259725.1 Athene cunicularia
AAAAAAAAAAAAAAAAAAAAAAAAAAAAAAAAAAAAAAAAAAAAAAAGAGCTCTGCAGGATAGGATCATTTTGAAGTATTTCTTCTCCATGCCTTTCTCTAGAGGACTTTTTGGATTTATTTTTGTTTCCTCTTTTCTTTTAAAACAGCTACATCCATGTCCCTATACAGTGGTTCTGGCCAGGCGTTTCACAAATGTGTAAGAGCTAAAGGCTTTGACTGAGTTCCTCTAACTGCTAAAAGCAGAAAAACTAAGTAACAAACAAAAAAAAACCCAGACAAAAATCCTGCCCTCAGGGTGGTATCACTTCCTGTGGTTTCTTAAAATATCCTGGCAAAAACCAAGCTTCATTAGCATTGGAGACAAACCACAAAACCCTTAACCAGTCCTCAAGTCCAAGGGAGGAGAGTAGCTGATATTTCAAAAGAGTAAAGGTGCCACTAGCACCAGAGAACACTGTCACATGAACACCAAGTTTTCCTGATGCCTCAAATCTACCAAAAGACTAAGCCAACCACAGAAAAATATTTCACAGATCATAGAACCACAGAAGTGCTGCCAGTTGAATATTTAGGGACTGTATACAACTCATGATTGTTCTGCATAAAATTCCCTTAACAGTTCTAGATTTCTCCAAGGATTCATTTAAACAACTTGACATTAAACTTTTGGGAACCCATAAACAGAGAGATATAAGATGATGCTCATATTTATGTTACAGATTGAAAACATAAAGCACTGGAAGAAAATAGGTGTGGATTTTTAAAGATACCATTCTATTCTGTGGGTAAGCTGAAAGTAAGCAGAAGGCATCCATATTTGCACATGCAGGCCATATAAATGCACGCTTTTAATATATAACTGCCCTTCCTGCAGTGCGGTTACATGTAAACCATGTCTAATCAATGCAGTAGTGCCCCCCTTTATTCCCACGAGTGTGAAGGAAACAAAATGGCTGTGCAAAACTTGGCTTCAAATCAAATTTAAATTCAACGGGTGACAAAATTAGAAATAATAAAACCATATGTTAAAAAAAACACCTTGCAATAAAGACAGACAAAAAAAGAAAAAAAAAATAAAAATCAAACCTTTAGAAAAACTCTTAATCGATCTTAAAATGACTCAGAAATAGTAGCAAAGTACATTATGTGAGGCCAAGGGGAATCTATAATGCAACTGGAAGCTGGGGGTCAAATATGGCAAATACGAGAATTGCCGAATTATGGGCAAGTGAAGTGCTGTTTGGCAGACTGCTGCAAAAACCATACATGGAAAACAAATTAAACACCTCAAAGTAGTACCTTTCACTGGTTTTAAGGGTGTTTTTCAGGTTGGCTGGGCACTACCTGCAGTCCTTTGAATCCTCAAAACTGTCAGGGTTTTAAACCGTCACTTCTGTGCAGTTCCTTCAGAGGGTTTCAGGTCTGCACAGAGGGATGCACAGTCCCAGAGAAGGGCAGAGAACACATACGAGCTGCTGCAGGTATCGTTTTCCATGCACCTGATGACTAAATAAATTTACCTTTAAGAGACAGAATTAACACATCATGTCTAAAAAGTGAAAGGCACCGTGGTTGCTGTTTCGATCTTTTTTTAGTCTTGCAAGAAGTCTCTGATATATCTATTTTTTCCTCAGTTTTCAAGATCAATTCTTTTTCATTTGTCAGGCATACAGCTGAAAAGATCTGCAAACAATTTATCTTTATGCTGTTGCTTCATGCGGGACATTTAGACCCCCCGTATTTCCTTTTTATAGTAAGCAGCTGTAACTCCCATCAAGCGGTAACCAAACACAGGAAGTTTAGATAAGTTATTGAATCTTCAATTTTTTTGTTTCTTTATGAAGTTCAACATTTGTTTTCAGTGCCAGTCTGAACAAGTTAAGAGCAAGTATTGCTCAGCACTTTCTCAAAGAGTCCATGAGGGTTGAATAAAAGATGACTCATTTTCTTGTTTATTGTGAAGTTATATTGTTCAAAATAATGTTTTAAAATGCAATTTAAGGAAAATAATTTAAAATCATCTTGGTTTTTCTATTATAAATACCAATTTCAGAATTATTTTGAAAAAAATAATGTTTGCAGAAAGTTGGTTTAGCAAAAATGTAATTTTCTTTTAAAAAAAATTTTTCTCTTTAAAAATTTTTCAGCATAAGTGTTACTGACCTCAAAACCAACACCACAGTTCAGAGTTCACAAGGGTATCCTGTGCTTGGAAGGAGTTGCCTGCCTTAGGGATTTGATACTTTTCAATGAGTAGCTTCTGAATAAAGTAGGGAGAAAAGAATTGCATGGAGACTGGTATTTGTAGTATAACTGCTACATAATTACTTTACTTTTATTTGCAAAATACCATGCAGAAAGAAGAGACAGGGCACTGAACAAAGTTACCAGTAATAAGAAATTACTTAATATCAGAACATCAGTGACTTAATTCAGTTTAAAGCATTATCACTTGACTGCCCCGATAAACTACAGTATGTAATACTACTCCTAATTTCCTAAATTATATCTATAACGAGTGCTCTAGGATTGAAGTCAAAATGCTCACACAGTGTGTACTGCAGGCTAAACGTTTTTCCAATTCTTATTTGCATAACAAGAGAAAAGAAAATTTGATTTAAGCAGGTAGAAAGGAAACTAAAACTTATGTCTCTGCATATAATATGTTATATTCACTCATGTTCAAAGTTCAAAGAACAGAAGAAACCCCAATGGAAACATATGCATTTCAAAAAGGAAAAAAAAAAAAAAAAAAGAAATAATCAGAAATCCTCATTCTCCTCTTTCCTTTCTCAATTTTGATTAATACAAGAATATATATATATGTATATGAACCTGTAAATAGATGTTTTTGGAGTCTATATACTCCTTCTGAAGTTGCAGCCTTATGCAATATGTTTATTTCCACAGCAACCACTTAACAGATGCAAATAGTGTATTATACTGAGGATTAACTGAAATACAAAGAAACAAAAGATCCCGTTTTTGTGCAAATCTGACTAGTACCAAAGGGGAAAAAAAAAAAATATTAAAAAAAGAGGATACAGAATTCATGCTGTAATAGCAATAATTTTACCTTGAACTTGAACATGCATCTATTACCTCACACTGAACTGATATTGAATTTTCCTAAATGTTTTTGCTTTAGAAAATGCTGACTTGTCAGGAACTATGAGTGCATTGATTTCCCAGATCTGGGATAAAATTTCAAAACTCAGAGACCTTCTCTCCACCCTATTCCCCAGTTCCTGCTTCTCTTCACCCAGCTCCCATCTCCAGCAAACAAAACTGAACCATCTCTGGCCCCAGGAGAAAGTCTTCACCTTCATACTGACTATGTTTACAATATCTTTGCTCCAAATCAGTGAGTCTCTTCCACTAAATTACAGAATTACAGAAATTAGTTCCAGAATCTTTCAATCTGGCTTTAACAAAATATATACTGTAAAGAGATGATACTCATTAAAAACCAAATAATCTGCTAATGACAAGTTTCAAATATCCTAGGAACTGATAAATCAAACAAGATTTTGTGGCTCTCCTTGGAAGCAGGGAGACAGCTGCAACAGCTTTGTTTCCAAGTTCAGATTCAGGAAGAAATTTGACACAAATACCATCAGTTCAGGCTCTGGCTTATGTTTCTTTTTGTTTCAGTGACATGAACTTAAACCTGACAGATTCTGAGTCCTCAAGTAATTAATTCTAATCATACACCTGCCTTCTCTTTCTGTTTAGACATCCCATATACTGAAGTAGTTACGGAAACAGTCACTCAAGGAAGCATTACCCTCAGTCTGCACACAGTCACGTGCCTTGCTCACACAGAGCTTCACGGGGCTTAAACTTGATAGAAAATAAAGAAACTTTTAATTTCAACATTACTAGGGGACATGCCTGTAACGTCTCAATGCATTATTTAAAAACATGAGTCATGAAAGCCGGCACACTGATGAAATTTTCCCGTTTTCTTTGCTTGAGATTGATTGAATTCCATTATGTCTACAGAACAGGCTTTGCCATGGGAGATGGCATCCCCTGCACAGCACTCCTCTCCAAAAACCCTGGGCAACTCCCATGCAATAGAGGATTTTCTAGGACATAGAAAGCAAAACCTGAAACTTGATTTTTCCTGCAGAAGGCACTGACTGTTTCTCATACTGGCTCTCGGATGCTGAGCTCTCGTTGCATTCTCTCTCTCAACAGGGACAGTTCCCAGGCAGTAATGTGACGAGAGCTGGAAGACCAAAACTGGCCCTTTGTTGTTAGTTGTTCGAGAGAAACCTCCCCTGGGAGGCAGTTTTCTTTAGCTCAATGGCTTAAATTTAAAAAAAGGGCAGAATTTTGTTAGATTGTCTCCAGGTCTGCCTTTTTATCTTCTCTGAAAATGAAAAGAAATGCCAGGGTAGATAACTTCAAATAAAAAAGAAAACAGGCTGCAAAAACATAAACACATCCCAACGCTTTCCTGCTGATGACTGCTCAGTCAAAAATATTCAAATCAATCAACATTACACTCCTAGCACATTGCAAACATAAATCAATGCTAAGACATATTAGCTTTGTTATCAGACATGCTATTTTAATAAGGAATACATAAATTCAGTTAATTTTAAGGTTCCACTCTTTTTCATATTACCTGTTGCCATTTCTAGCCCTTCATAAGCCATTTTGCTGCAGCTTATGGAGGCCAGGGAGTCTGTGGAGCTCACAGGCTAGCAGAAGACATCGAAAGACAGGGGAAAAGAAAAACCTAAAGTGATACACACATAGGCAGAATTAGCTTCCTCCTCCTTCAGAAAGCAGAAAAGAGAGAGGTTCCACATAGGAAAACCTCTTTGAAAACTAGCTTGGCACTTTGCTCTCCTGTCTAGGAGCTAGATAAGCAATATCTCCTAATCCAGGCAGCAGCAGCCGGAGTCTGGAAATTCAGAGGTTTTGGAATCCCTTCCACCTGTCGACAACTCAGCCAGTGAAGCTGGATTACGTCCAGGTGTGGGGATACCCATGGTGCAGCACAGCACACACCTGGACCCAAGCCTGGGGACAGCACCATCTGTGTGAGAGCACAACCCTGAGAGCGTGCGCATGCGCCAGAATCGTGTCCAAGTGCCAAAGAGTGAGCAGTGACACAGTCAGTTTCAGTTTCCTCCAGCACTGGGAGGCTCAAATAATGTCATCTAAGAAATCAATAGGCCCCCAACAAAACAAGACATCCTAAAACCAAGAAGAAAACCAGCAAAGGCAGAGCAGGTCTGTTAGTTCACTGGCCACTGCCGTGCTGCTGGTTAACTCCGGAATGACACCCAAGGGTTGGTAATAGTTCTGCAGTTAATGAAAGATTCCCCTACCACTAAAAGAACAGTGGTAAAGGGGTCAAACTCTTAATTCTTCCAATTCTTTCCTAAAGGAACTTTCCAGAACTGGCTTCTACAACTCCTCCTACATCCCTCACAATCTCACACCCTTCTCATCCCAAATTTAAGTAGTACATCTTCCTCTTCACTCAGTATAAGCCATTACTAAGGCTTAACATGGTTGCTCTAGCTCTACTTTCTCATTCACCACATTCTTCTCTAGCTTCCCAAGATCACCACCAGCTGTCTGACATTCCAGCCTCTGACAAGCAACTTTCCAGACCCCTCCCATCTCCACTATGTCTAACTTCTATAACAAAACCTCTGAGAGAATCTCTTTCTTTGCTAGCAAAATGCCTATGATGCTCATTTCACATCTCAAACACTGCAGCATCCTGTTCCCTGAGAAACACAATCTGACCCGATCCCTACCGTGGGATTTGAAAAGAGAGGCCCTTAGAACATTTCTGTATCACTAACTGGCGACTTACCCCTAACATCCTTGCCCTGTTCCTCATCACCATTCATCCATTCTCCTGCCTTCCCCTGAAATACAATGCTGCAGCACCCTAAGGCCTCTCAGGCTGTCCCTGTAACCAGTCTGCAATGTCACCAACTGGCTCTAACTGCTGGTCTGGGGCCAGTCACCGCCTCTCACACGTGAGAGCCTCAGAGGCTGTATCATACCTGAGGGGCTGTAACTGCGTCCTGCAGAGGCAATTTTGGAAGAAACTAATAGCAATTAAGAGATGGAGGTGTGAAAGGAAAAAAAAATCTCCAGACTGGTGGCATTTAGTTTGGGTCTTAAAATTAGCAAGTACACCTGGGAGCTTTGGACAAATATCTATTTTCAGGTGTTATAAATGACAGATAATGTCATGCTGTGTGTTTGCACTGGGGTTAGTGGATAGTTTGACAAGTTTATTGCTTTTGTGCTTTAAGAGACTAAGATAGTGTGGAACTTCACATTCAAGATATTTCATCATAGACCAAAGTAACTAAAACTGCAAAGCAAGTAAAGAAAAAAAGCTAATGCTAAGCTTGAAGATATTAAAAATGGAAACTGTTATAGTTACCAATTAACATTTAGATTGCCTGTACAAAGGGATGCCATAAATTTCCACACCTCAGGTACAATAATTCCTTTTAATATCTCACTGTATCACTGCCAAAAGACTGTCTCTTTGCTGTGTACCATTTCAAGGAACATTTGTGCACTCTTTTGTTTCCAGAAAGTATTGGTGCACGTGAGTGACATCAGCCAACATATTTCTCTTTGTAATCCAACTAACCCACGGTAAGTTTCTTCCCACAGAACCTCTCCAAGAAGCAGCAGAGGCAGCTACAATTATTCTGAGCATTATTCAAAAGGAAAGGTGCCAATTTAATGGCACTGAGTAAATGCAATGTTGTTAACAGAAAGAGGTAATTTCCTACATTTCTATTGCTAAATTCTGCATAATGCACCGATAAATTTCAGCTGCAGCCTGTAGTGAATAACATAATTTGGCTTTGCCTATAAACTATGTTCTGAGCTCGTTAGACCTATGGGTGAATATCTGAGAAGTTTTTCTACTTTTTTTTTTTTTTTTTTTTTTTCTCTATTAGTTTTTTGGCACTGTAACAAAAATGCTATTCTGAGCAATTTTTAGTTACAGCTTCAAAATAATTCGACTTTCACGTCTTGGATCTTTTTGGTGGAAGTTTTATCATAAAATCTGGCACTGTGGTTTAAAAGATAATTTTCAAGAGGGTTATCTTATTAACAACAAGCACATCAAATTTTAACTCTTGGTTTTGCACTGGTTTGCATTTGACACATATTTAAAAAGACACAAACCAAAACCAGTGAAAACTTGAGGAATTTCAGATTAGTAACAAATTAATCCCTTTGTGCCCACAATAAGAATATTCACAACACAAGTAACTCAACGAGTCAGAAACATCCCTGTCCTGTTGTCCTGGATCTTCAACAAAAGGAGGAGCCAGTCAGCTCAAAGTTCAGCTTCTGGAAAAAGGCGGAAGAGACAGGAACCAACTAGGAAAAAAAAAATCCAGAAGAGAGTAATAAGATGAGCAGGCTGAAAACATGAATCACAAGGAAAAAAGGAAAGTGCTGAACACAGAGAGGAGCAAAGAGAAGAGACGAGTATTATGCTTGGAATACATAAAGGATTGCTGCAGAGAAGAAGGGAAGAAAACAGTTTTCTAAGATGATCACTGGAGAAGAAAATGAAACCAGTGCAAAGATGACTTATGTTCTGCATAAAGAAGCTTCAAGGACAGTGAAGCATTGGAATAGATGGAGTGGGAGATTTCAAAGTTAGAAGTTTTTAAGAAGACATTAGGCAAGTACCTGTTAAAGATTACACCAGGTTATTGCTCCTGACTTCAGGCAAGACAAGGACTCCAGGCCTCTTCCAGCCTTGTATTATATGATTACTGGGAGCTTATGTTAGGAAACAATTCGCCCTCAGCTGAACCCAAGCTTGTAGGTGCAATTTGTTCCAGATTTCTGTCTTAAGCCTCATTTGTCTGTTCATTTGCCTGCTGCCAGAGAAGCTAAGATGAGCCTACTCAGATGTGACAAAGCAAACATCTGATGCAGGAAGCTCAGATATAAAGTATGATGAGAGTTTAATGACAAAACCTGCCCAAGATCCTGCAGCAATTAAACACTACCAGAAATCATCTTCAATGCAATAATCCAGTTGATTATAGAAACTGCAGTAGGTTTTCTAAGGATGCCTGTAGGGTAAACACCAAAAGAGGAAAAGACAAATACTGGAAAACATGCAAAAAAATCCCACCTGAAATACCTTAAACATCAATTCTAGACATTTCATTTTGGAATTGGGCTCTGCTACTGAAGAACCCCAAGAATAAACCAACCAAACGAAGTAAGATCCCAAACCTCACATCTGTAAGAGTAATTCAAAGGTAACAAGTCTTGGAGAGAAATGAAATTGAGCTGGCAGACAGGAGGAGTGCCGCACAGGGCATTTCAACCTGGCCTTCATTCAGACATTTTGACACTTAAACTTCAAGAATCAAATCCATCTCTACTCAGTCTAGCCAGCACCATCTGAAGTAATCATCCCTTCTTACCTTGAACTTAAAAACATCAGACTTTCCAACTCATTCTTTTTATTAGCACCGAACATTTGCAATATGAAAATATTCCCAACAATTTTTGTGGTCTTTGGAAGAATACAGGTACTTTGCATATAAATGTAAAGGTGTGTATATATGAAAATGGACAAAATACACTCAAGAAACAAGATTCAGAAGATGAAAATTCGGTCTTTATCCCAGATCATTGTGTCTTGGTAAAATGGGAGTCTGGGGAAAAAAAAAAATAATAAAAAAAAAATCACATTACCTGTAAGTAGCTGAAAGAGTCAGTGTTATTCTTGCATAGTAAGTTTTCCAGAGCTGTAAGTTATCCTTAATGTAAGGAGAGAATTTAATGGACCGCATCAGCAAGGAAAAGTTACACCAGGACAGGGTCTAACAAAATGTTTGTTTTGTGGTGGTTTTTTTTTGTTTGTCACTTTTGTTTTTCTAATTAAACCATTCACATAGAAGGAGGTTGATTTGACTTGTGGTCTCCTCACTTGTCTGTGAAAGAGGTACTTAAGACACTCTGATATCTGCCTGACAACACGAAACATCGTGGCAATCAGCTTTAAAGGGTCTGTGAAGGGGAGATGAACACAATGCTAAGAAAAACAAAGTTTAAAAGACTTAGAAATAAAAAAACCAATACAGGTAGCTGCCAATAGTCATTCCAGTTAATGGAAATATTCAATTACTTTTTCCCAAAACCTTGGGTAAGTTGAGCACTTCCTTGAAGTATTCACTGAATGTTCCGATTTTTTTCTTAAGAATTATTTGCTTAAAAGGTGTTGAGCAAAGCTCAACTGGTTCCATATCAATGACTGGCTTAAAATCCAGAATAAAATAATAAGTTATCAGCTACATCTATATAACTAATTGCTGATATTAGTCAGCCTCATATTAACTTCATCAACTTCGCTGGTGTTGCTCTTACTGATTTGTAAGCAAGATCAAAATCCGACCAAAAAAAAAAAAAAAAAATTTGCTTTCTGAAACATTTGTTCCACATTTGGCAATAATTATAGTAGCTTTTACAGCAGATAATTATTGTAACTAATTTGTACTTACAGTAATAATTATGAATGAGAAGAATGCTTGCTTATGGTACACTCTCACATCTGGAGAAGACCAGAAGCACAACAGCAGCTGTCTGGATGCTGTCATGAATTTGTTGCTATTTATTCACTGAATGCTTATTCTTTTCTCCCCTGATGATAAATGGTCTAATGGAAGCTCATACATTTCCCATCAACTTGCGTCATTGGTTTAGTGAATTATTGAACAGGCAAATCACATTCACTTTACAAAGATAGTAAACACAAAAACTATTCAATACATATTAATATCTTCATATTTATCAATACACATAAGCTACCTGTTACAGAGAGCTTGCTTTTATTGTTTTTCATTTCTCCATAAGTTCATGTGGAATCAGCTACTGCTTCTTACCTGCCTGAAACACTTCTGTGGCAAAATCACTGGTACAAAGTGATTGCTTTAGCCCCCACTCCCCAAATCCCAACACACTAGCACTGCTAGGACAATATTTGATAGTCTCAGTTTAAAAATGTAAGGTGATAATGGGCTGCAAGAGTTAAGCACCTTTGTGGCTCTTTTTTCCCCAATGTTTTTTTCTTGGGCATTTTCAATTCATTTTTAGTCATTTTCTCTTGGTAGAAGAATAGGAAGAACTGGACAAATGCTGCCTCAAATCCTTGGTTTATAATAAACACAAACTAAATATCTTCTATACAAATTTTTACCGCATGCACAACTACGTTTAAAAAAAGAATACATTAGCATTGGGTTTGTTTCCATGTTTAAAGGTAATCAACACAACCACAAACCAACCTACACTCCATTCTGAACTTTCACCAGAGAAAATAAAAAATAGCTTTCAATCACACAAGTTTAAAACAATTAAGCTGTACAAACAATATGGAATGCTTTTCTAAAGCACTTCAGAAAATGACTATTATTGAGCCTGCAGTCTTTGAGGCTGTAATTCAAGCACTACAATTCCAACCGCACAGCTCGGGTCAAAAAGTAACAAATCAAGCTGACAGAAAGCAAGTTGATGAATTCTTACATAATTTTACAATACAGATGGGCAAGAATAGAAGCTGGTATACAATAAAATGTATCTGCGCTATTTTATTGCTGTTACTGTCTTTCACAGGTTACAGCACTCTCATTTTAATTAATCAGGCTTTCTAGCCCCCAACTCCTTTCCCGCATTGTGTATGGAGGCACTAGCATCAATTTACTGGCTGTAAGAATTATGCAAGAAATAAACCAAAACATCCATAAATAAAAAAAAAAAATTAAAAGTGTTTAAAAAGAAATCACTAAGATATCTATGAAGTGAACTGCATTGTGCAAAATCAGAGTGGGTTGGGGCTTTACAAGTTCACTGTAGTTAAACTCACATTGGAGAATCTTTCACGTTTTACCATTACAAATACAGAAATGTTTGTATTCAGATTTTAGAGTTCCACATTTCAGGGTACTTAAAAGGAACAAGACCACCCAAGCAAAGAAAAGCTTGTGTTTAAACTGAGGAACTGCTGTATGTATATTTTTTTCAAAAAAGAGAGTACAGTACTAGTGCAGTTTGAAGAGTGAGGCCAAGTAGCGAATTGAATTGAAGCTGCAGATATTGTTAAAAGCTTTGTAACTCTTCCTGATTTCTACAGCAGCCAAAAGCTCCAGCCAACCTATGAGGGGCTCTTGGGATTTACCTCACCTCAGCCTTCCTTCCCAAGGAATAAACAGGCAGGAGGCATGCCCTGGACAACACCGTGCCCCCCGCTGCGGTACTTAGCCTGCCATCACTAGCTGTGCACTCCCCACTTTCCACCATCACGTCCATCACCCCAGCAGCCCTTTCCCACCTCCTTATAGCTCTCATTCATCTGGTTTGAACATGGGTGCCCAGAAGGCAGTGACCAGCACAGTGGCACCAGGTCTGCTGCATTCCTGATATTATAACTTGGTCTTAAAAACTTCCAGAAAGGCAAAGGCTCCACTCCATCTCAGGGAATCTTTCCCAGTGCACCACAGTTATATATCCTGTGTCTAAAAAAGGGAGAGAGAGATTTATCCCTTCTCTGTGCAATCACTTTGGCATATTTATAAAAATTCATGAAGCCACAAAGAGCAAAGTGAGGGGGTAGAACTGTAACTCTCAATGTTTCTTTGTCAGTTATTTTTTCCAGACTTCCGATAATTTCTGTGACTCTCCCTGGATTCCGTCCATTTGGATGCCACATTTCTTGTGGCATCACATCATGCTTCCTCAGTCTCCAAACAGCATACCTTGTGTCATCATGTTTCCACTCATTTCTATTATTCCAGCACATCAATTCTTCTAATTCATCACATGCAAATGAGAGTTCAAGTTTCTCAAGAAACTGGACAAATACAGACTTACCACTAAGACAGGTGTTTAGACCTTTTATTATCTTTTACATCCTGAGAGAAACTGTCAGTCAACCAGAATTTCTAGTGTGATATAACAAAACCACAGGGCAAACTGAAGGACTAACATACATGAAACACACAGGGTTAAAACTGAGCCAGGATGTAAAAGTTCCTCAATTCCAGCTTGTATAAAAAAACCCAGTTGGGCCCAGAGACACTATATATCCCTAGCTAATATTAAGCAAATCAACAAAATTAAAGCCTTGTAAAACCATTATAAATAGACACTTAGTTATTTTAGTTAGTTATTTAGTGATCCGCAAGAAATTGTTTCATCCTAACTCAGGATTAAGGCCTAGAATTCACAGAGTGCAATAGCCAAGGTTTTTACTTCTGTTTTAGAATTGCTGTCCAAGCTGCCAGGTAGGGTGCTAAAAACCAGTTTCTCTGGAAGGTCTGAGGCTAATGGAATGGTACTGCTCCCTACTGTGTTTATTGCAGCATTAGAAAACAATATGTGTTTATTATTTAAGAACAGTTTCAACCTGTATCATCTTGTCTGCATGACAAAATCCTTTAGAAATACATCCATCTACAAAGAAACTATAAAATGGCATCAAATCCACTTTCCCTTTTCCACATTAAGGCATTCTATGTGTATTTTAAGCTACTTGTACTGTCCTCTGCTTCGTTAGCATGACACAATAATTTCAGAAGCAAAATTCTTGTCACAGTGTACAACAGCAGAGGAATCTGTGTAAGAACATTTTGAGTTGCAATAAACAAAAGCACTGGAGCAGTTTGAATACCCAGAACAGAGCAGCCACTGGTGCCACTTTTGCCAGATGCTGACAAAGACACTGCACAGAGCGGCGTCTTCCACCCCAGCAGGCCACAGCAGCACACGGCTGGTCAATCACTGGTTTTAATCTCACTACCACCCCAGGGTTTGCTTTTCCCTGAAACAACTTTTCTTGCCCTTTGGTAGTTTAGGTAACCACAGAAGTGACTAACATTAAACGACATCGTTTGTCTCCTTTGTATTAATTTACACACAAACTTTGTGATAGGTCAGATTAACGTTTAAATATAATCTGTCATGAAGTTAGATATATGCCTGCTGCTAGCACTCATTATAACCTGAATGACTCAATATCTGATTGCGTTCCGATAAAGAATGGATATACAAAAGGTGTTCAGTTCTTAACTCTGCACTTTAAAGGAGGTAAGCGCAGCGCAGCATCTAAGTTTAGGCTAATGGTGTGCTGCTAGAATGAATATATAGAGCACACAAGTCACTGCAAATGAAGTATTCCAGCATGTGGCTTTGGAAGTAAGTCTCAGGATAATACACTTGTCTGACAGATGAACATAGAAAAAGACTCAAATCTCAGGGTCCCAAATCAGTTCAGCTATTTTAAATCATTGTTGTAAATATTGAACATTAAATGAATAAAACTAATTTAACAACAAAAACATTAATTATTTCCTTAGAGCTGTTTTAAATCTAATTCTTCTCCATAAAATATCTTGTGAGGTCTATGACAGGTCTCTGTAAAGATCTTAAATTCTAAGCAAGTGGTAAGGTAACCTATCACCTCTTCCCACACTCAATTCATCTCTTTCAAAAGCAGAAAACAGGCACAGAAATGAAGGTGCCAGCTGTTGCACAGTCAGCTGGAATCACTGCTGGCAGGGCCAGACCAGAGCTTCAGCCTATGAGAAGAGCACCTGCACCAGCCACCTCGCCTCCTTTGGCCCAGGTGCTAATTCGAAAGGTTGATAAGGTTTCAATAGTTTTATCATACAAGGAAAAAACTACATCTAAAGCAGAAAGAAGCCCAATCTCTGGGCAGAAGACAAGATACTTTGGATTTTTAATTTTTAATTATTTTAAAGCTGGTAATAATTTATTACCATAGATTTTTTTAAGAGGAGATGCAGCCTCAAGAGCTGGCAGCAACAGATGAACAGCTGTCCTGCTCCTCTTCCTTTCCTGGGCTGAGATACAAAATTTAACAAAAATTTTTAAAAAAATTAAAAATCAGTCCCTTGGGAGACTTCCAGGTAGTAACAGAGGTCTTGGAAACACACAGATGGTAGCATTCCCCCTCCAAGCCCTTTGGGAGCAGGCTCCTCACTAGATAACCCATACTGCTGAATTTCTGGTAGATCAGACACGCTAACCCCTCCTTACACGAGGATCCATACAGCTCAAGCGAAACCATCCAACCACCATGACCCCAAACACCTGCATGAATGGAAAGATCCCTTCCTAACATTATGCATCCTTTCTCCAAACACAACTCCATGGAATAAAAAAAAAAAACCCAAAAACCTTCTTGGGTAAATGCTGGTCAGAGTCCATGTCCCAGGCCCACAGCTCCCCGCCCCGCTGCCTCCTGCCATGGTAGAGCAGAGCTGGAGCTGGCTGCTGCCCGCTGGAACCTTTCCCACACCTGTTCATGTGCCCAGGGCCTGAATGTTTCTGCTTCCAATTGGATTTCATACATCCGAAGACCCAAGGACTTTTTTTTTTTTTTCTTTTTTAATAGAAAGTTAAAACATCAGAGTGGGGCGCAATCGTTTTAGGAAAGATCTGACTGATCTGATCTAAATTTTCTCACTCAAAATTGAGCACTGCTGGAAATTCCAACTACCCCCCTGTCCAAAACTGAAATTCCCTACCACCCATTCCCATCCATCACTATTAACTATTCCTCTACTACTCCAACTCTGCAGATCAACTACAGAAGAGATCTGGTTCTCTTCCAGACACCACCAGTCTCCCATTTTCTCCAATAAAAGCTGAGAACACGTTTTAAGGTACCGAATATGGCTTTTCGTTGGAGCAGAGCAAAAAGTATTTGAGCTGGACATAGTAGAACCTGATACTAGAAGTTATTTGCAGCATAAACAAATAGTGGTATAAAAGTGACACACAGGATGAAAAATAACTCTCCTGGCGCAGGGCAAATGCAAAGAAGAGATTCTTGGTATCTTGATATATTCTTGCAGTATGTGTACAAGAGAATTGCACCAGAATACATATCTACCATTTGGAGACCATACTATAAACAAACAGCATCCTGAATGAAGGGGAGTTCTGTCGTAAAATATTATATGGAAGGCAAAAATAACATCTTTAGATACAAATTTTCAATAACTTTTCATTGTGTATTACCAAAACCCTCTACAGATGAGATTTGAAATTTGAATCTAAGTTGCCACATTTAATTACTCAATAAATCTTGGACTAAATCTTCTGAGCCGATTTTAATAATTGAAGAATTTCCTCCTACAAATCCTTCCAAAGGAGAAAACTCATACCGTTTAATATAACTGTACGGTGTTCCAAGCTCTATAACATTGTAAAAAAACTACTGCGACTCTGGAACATCTGAGGTTTACTTATTATTCATACTTCTGTGACATTCTTTTGTTGCTTATCTTGCTGCACAGTTGTCCTGCTGTGGTCACACAGCTCTGGAGAGGCTTGACACTTTTCAGTAGGGTTAGGCTTGAATTAAATCCCCAGATCTTACAACTTCTATCTTTAAAGATCAAAGTTTGACTTCCAATATAGAGCCGAATTTGGGGTTAAGCCTCATTAACAGCATTTAAGGCTTCAAATAAACTGAAATTCTAAACAAGGGAATGATTTTATAGGCAAAGATCGAGCCTAGGTTTTCAGCATAGACAAGGCAAGACTAATTTATCAGATGATACTTTGCTACAACATGGCCAAAACATTGCTGCTAGACCAGTTTCATCCTTTTTAATTAAGCCTAAATTTAGGATTATATTTATTCCAAGACATGTAAACAGAAAATACCCAGGTATGCTAAAAGCTAAGATACACTAAGCTAAGGCAATTACTTCCATTTTCTGAAAAATGGATTTCCCCAAAATATGCTTACACACACAGTCTGCTGCTACTGTCAACTTAGAGCTTTTTAGATAAAAATATATCCCGCTTTACTTCATTACTGTAACAGTCAGTGAATGATAATTAATTGCTCAGTCATGTAGTGTGTACAGCTGGAGACCAAATAATGTCTGTTCCAGCTTCCCAAGCTTGTTTTAAGTACGTTCTCATGGGTCCTTCTGTAATTCCCTCCACTCTGTCCCTTAGCCAGACACACATGTCCCTCTGTCTCCTGAACAAATTTGATCTATTTTTGTTACCACTTTAGATTTAAGGTAATGATGAGACTTTTGTCCTTGGTCTCCAGACAGCTGAAAATCTGGGTCTGGATTCTTTCCTCTGTTTCATGCATGCTAATTTGCCTGTGCTGAGCCCCACTGCTTTCTCACAGGGTCCTAATAAGAGCAAGTTTCTATACTTACATATCCAATTACAAAAGTCAGCATCTATGTTTTAAGCATACACGTAGTTTCAATATTTATGGTGCATATCTCTTTCAACATCAAGATGACCAGTGAGCTCCTCATTTTAATAGAAACATTCCCACACATATGTTAAATACTTCAAAGTGCTTATAGATTACCGAGTAGAGTGTATTTTCATTCATTTATGTTTTCTAGTCTCAAGACTATTTTTACATTATAAAATCATCAATAAAAGCACAGACTTGCTTGGAATTTAATGCAGATGCACAAAGGGTATTTTAGTGCCCTTTTAAATAGTATATTTGAGAAACCCAAAAGGCTAATATTCTAAAATTTTTCTTCAGGTACTTTTGAAAAATTGCACTATTCAAAAATATTCTTCACTATGTAAATATTCCTATTAGGAATAAGACTTGAGAATTCATATGCTTCAGGCTCTCTGACAACAAAATTTCCATTTCAATAAAAAAACCCACCACCAACCCACAAAGCCAAATAAGAGAAGAAAATTTACATTTTTTTTCCCCTCCATGGCAATGCAAATCTCTAGGTAGGACATCAGTGCTTATAGTTGAAAATCCCTTTTTAAGTCTCATTTTCTTTGCAAAAACTGGAATGAGCTACTACAGTCAGATTTCTGCAGTGTGGTACAATGAAGGTTAATTGTGAGATGTTTTATTTGTATCTTACAATTGTCTTCTAGCTTAGTTTATCGAATAAAAGATTAGCTGGAAAGTCTATTAATAGTTTTGAGGCATCACTTCAAAGTGAGAGAGGAGACTGCTCAAATCTGGACATTGTGATTATGTGCTAGCAGTACCATACATTGGCTAAGAGACAGACATAATCTATGTTTCAAAATAAACCAGCTGTCATCAAAACCTTCTCCCCTGAGGTCTAGCACAGCAGCACTAAGGCAACAGAGAACACTGTATGCAGCACAGATGGGGCTGATTCCAACTTCACACATTACAAGTGGGTTATCTCTGTGCGTGATTTATCCTTGTGACATGATAGAGGTGAGTTTGCCTCTTCTGTTTTAACTAAGAATCTTAAAATAACTTCAGCAGGAAGGGGCCTCTAGGGGCCACTTGACGGAGGGCTACCTTTGAAACTGGATCGACAAGGGTCTTGTCCTGTCCCCCAAGAATGTGTGAGGCTCTTGGCGCCCTCGTCCCTGTGTTTGACCATCCTCAGGGTGAAGAACTTTTTCCTGATATCTAACTGAAGTTTCCTTTGTTGAAACTTGTGTGGTTTGTCTCCTATCCTTTACTACATGTCTCTGAGAAGTCTGGCTCCACCTTTTCTCTAGCTCTTCATTCCTCCTGTGAAAGGCAGAACTACTTCCCTTCAAATGACACTTTGATAATTAAAAAAGTTATTTGCCTCTGATAGCTAATGGATAAAAAACCTAGTTAAGGAAATCCTTGACAGACTGTAACAGTTACTTGGCTCAGTGGTACACACCCCAAAAATAAACAACAGAGATTCCCAGAGCAAGGCCAAATGGATTCAAGCACCTTGCGACATGACTGCTCTAGCTAGCAATCACTCAGTCTATACTGGTAGCAGATGCTCTTAAAAACCACCAAAGCTAACAAAGGCCACAGAGCAGCAAAGAGATCTAAAGATAAAATATACCGTTGTTTAGTGCATTAAGCTGTTCACTGAACTACTGCATCATTAAAAGGTAAACTGCACTAGAGAAAAGAGTTCATTCTTTGTGAGAGATGTCTCAGTGTTGCCTTGTAATTAATAACATTGGTGGTCTCTGAAAAAAATCGCTAGCACTCCAAAAATATTCAGACACGGTGCAAACATATACACCAGCAGTCATAGCTTCACTACTATTTGTTACTACATAGCAAATTAAGAATACAAGTAGCCAACGAACAAAACCAAGGTAAAAACAGTGCAGAATTTCTTTGATTACTTTTTCATAGCATTATTTTATCTGTAATTTAACTTACACACAGAAAGGGAACTCACCCCTCTCTTTCCAATGGGAGACTTGTCAGCCAGCAAACTCAGAGCTGAAGATCTTTATCTCAAAGAAGCTAGAAGACTAAATTATTTGTCATTTAACTATAAGCTAATTCCAAAGGACTGTGCTTGTGTAGCATTTTCTAACAGTTTATGCAAGCACAGGCCAGTCAAAAACAAACAAGGCATGAGCTGCATATGATTTCAGATTCCTAATTATCTGTACATACTACAGCAAACAGCATCACTGCACTAAACAAGTTAACATGCAAATTATTCTTTTATCAAGCCAATGCTACAGAGAAAACAGAACTTGGAAGCACAGCAGAAGAACCAAGACTCTTGTTTTAAACCCCTTTCATAATTAAGTAATCCAATTTGTTTTCTTAAACATTTGTATAATAACAGCATGTAAATGCCAGAACCAGTCTACTCTGTTGCTTTTGGCATTGTACAAATAAAATAATGAATGGTAAAGGTTTTGTGTTTATAAAGTAGTAAACATCTATTCCCACAGTCTTTCATATGCTTTATAGACATATTCAGACATCAGGTGTACTTTTCATCCAAATTCCTTCCCATGTTCACATAACAAGAACTGCCTCTGAACTCAACATGAAAGATATTTGAAAAGTATTTTTCCAGCTATACAAGTTTATACTCTACAGTTCAATACAAATTATTTTTTAAAAAAATCACCAACAGCATTCCCTCTAGAAAAAAAATGGAACAAATAGGAATTGCTACACTTAGTGGAAGTATGTAATAATTTAGAATAGCACATGAAAAACATCATGTCTTCCTGAAATCAAACCTGTAAGAAAAACAGATTATCACAGCATATATTGAAAATGGATCCTAAAACACACTCCTCCTATCTCAAAGGCAGAGCTGCAGGCTATATCTGGATTAACAGGAAAAAATGAGTAGGATTTAATTATTCCCTTTGCTGGGATGACAAGAATGGCTGCAGGGGACAAGGGCAGGGAAGCAGGCAGCAGTGCTCAGCAATCACTGGCTCTTCTGCATCCCACAGTGGTATGTAGACCTTATAACCCTCAGCCTGAGCCATTCCCTCATGCCCAGATCAGCAATACAAACTAATTCAGCATCAAGAAGTAACTGGTGATGCTAGAGGAGGGGTCATGTCCATCAAGCTGAATAAAGAACTTGCATGGAAAGATTGATACAAGGTTTTGCAATACAACTGCTCACAACAGGGAGGGAGCAGCAAAGATGTGACACCCTGTATGTCAGGACTGAGCAACAGCAGAAGACTCCTACAGAAATAGAAGGCAATCAGAAATCATGCTTAACTTCTTTAGTGTTTGGATTATTCTTTCTTCAAAGGGGAAAAAAAAGAAAAAAAAAAAAGCACATGCAACTACAGTGCAGTATTAAAAGTTCTGCTGTAAAACAAGGAAATCCAGACGGCATGGTTAGGACCACAACACAGTTATTCCAAAGAACTCCAGAATTCACGCTCATCATCAGTGAAACCCAAATGCAACCCAAGACATAGAATTCTATTGGGGAGACAAATCAGTAATACAAATACAATAAGTATTTTGGGTCTCATTTATCAACCTAAACCTCCATCTAAACCCCCAAGTCTGGTGGGTCCCTCCTGGCTGAGAGGAGTGCTTCCTCGAGGCCATGAGAGAAACTAAGTACTCGCTGTCTGCACGTGTGTGCTTCCACTTATCTTTTTCTCCTGCACTGCAGGGACTCCGTACAAGGTGGCAGGAGCACTGAGCAGTTAGGGCTGGGTACAGGAGGCCCACAGGTCTAATTCCATTCCACTGCAGTTCAAAGCTGAAGAATGACACAAGACATTTGCACTGTGGATAGTTTTGCCCTGTTTAAAATTTCCAGTAGTGAGAAGCAACCAGATGCAGGAATTATTTAGATAGCTGAGTGAAAATATTGTATGAAATCTTGTACAAATGTCACAAATACTTGTGACAGACACAAGCTCTTTCTGCAATACTGACTCTAAACTTGTCTATAATACAGCGGAGTATACAGTGGAGAAGTTATGTCAGCCCCTTACAGGGTTACAAAACCAGAATATGTGTAAATTATTCATGGAAAAAGCAACAATAAAAATCAGTGACTACTGATTATTTACCCTAATCATCCGATTTGAGCCATTTTGGAGCAAGGCAGGTATTTCCTCCACTCAAAGAATATATCTTAAAAAAAGCTATTAACTAATACCAATCCAGAAACTGTGGGCAGGACAAATAAGCTGATCAATAATGGGTGCCCTTCTAGCAGTTACACAGTGCAGATCACTTATCAAGAGAGACCTTGTTCCATGTTGAGAAAAAAGTAGAAATTAGGGAATAAGGTCATAGTTTAATGTTTGTTACCATGCTGAGAAAGCCCAAGCACTTTAATCCTTACACGATGGGGATGTAGCAGATGCCCAGCAAAAGCCTGGGGAGGCAAATGCTAACTTCCACCAGCTGGCAGTAACTCAAGACATCATGACCTGTACTTTCTAAGTTATTGCTGAAGAGCTCCCAGATGAGCCACATTAATAAAGCTGTAGCCTAATTAAACCACATCCTTCACATCTCATCCTCCCATGTGTCTGGAAAGATCAATGCAAACCAAGGCAACCCAAGTGGGAATCATTAAATGCATCTGCGAGCCATGCCAGATCAACAAACAATTAGACACACAATGTGCCAATCAGCACAACAAACCAGCCTTATGGTTATGATCCTATCAGCTTAGCTTTCCTCAAGTGTACTTCCAATTAATTATAAAACATTTATACACGAACAGTGGCATCTCTAACCATCTACTTTAAACACTATTAACAGTGTCAACAGTCTAATTTCTGTAAGTAAACAACACAGCCTTGCTCTTGCCAGGAAAGTCTTACCCCACTGAAACTTCCTGTGCCATTCAGCAAGTATATAATTATATTGATATAGTTGTAACCCCATGAGGAAATGAATGGAAAATATATGTAAACATACTAACCAGGACAATAAGGTTCCCCAAAAACCAGTGATTAACACATTTCAGTGAATACTGAAGTGAGGGAATACCTCAGTGACTTTTTGGAAACCTACTTGACTATTTTGAGTTTAAAAGACAAAATGAGAAATACACACGCTACAGCTTTGCATTCATGGAGCTCACAGCCTTCTGCAAAGATGAGTGCTGCCATTTTCTGGATGAGTGCATTCACCCCTTCCCCAGATGGGTGCAAAGTTTGTGGAGCGCTCCATTTGCTGGCCCAAGCAGATACACCATGGCTGCGAGAGAAGAGGACCCCACACAGCAACGCTTTCGCATTTTGCAGTTAGGAAAAAGGTTTCTCATAAAATAAACAGTCATCTTTTGCATATGGGAAAGAAGAGTTTTTAGGAGCAGTACCATCTGTATATCCTAGATGAGGCCTGCACACACACTTGCATAACCAAACAATGAGAAAGGACTGTAAAAGGCAGCCTTCACACCACTGTCCTGTTACACAGGGATCAAATGGCTGGTAGCCAGAGGGCAATATTCTGCTCAATGCTCTGCTCTTGTCTCATTTAGACACAAGCTTTGTGCTACAGCTCCCAGTTAGTAAATACGGAGAATACATTTGTCTAGTTTTGTGAAAGCACTGACATGTTCAGAAAAGAAACAAACCCCCAAAAAACCCCAAATCCTACCAACTGAACTAGATAGTCTAAAATATTACCAGATACAGACCAGGTGGACTTCTTAGTCTGCAGAACTAAAGGCGAGACATTTATTTTTACTTGCATATTTTCTACTTTGTTTACTTGCTTTTTGTTTTCCACAGTGCCTTAAAGAATCTTCCTTGCTGGCATAGATCATTTATCAAAACATATTTGAAGACAAGAAGAGGAATAGTCAATTCTGATTCAATCCAAGCAGTTTCAGTGCCTTGATGTGGTTATTTGGTTTACAACATTTAAAAAAAAAAAAAAAAAAAAGGAAAAAAAAAAGGAAAAAAAAAAAACACAGCTGCATACCTTAGTACTGCCCCCAATCCAGATCAACTTAAGTGACTGGATCATATACAAATCCACTGGGTCTCTCCTACAATCAAACTCAGTTTTCCCTTTCATCAGAAAAGCAGTCAGTTCAGTACAGATACCACATGAAGATACAATAAGATGATATAATACCAATATTTCAGTATCAAATATTTACTTCAATCAATATTGCTTGGTAATAACACACTGTATTATAAATTCCGGGTGTATCAACCTGAAGTCACTATTTGGTGTAAAAGAAGCTTCCAGAGATAAAAACATTACAAAGAAGAGACCAGAGGGTTAGGGTCTGTTTTTTTTTTTTTTTCAGGTTTATTTGCTATACTTAATGAAGTTCACTGAGAGTTCCCCTGTGAAATAAGTTTGTGTTGGAAATTTATCTTTTGATTCATGGAAATCGGGTGTTTGTCTACCTGTCTTGCATGTATTTTCAGTGATTTCATATCAGGAAAAAAAAAAAAATCATATCATCCAATTTTTGGACCATACAAGAGAAAACCACCCTTAGCATAGTTGGGGGCTGGAATATTGACTGCCAACACAAACAATAAAACCAAACAGGTTCAACACCTGCATGACCTTTTTTTTTTTTCTTCTTAATAACTAATACAGGGTGGATCAAATAATAGGAAGGAATGAGGTATACTCTTTCCAGGACAGTCAGCTGTGCAGTCTCTGGCTATCAGGGATCGCTGATTTGGTGTAAAGATTTAAAATTGTGGTTTTCACTTCCGTGTGACTGCACTCTACCATCGCAGGACAACTTTGCCACAAAACCTCCCTTCCCAATAAAACCTTTAAAGAACCAGCATCAGTGCTATTTAGATCAGAAGATTTCCATATCTCGTGTTAGCTACAGGATGTGGAAATCTGTCCAGGCAGACATTTGAGTTAAGTAGAATCTAATTATTTCCTCTCTTAGTGGATCTTTCTTACAACAGAAGCTATAAGGAATTTAAAATCCATCAGTTTTAAAAGTACAGCAGGTTTATGACCTGGCATCTGACTTGCTTTCGGTTCCTTTTTTGAGGCTTAGAAAATTTCAATTTTATAATAGCTGCCCTTCCATCCTTACGTTTTAGGAAGCTCACACATGTTAGAACTTGCCAAATGGAGCTCTTGTCCATGCTAGAAAATTGTAGCAATTTGTTTATCTTCCCACAACAAAAGACTATAAAAGATGCTTTATCAAAATAAGAATAACGATGCTGATAGCAGTCACTTATACACCGAAATATCTCCTACATTAGAGTCTTTTCCTGAAGTGATCACTATAACTATGTATTTCAGGAAAAACAAATCAAAACAAAGCCAGGTTAACCAGCTAAGCTGAAGCACAGTAGCGTTACTGTTTACCTTAGCAGGCACAAGATGCAAAAACAAGACTTGCACACTGCAAGAACAAATAATATATCCTATAGCATGGTTTTTCATGTTTGTTACCATCATAGCAATATTGTGGATACTAATGACAATCACAGGACTGCTTGCCTCCTTCCTTCATATTTCTTGCCCTATTTTTCTTTCCCAAAATATCCAGAGAGATTAGGATGAACAAAATAAGTTTTATTAAAGGGTTAGAAGAACAGAAATAGAAACTGGAAGTATCTTACTCACAACTAATACAAAGAGGAGTGAGGAAGTCTCAGCTCCATATATTGTATCACTGCTCAGATCAATTGTAAATTGTATATAGCGAAGCCAAGATGTAAACAAGGTTCTGTTGCAAAAGCTACATTTAAATAGGTGTGCTCTGAAGGAAGAGCAACAGCAGGCTGGAAATGAAGACTGCCTGAAATTAATGGAAAACTTGCTCAGGCCTGACACCAGGAAAATTGTTCAAGAACACTTCATGCACATGGAAACAGCCGCAAAGCTCCTCCAAGGTCGGCCGGATTTGGGCTGAACAGTTAAGGAAAGACAACTTCTGAAGCTCACTGCAGTTACATGTTCTCAGGTTTCCTAATCAACAAGGATACTACTTTTAAACTTGGTATTTCAGATGCTGGGAGTCTGCTTTTTTTTCTACTTCCTGTGGCAGACTGAACTGCTCTTCCCTTGGTTTAGACAGTAAGTACTTTCGAGGTGCACAGGACATTTTAATTTGGCCAACACTGTTTATGCTTTGTATTGACTTTACCCTTTTTTGGCTATTAATTGATTTATTTCTTCCAGTTGAGGATATGAACTTATCATTGATTTCTACTAAGCCAAATAGTTGAAGGATGATACATATACTACAACTTGATGTTTTTCCAGAAAATGCCACTAGGGAAGAAAGTTTCCATTTTACTTAAGTTTTCCAGGTGAAATGGCTAAACAACTGCAGCCTTAACTCTGCAAGAAATTTCAGCGCTGGGTCAGTCCCACTGAGGAATGTGATTACTGACACCCAGGGAAGGTGCTTATGCACATCATGTTGAATGGTAGCTTGTAAACACAATTCATCACCAGTGGCAGCTACTCAGTATGTTAAAACACTTTTTTTTTTTTTTTTATTCCAAATCATTATGCATAAGATAGTGTGAATAAAGATATTTCAAATCAGATCCTTTTCTTTGGCATTTAGTAGACTCAGCAGAGACGCCAGACATCCTTTGCGTTGATCCCTTTAGAACAGAATATTGTGATCAGGAGAGCCCTACAGCAGAGGTGTAGACTGTGCTTCAGGATTTCTCCTCCATGAGGGTTTATATGCTGTGAGCACGATTCTCCATGTTCAGGCTATCACACAAATGGAGGAAGGGTGCTACTGCCTTTATCTCACCATGCCCTATAACTTTCTTCACAGCTGGACCTTCGTGAAAATTAATCAATAGTTGCCAGAGATATTTTTTTTTTTTTTCCCTAATAAATTACATTTTGAAGAAACTATGTGTCCAGGTCTTATTATTACACAACAATTGCATACTGAATGCTTGCTAGCATATTTATAAAACTTACTAAACTTGGCAGGTTTGTCTACCAGTCCTCCTCAGAGACTGTAAACTTGTTTTCAGCTACTGTGTGAGATTTCAGCAATAGCTTTTACCTGTTTGGAAATTTCAACCACCTGGTATTGGGAATGCCAGTTCTAGAAGGAATACATTCATCTGCTCAGCAGATCAGTGTAAAAGATGTAGCTCAAAAAGAAGGCAACTAGACGTTTACATCGTAACACTTGCAAGACGTTCATGAAAGCCAGAGAACTGGCTGAGATCCACTGTGAACCTGTCCTTGGTAGCACAGGCCAGAAGAGCAAGCCTCATGCCGCGACAGCAGGGAGATACCCTATTTCATTAACGCTGAATTTAACAGGAGCAGGAGCTGTGCCTGAGTTTTACCTGACAAAAGGAAAACCCCTATTTCAAAGTGAGCCTGACAGAGTTCACTTAGTCTTGGTACGTTGCCCATCTTCGAGGAGAACCTCCAAATTCAGACTGAGCAATTCCGAGTACCAGTCTCGCTAATGGATTTTATGAAAACAGAAGATGGAAGTTTGCAACTTGACAGCTTTCATATGAAGGATAGTTAAGAGGAGGAATTCCCAGCTAGTAATGAGAATTCCTCCAATATTTTCTTTTCATCAATGCACTGAGCAGAGCTATCATTGAACAGAGTACCACAGAATGAACTACTAATATGCTGCTAAAGGCAATAGCTGTTACTCACCTTTATGAGTCGTGAAAATAGCAGTGCCGAGTAGCACCCAGTAACTTAGAAGAGAGATGGGAGTCAAAACCCTTTTAAAAAACAGCCTCCAGACATTTACATCAGAAATTCAATGTATTCTGGATCTGAAGCTTTCATAATACTTCCGAGTTGTTTTGCAAGAATATACAATTTGGAGATTAAATTTAATTCTTGGTGCAACAAAAGAGAAGACCTGCAAAATCTTTAGTTTTGCCGATCTGCAGCATTCTCTCTGCCTGTCACAGCACAGGTTGAATGCAAGTTAAATGACTTTTTACTAAATAGCTACTGGGCTAATTTGCAGGGAGTGTTTCATTAGACCTACCTGCACTGAGTCAGGCAACAGCTTATGCCATGATCATGCCTATGCTACATAATATGCAGGGAAAAAATACTTTTATTTCTTCACAATAGTACAGATTCTGTGATTTACAAAATAACTGCAGCCCTAACAGAGACTGTCAGTGAGGAATTGCCATGTTAATACTACACAACTGTATTTTTAATCTATACTTTAGTCAAAAGACCTGCAGACATTTGCTCTTTTAACAGCGAACAGATGATCTTTTTGTATGCCAGAGACTCAGAGGCAAAGTTGATCTAACAGGAGTTTCACCTGCTAATGGTTCCCCATTGCATTCTTACTCCCACAGCTCCTGTTTTAGCACATACATTAATTTCTTCTGCAGCATAATGTTTCTAGTTCCTCTGCACATGTCTTAACCCATGAGCCTGACTGTTCTGACCTCCAACATAAAGAACACGAAAGGCAGAACAAATGTGTTTTTTCCCTATTCCGAGTCTTAACATGAGATTGTATTTTGAGGCTCCATCTATCATAAAATTAAAAGTTTCAATCCATTGATCTAGTTAAAAGTATTAGTAGGGGAAAGAGAATGAAAAGAAAGGGATCCTCAGCAATGCTACTTAACTCAGAGAAAATAACATAAACAGCCAAACCACTCGCAATGGCGTTTACCCAGGCAAAGAGTACACCACCATGAAGTTCTTTCAGTATATTAAGAGCAAGTCTATTTTACAGATTAATGTAAAATAAGAATAGAAACAATGCTTAGAATGTCAATAAGCTTTTAAAATTTATTGCTTTGAATCTTACGCATTTAATAGAAAGTAGTCTTCTCTGAGGCAAGGTCTGTGGCTATTTGCACTTAGGAATTGATCCCCTCCTCTTTTCATACATAGATAAATAATAAGACTAAACTGTAATATTCCATTATCCTTTTTTTCACTAGGAAGAATTCAGCTAAATGAAGCAGCGGTGACAAAGCAACTAAGCTTAGTAAATGAAAGCTCTCCCACATCCCACTGTCTAAGGTTAACTGGTAAATCAACATACACATTTTGAACCAGATGTTTTGCTTGCTTCCTACATACAGTATTGAGAAATTTAATTTCTGTCTCATTTTTTGTCAGCTTTTTATCAAGGTTTGGATTAATGTGCTTTAATGCATTTATGAATCATTAGTGGGGAAGTGTTGATAATGAGGACAGAAAGAAGAGGGAGAACATCTGTCTCTATAAGCCAGTCTCAATATTCTCTCTCTCTTCAGAAGGTAGATCGGTATGAAAGTCACAAACCTACAGCAACCACCAGAATTACCAACATGCTGAGAGAACGCTTGGGACAATCTTCCCATCAGGGACTTTTACAACCTAAAGGGATGAAAATACTGTAATTTCAACCTGGACAGCTGACCGTTTGTCCTAAACTCATTGCTGAAGCAAAGACTGCTCACACACATGAAGTACTTACTTTTGAAGTGGACTTTTACAAAGCACGACTCCACCAACATAGATTGTATTTCTGCATCACACTGAGAAGTACTCAGCTGCGCAGATCAGTTGCTCATACCCTTCTAAGTCACTCTTGTCACATATTCAATCAACGTCTGGTTAATAATTTAGAAATGAAAAATATAATGCAGCACTTCTAAAACTTTGCATAATCATCTCTTCCAATTTAGAACTTTTTTGCAATAGGTAGACCCCTGGACTGTGTGAAAATTCTTGATGACCTCTTCCACTGTTTTCTCTGTTTTTTTCAATTCTCCATTGATTAAAAGAAAGAAATTACCTGGGATTAGGAAAAATAAATTAAGAAAAAACCCAATGTCTTATGTTAATCAGGAATGATAGCATAAATGTCTCTAAATGCTCTTAGACTTATATTTTAATAATTATACTCTTCACAAGATAACATTTTAAAACAGTGATATAAAGCTTCCAAACCACCGTGTATAATTTCCCCAGGCGTGTTGCATGCATGAGTTAGATGAGCAGTCAAACAGAAGAGTACTCAAATTTGAAGCATTCTTTAATACTGTTTGCCATTAGCATAGCACAGCAATAAATGAGTTATTCCCAAATGCGGTGTATTGGCAATACTGCTTCAATAAGCCATCTATACTTGTTCAGACACAAATTTTAAACGTTGCAAAGGTTCCTGACTGAAGGGTCAGATTAGGAGTTCCAAAATGTCAGCTGTCAAATTCAAAAGAACATGTGCTGTAATGTGATTAATCAGCATCATAAGACCAATGTGTGGTCTAGCTAAAATAAGTGCAAGTATTGATTTGCAATTCAGTCTCACTGCCTGGTGGAAGGAAGGAACAAGAGTATCCAGGAGATGGTATAGGTACCACAGTGGAGTGGTCTGGGAGGTTTCTTCTGAGCAGTACTTGTTTACACTACATTACTGCAGATTCAGAGAAGAGTGTGTGTTTTGAAAGCATCAAAAACCTGTGGTAAAACCGCAAGCCAAGAAGGCAGAAGCCCAGGGAAGATGGAGTGCCTCAAGCTCCCTCCCCCCTGAGCGGGAAGAGTGAGCTGTGAACAAGGGCAGCAGGAACTCAGAGTGGGCAGAGACTGGAGTGACGGTGCCCAACACCCCTCACGTACAAGAGCAGCCCCCAGAGAGTGAGAGCAACCAGGGCACAGTCCATCTCCTGGGTCTAGTGCTCATCTGAGCTAGTTTGATATTATTGCCCTCCACAAGTAGACCAAACTATGGTCTCCACTCGTATCAAAACCACCACCAGAAAGAACATGGTGACCCAGATGGAGCTGCCACGCAAACATGCAGCGGTCCAGGTCCCAGACTGCACGGAGCGCCTGAGCCTGTCACAGGGCAGCAGTGACAACACCCGTGTGCGCTGTGATCAGCTGGATGACCTGCTCAGCCTGGTGGCGGAACTCGAAAAGGTTGAAAGATTAATAAGTATTAGGGAGTGCAAAAGGAAAATTGACTGGTGGAGTAACACCTTAGCACCTCTGAAGCAACAGTTTATGGCTTTTGGAAGAAGGGCTAGCCACTCATAGTGATTACAAAGAGGCTGTGAGGCTGTGCAGGGCAGAAATCAGGAGGGCTAAAGCCCAGCTGGAAATTAATCTATCTTCAGCAATCAAAGATAACAAGAAATGTTTCTATAAGTACGTCAACAGCAAATGAAAGACCAGGGAGAGCCTCCATCCCCTGCTAGACGCAGGAGGAATCATGGTAACAAGTGATGAGGAAAGGCTGAGGTGTTTAATGCCTTCTTTGCCTCAGTCTTTAATAACAAGACCAGTTGTACTGAGGGAATCCAGCCTCCTCAGTCAGGAGACAGAGACTGGGAGAACAACCCCCCCACATTTCAGGAGGAGACAGTCAGTGACCTGCTGCATCACACAGACACACACAAGTCCATGGGACCAGATGGGATACGCCCGAGGGTGCTGAAGGAGCTGGCTGGGTGCGCGCCAGGCCACTTTCCATCATTTACCAGCAGTCCTGGCTGACTGGGGAGGTCCCGACAGATTGGGAATTGGCCAATGTGACGCCCATTGTGTCCACCCAAGAAGGGTTTGAAGGATGATCTGGGAAATTACAGGCCTGTCAGCTTGACTTTGGTGCCCGGGAAGCTGACGGAGCAGCTCATGCTGAGTGCCATCACACAACACATGTGGGACAGCGAGATGCTCAGGCCCAGTCAGCATGGGTTTATGAAAGGCAGGTCCTGCTTGACAAACCTGATCTCCTTCTACAACAGGGTGACCTGCTTATTGGATGAGGGAAAGGCTGTGGATGTAATTTACCTTGACTTTAGCAAGGCCTTTGACACCGTTTCCCACAGCATTCTCCTGGAGAAACTGGCTGCTCACGGCTTGGAGGAGCACACGCTTCACTGGGTAAAAAACTGTCTGATGGACGGGCCCAAGGAGTTGTGGTGAACGGAGTTAAATCCAGCTGGCGGCCGGTCACGAGTGGTGTCCCCCAGGGCTGGGTGTTGGGGCCAGTCCTGTTTAACATCTTTATTGATGATCTAGAGGAGGGGATCGAGTGCACCCTCAGTCAGTTTGCAGGTGACACCCAGTTGGGTGGGAGTGTTGATCTGCTCGAGGGCGGGGAGGCTCTGCAGAGAGACCTGGACAGGCTGGAGCCATGGGCTGAGCCCAACTGGGGGAGTTTCCATAAGGGCAAATGCCGGGGGCTGCCCTTGGGCCACAACAACCCCCAGCAGGGCTACAGGCTTGGGGAGGAGTGGCTGGAGAGCTGCCAGTCAGAGAGGGACCTGGGGGGTGATTGACAGCCGGCTGAACAGGAGCCAGCAGTGTGCCCAGGTGGCCAAGAAGGCCAATGGCATCCTGGCTTGTGTCAGCAATAGCGTGGCCAGCAGGGACAGGGAAGGGATCTGAGCCCTATGCTCGGCACTGGTGAGGCCGCCCCTCGATTCCTGGGTTCAGTTTTGGGCCCCTCACTACAAAAAGGACATTGAATGACTCGAGCGTGTCCAGAGAAGGGCAACGGAGCTGGTGCAGGGTCTGGAGCACAGGTCGTACGAGGAGCGGCTGAGGGAACTGGGGGGGTTTAGTCTGGAGAAGAGGAGGCTGAGGGGAGACCTCATCGCCCTCTACAGCTCCCTGAAAGGAGGGTGCAGAGAGCTGGGGATGAGCCTCTTTAACCAAGTAACAAGAGGTAGGACAAGAGGGAATGGCATCAAGTTGCGCCAAGGAATGTATACACTGGATATTAAGGAGTATTTCTTTCCAGAACGGGTTGTTGGGCATTGGAATGGACTGCCCAGGGCAGTGGTGGAGTCCCCATCCCTGGAGGGGTTTAAAGAGCCGTGTTGACATAGCGCTGAGGGATCTGGTGTAGCTGAGAACCATCAGTGTTCAGTTAATGGTTGTTAATGGTTGGACTAGATGATATTCAAAGTCTTTTCCAACCTTGATGATTCTGTAACCTGCATCACCAGTCTAGATACAATACTTCTGAGATTTACAGAAGGGGAAAGGCAGGCATCTGTCTTTCTATGGTACTTTCAGCCCCTTTCAGTAATCTTTTACTTCCTTTTTGGCAACTTGAAAACAGATCAAAAAAAAAAAAAAATCTATGGAATTGAAATATGAAGCATCAGTATGAGTCGATAAATATTATTCAATACTATTTTATGAAATATCAGTGGATGAAATCCATAAAACTGCATCAGATCAAGGATCAAGAAACAGTGTCATGAATGAAACTAGAAACATACAGAACTCAATTTGGAAAAATACAACGTTGACAATCTCAGGGTTAGGAGAGAGAAGAGAGCTGTGAATGTTAAACTCAGCATCATAAATTACTATGAGACAAAGTTTTAATCTGAATGTTCAGCAAATAGGGAAGATACAAATTAGTACTGCTGTTTCAAATACTAATGCCATCCGTCTATCAAAACATTACTAGTTATAATGTTTTGTTACAACTTTTTATTACTTTTAAGTACTGAGAGGAATGAAAATAGCACAAGAACTCCCGAACCTATAAAAAACCCAGCTGATTAACAGCAGGACTAGCAGTACAGAGCTACTCACAGTCGATTGATGGACAAGCGTAGCTTTAGGCATGAATTGTAACTCACAAATCCTCTTAGATAAATTCCTCTACAAGCTAGAGAGCTCTGTGGCATAATGCAAACACCAAATACAGAGTTCTGATGAAACACCACATAAAAGTTAAGACTAGCTTCTGACATGCATCACGATATGTATGTCAGCTTTAAAACACAGCTTAGTCTAATTTTTCCCCCATCATCTCAATTTTTCCCCTCCCTGTGACACACCACTGGTTTCAGAAGAGTTTCTTCATTTACATAGGCACACACAGAGTACATTTTGTATCTGCTCCCTGGGAATGCATATCGAAATTTGGGATTTTGAGACATGCCTTTAGGGCATTGTTCCGACTGACCAGCTATGCATCCTGTCAAAATTCTGAAAAGTGACCCTTTGTTGCCTTCAAAGTTTGCAAACATTATTCAAAGTCAAAGGGACACTAAGGGAGGGGAAAAGGGGGTCTAAATTGCCAAAAAGAGAGAAATGAGACCTTGCTTAAGGGAGAAAGCGTTTTGTTAAGTTAGTATGGTGGGGTCTTAAAGAACAAGGAGGATTCTTGGGGATTACTTTGTTTTGGAGAAATCTGTGCCTGTTGTATGCTTAAGGGACTATTTCTTTTTGAAATGTCTCCTTATCTACTAGCAGTGATTATTTTCTTTCTATTTCAAATAAAAGTGTGCTAAAATGTTCAAAGTAAACTCTGATAAATAGTTCAGATAAACACAGTGAAGTTGTTAATAGGTGACAATGTATTGGTCAAATTCTCTGAAATGTATATTTCATTTTAATTTCTGTTGATGCAACCAATAGTCAAAACCAAAACCTTGTGCTTTAGTGTATCTCTTCCAGTTTCTGTAATGAACATACAGTTTCCTTTCCCAGAGTTCATAATTGAATCCGGTGTCTATATAACTTTTATGACAAACAGTAAAATTCTCCTCCCACAGGCAAATCCAAAAGGCATTCACATCCACAGTTTGGAAATAAAATGTCAACATGCGTGAGCATGGTGTCTCACACTGAACATCTGTAAAATATATTTTCACTGTTTTCCTATTTTTGTTCAGAAAACACATACTGTCTGCAAAGAAGATGCCATATAGCACACAAATCCAAGACGGTTTTTTAGAAGGGCAGGCAGATTTCAACAGTCATAAAAGTGGTCTGGTCCCGCTCGGGATACATAGTTACATATCAGAACACCACGAATTCCAAAGTTTCCTAGTTTTACACAGTGCAACATCATTTGTTACTTGCGATTTATGCTGAAAAAATAGCTAGAACTGACTCAAGGCTGGAAATGCAGCAAGTGCTGAAACACCATCCCAAATGCAACTGTATACAGCTGTGTAAATATTGTGGACACAAACAGAAATTAGTTAAAAAGGAAGAAAGTAGCTTCAGTAATGTAAATACAGACGTACCATTGTGTACACTCCCATCACTACTGATAAAAAAAAACACTATAGAAAACTTCTACACACATGTGATAAACAAAGTGCCCACGGAAAGCAAGATGAAAAGCAAAATGAATGCTTAAACCACTCATCCAAGGACCAAAACAATAAGTGCATACACTCAATTATTGTTGCCGTAGAGATTGCATAGAGGATTTCAAACCTCTTCTAGTAGCATGTTTGCTTAGTGATCTGTCACAAGGTATAGATCTTTTCCTTTATTAATACTGTGCCTTCTACATCTTGCCTGTAAATTCAATAAGATGTCACAGGTAAAAATCACTGCTGAGGGCAACAAGGTATTTCTCAAGTACTGTTCACTTAGAAAACAAACATTAAGAACAACTAAACAACAGATTTTTATTTTTCTTTTAAGCCTAGAAGGGTTTTTGTTTGTTTTAATTGCTTTAAAATACAATAGCTCATCCTAGAACACAGGAATGCTGGTATCAGTGGTAAGCAGTATCATATTTACTAGAAAGTTAGATCAGAGTGTCCAGAGGTGCTGAAAAACTCTCCGACAATAGTAATTCCAGTCAGATTTCTTTAGTGCACCATCTGCAAAGTTGGGACCAAACATCTTACTGTAATTCATGCAGCTAAATATTCATCTACTGAGTCTAGCAAGCCCCATCCAATTGCTCATCAGCTTTTCCAATTAAACTTTTAATGATCTTTTGATCCCCACATGATCCCATCTTCTGAAAAGCCTGGAAAGTACCAAACAAGGAGCTTTTCCTGGTTCTTCTGAAGGCACAGAACAGCTTCCAGAAGCACTGCCTGTTTTGCCTTCCTACTCCCTGCACTGGGGAGTAAGAACACAAAACAAAATTTCAGCCTCTTTCAGGTGATACGGGGTATGCAGACATTTAATCCATCCTGGGATGTTTTTTACTGTTCTAAAACAAATGAACTTAGGGGAAGCAGCATCTGCTCCACTGCAGATGGGATAGGTTGGGTATTCTGTACCTGTACCAGTTTGTTCTGTGGTATAAAATATGAAGGTTCAGTAGAGGAAACAATTCATGATGAAACATGCACAATATCATACCAAGTGGGAAGGAACAGATTAATTTTTTTCTGCTACATCAGAGTTTTTAAGTAGGCTAATACAGATGACAACATCTGCTCTACCAGACATTTGTATCTCCAAAGAAGTGAAACAACACTTAGCTTAATTAAGATGAAACACTAGATTACATCCTGGATAAGAAAGACAAGAAAAAAAGCTTTGGGAAGAGATAATTATGTTCAAAATGTTTGCTTAAAAAAGCTGTGTGGAATTATAAAGGAGACTGGTCCCAAAGGCAGTGTGTGCCATGAGGAAGAGACCCCTCTGTAACAGATGCAACTGTTATGCTGGCAAACAGTAAAATCAGGCTTATGTCCAAACTGTGAGGGATTCTGTAACAACTATTATTTAGTAGTTATAGTTTGCCTTTCCTTGCATATAAAGTATTGTTTTCAGCAGTAGTTTTTATCCCAAGATGCTTTTTTTGCTAGATCAACTCTCAGACAGCTAATTATTTTGCCTATTTCTCATCTATCTTGCTAGCCTCTCACTTGAGCTGCTGTTTTTTTATCAAGTTTTATTATGAGTCTTGCCATAATTGGGACTTTCAGCCAAGCACTAACAATGAAATAGTGGCATGAGTGTACAATTTTCATTTAAAATTACCACCTTGCTGACTCCAAAGACCAAAATGTGTTATCCAAATGAATCCAATAGCTTCAAAGAACAAAAAAGTAGTAATGCAACTTCACTGGATTTCTAAACTCTTGGCCTCAGACTAATGGGACTACACAAAATAATTATATCAATTCATTGAACATTTACACTGAAATAATACTGAGTGATGAAACATAGAAAAAGACTGAAAATACAGAACTAAGTTAGCTTCATAATTTCACAGATAATGCTTCTCACATGGAACCACGATCCCCATACCACCGGAATGCAGCACAGATCCTTTCCATTTGCATACACATCCCACCCCACAGGCTACTGTTGATTGCAGTAGCAAGACAGCGTCCAAGGTGACCTGTTCTCTGACCAGATCGTGTTGTTACTCACAGGCATCAATGAACGATGGCCTGTGCTGCAAAGGAGTTCAATAAGGAGTAGTCAGAGGTGAAAGGAGCTGGGGTGGGAGATCAGCTGACTAACTCTTTCCCTTGGTCCAACTCTCGTATCACTTATCCCATCATTACCTTTGCGAGGACACTTGCTCTTGACAGCATAACCAGACAGATCATCACCAAATCACTGTCCCCTACCACATTCAGAGCTTGCTCCAATTCCTGTACTCTCTACTGTCCAAGACCACAAAAAGAGACCCTAGATGCCAGACCAGCTTCTCAGTGGATTAGTCTTATTTGTCCTACCCCTCCATGTAGGAACCCTTCTAGAGCACACAGCACTCAATGAAACAGGTCTCACGGCTGGCCTGATGATGCTACTGTGATATAATTGTATAGTGTTGCTCCTAACAATAAATTAATTTACGTGCAAGGAGATAGGCCAGAGTAGGAACATTTGGAGCATGAGGTCTTCTGTAAATCCCAGTTCTAACACAAATGCTTAATCCCACAACCAAAGGATTAATTAGCTCAGTTTACAGCAAATGGTTTAATTAGAACACCGTCTGCCTGAAGTTCTTCTGATGACTAAAAGAGCTTAGAAGTAGATTAAAACATATGCTACTACAGCAATGTTAGAATAATAAAGCAGCCAGACTTCCACAGAAATCTATTGAAGAATTTACATCATCTCTTTGCTATTAGAGTCAGAGCATTTGAAGACTGATTCTCCTTTATGAAATCCACAGAACTTCTGTTGCTATGTTAAAGGGATAGCATCAAGACCCTACCTGGCAGCTGACTGTACGGTGAGATTGCTCAGGAGGAGCTCTGTAAAGAGCTGCCTGGAAGCAAATGATTAGTAGTAATACTAAAATATCTCTTCTTTAAAGAGAAAAAAAAAAAAAGGAAAAAAAAAGTAAACAAAAAAAAGTAGTAGTATTTTTAAAGTAGTATTTTATTATACATGCCAGAGCGCATGCCTTGCAAATACTCATTCCACTGCACTCCAGATTACAAAACATATATACCAGTCTGAGTTAATGGACTGAAACTCACTCCAGGAGTTTCTTCAGGTGGGAAGTACTATTCCTAATTATAGAATCCACTAAGTAAAGATGGAGGATGTATATAAGGGCCATGTAATCTAGCAATCGGTACATGCCCTTCTGCTATTCTCCCTGAGGTGGAAGGGTGCCTTGCTAATATTTATGCTACTCCTATATGTACATACAATGAATGAAAGAAAAATACAATTATTCATCATAATATGTATTTTTCAGATCTGTGACACGGAATTTATAAGCATGAAGGAAAACGCAGTTTTCAAACTGATTAGGTCAAATTAAAATATTGACATAATTTTACAAACAAGAGACTATCATATTAAAACATTAATATGCACACATGTTCTTTAAATTTATATATGCAGCCAGTGCTCTGGCAATTATTTAGCAATACAAGATTTCTGCATTCCATGAATTGCTGTGAAATGTTCTACATGGAAGAATAACATGTCTAATTTTACTCTGAAGATGAATGATTTGTCATGCAGAAACGTCCATTAAATTTAACCATTACTAAAAAACAGGGTAATAAATCATCATTTTGCATCAAATGAAGAAGCAGCACCTTTCTTCGTTTGGTTGTTCAGTCATAATCATGATAAATGGACATTCCAGGACAGGTGAATTTTAACAAGCATCCAATATGCTTAGATTAATTAGATTTTGTTTTCTAGTTTTTCTTCTCTCTTACTCAAGAATGAGAGACTAGAGTTGAAAGTAACATTGAATGTACAAGTATTCATTGTTGCATTAAAAAGCTGTTAGCTCTCACAAGGGGTCCTGCTGAAGTCGATGCTACTTCACGAAAGTGCTGGGAGGAGAACATGATCGAGCACTTCGGAAGAGCATCTGCACCCTCCTTTACATTTGTACACCTCTGCCAGTGATTCTCCACACAAGGAAATATGGACATACTGAGTACAAAGAGAACACAAATGCATCCATCAGAGTAATTTTCATTTTAGAAAAAGAGGACATGCTGAGAGAAATCTGCATTTCAGCTTAACTGGGGAGTCTGTCTCCACACATTCTGTGAAATGAAACCACAAAAAAACACCCAGCACCATGGTAGAAGTGCTATACAATTGCAGCTGCTAAGAAGGTGTAAGTACTTTCTAAATACAGTTGTCCTACCTTCCAACAAGGGCTTTCTAATACTGACTTCAGCTGCTGCTAACTGGTAGCAGATATGTGACCCTTGCCAGAAATCATTAATCCAGATTCTTCTATATTCATTTATTGGTCCTGTTATGGAAACAACAATTATTTCCCTTTGCAAAAAATATCTCCATCTAAACACCACCGTAAAGCTTTTGCAAATATATTTTATTTCACAACCTGTTCCCAAATGGGGTGAGGGTGAGTCCAAGGTCTCCCATATCCACTACAGTATCTTCCAGAGTATCACTGAATGAAAACCGACACCAGAACCCACGGTCTCAAAAACCCCTTGTTTGCTGCTCTGGAAGAGAAACTGTGGGAGCCCTCATACCATAAGCAACTTAAGTAACGATCCAAAACCTTATATTTAGAGTTGCTATAGTAGTTAAGGTTGGCCTTTAGCCAAAGCATTCTAAATTCATCCCCCCATATCCATGCATAATGATTGTTTTAGAAGTGCAGCAAAACTGAAACATTTGCAGCTTGGTCGGATTAGGAATATTGGTTGTTTTTTTTTTGGGGGGGGGGGGTTTGGGTTTTTTTTCCCAATGAAACAGATGTGTCAAACACAACTGAGACCTTGTTACCAAATTGCAAGCATCTGCTTCAATGTAAATAGGAGCTAAAGGATTTCAGAAAGAGAAGTAAGAAACAATACAGGAAAAAATAGTATATTCCTGTAATCTTGAAAACATATCACACCATCTTTTATGAATCTCTCCATAAGAAACAAAAAGTCAAGCTGAAACATACATATGGATGTTTTCACTATGAAAAACTAAATTCTAGCAGGTTTCTATAAAGTGAAACCAGAAAATTCTCATTTCACTCTTAGTGGGCAATGACCTGTGACCAGAACTCCTGATCACTACTACAGCACATACTAAATAATTAACAAACGGAGTGTCAATTAACCTTATCTACCTACAATAAGCACAAGTATTCTTTAGCTCTATCTTTGTGCTTCAGCATGTATGTGAAAGAAGGGGAAAAATCTTTGGCTCTACAACATAAACACTGCCTAAACTTGATTTCAAAGCAGCAAGTCCAAGTGAACTCTAATAAGAGGGTAGTATTCTATTAGGAGGTCTGAATGTTTCAGGGATAGTGGGAGAAAAGGTTAAAGGGGTATTAGAACAAAGTAAAAGAATTTTCACGATCAGACAGATCCATCTGAGATGAAAAAAACATAGAAACAAAATAAGCCTAAGGCCCTCATTCTCAACAGTGCTCCAAGAAAGCAATTTGGGGGGAAAACCCCATTTGTTTCCTGTGGACACTGCAACTCACTGCTTATTACTTATCAGAATGTGTACTCTGATTTCAGTGGAATTATAATTTTTAAGAAAATAATTTTATAACTATACCTTTAATCTTTACAATATATATGTAAGTTCTTTAGAATTTTTTGTTGTGCTCAAATTTGACTAGTTCATAAGGATATATGGTTTTTACTTTTAGAAGCCTACTTCTGGTTTTGTTGAGGGGAGTTTAGGGGTAGGGAAGAGAGAGGAAATACAGTCTTGGGTGAAGGACAAAGTTAGGGAAAACAATTCAACAGGGAGATCATACATGCAGAACATATTAGTTGCTTCAGATTCTACAGATACTGAACAGGCACGAGGGTAGTAAGAAGCAGAAGAGATCAGAAATTGGAAAAATTCATGCAATGCTAGCCATAGTAATGTTTAAAATGGAAAGCAATACACCAAGAACAGCACTGCACAGAGAAGTAAGACTTAAAGAACAATAAAGGCTGAGAAAGACCTCACAGGAAGCCCTGTGTGGTAGGGTAACATCACGCCTATGGCTCTGTGGGCCTTCCTGCTACCCTGGTTCTTTTTTCTCTCTTTTCCAGCTCTTCCCTTGCCATCTGTAACATATTTGTTCCCTTCCCACTGGAAGAAGCTTCATTCAAGGCTGTCAATGTTTTAGTTTGTACTGGGAGGACTGTTGCAATCCACTGGGGCACTTATCCACAATCCGAGTGGGCTGCATTACTACTGCCAGGGGTTAAAGACAGCTTTACAGAGCTATTCATTGGCATCAAGGATAAGTGTTTATAGGTGCTGGTTGTCCCAACCAGCTGTTTCAATAGGGTGCTGGAGACCTCTAAAAATGAGAAGACTGGAAGGAAAGTTTTAACCAAAATCCACCAGGCTTTTCCTATTCTTCATCCAGGTCATTTGCACCCTGAACATTCCCAGAAAATTTTAGAATCTATGATATATTGCATTCCAAAGCCACCTGCCTATAGGCAGGTGCCACAGACATTTATTCCATACAGACAGATAAACATTATTTTCTCCTTCAGAGAGTACCTTCTCGGTACTTACTGCATCATTGAAACATTGTGGGATGGGAAAGAACAGGAACAGTAGGAAAAAGAAAGCTATGGGTGAAGGATCATAACGTTAAATCCCATTTCTTACAATGAAGGGTTGTACAGGTCAGCAGCTCAAATAAGCACCAACCAAACAGTGAGTGAGCAAGCATGTCCTTGCATATTTGGCCACCCAGAGGTTTTTTGCAGAAGCTGAGGAACAGAATATCAGCAGGTATGATAACAAGTATGATGACATGAAAGACTGAATGATCTACCGTTGGGGAATTTTATTTTAAATGTGATAATAAGTAACCATTGTCATCTCCCAAATGAGATGTTCAAGAGTTCATTGGGAAGGAAAAAAAAAACACAAATCCAAACCAAGGGAAAAAAAAAAAAAAAAAAAAAGTTACATCTGCCCAGCCTGGATAAAATGTGGATGGGGCCTGGCATCGATATGGGAATTGAATTATTTGTTTTGTTTGAGCTTTACTGAAGAAAATGGGATCTAACACTTCTTTCTATCTACCAGGCGATCTGTCAGTACAGAAAGAGCAGAGTCAAACTACTACTGGCTTTGCTGACAAAATGTTCTGTGTATTAGTAGCAAGGAAGAAAAAACTAATTTCAAGTCAGAACACTTGTTGGCATGATATCACCAGTCACAGAAAAGGCTATCTTGGAATACTAATTATCCCATAGAAGAACAGAGATTGTCCTATTAAATACAGTGTTATATACTGAACAAACGTGAACAGAGCTAATTTAGGGCTATGCCAAAGGAGCAGACAAGCAAAATCCCTCAGGCACTGTTGAAGATTAACATGGTCAGCAGAATCAGAAAATGTCCTGAACAGAAATGAAATGGAAGCGAAGGAGAAACAGATAAGTTATTAAAGAACACTGATGAGGGACACGTTGTCCTGGACCATAAGGAAAAAACCCCGCTAAGCTTCACTTGTAATGAGAATGTGTTTAATCACTTATACAGATATATAATCACCACCTATTCCAGAACATTGGCTAGAGAAAAATATGCTGGAAGCAGGCCAGATGCTGAAGTTCCTGGAAAGCACTACATTGCTTTTATTGCGCACACAATATAAATATTAAAGAAAGAAAGAAAGAATAGAGCAGGTCAGACACCAGTTACAGAATTTCCTTTTGAAATTCATTTCATACACAGGTTTCAAGGGTTTTACAAAAATTGCTTAATTTCAATGTGAATTCAAAAATAATTAATAAACACATGATACATATGAAAAGATTGATTGCTGTAGATACTTCACCTTTCAAAATTAGCTCTGAGGAACTCCATGATCTACAATGACACTGTTGTGGATCATGTAGTATTTGTGAAAAAAGGGAACATCAGGGTACTACACTAGATGCCTAAAAATTCAGAATAACAAGCCTGAGAAAGAAGAACAGTTCTTGATTGCAGTAGCTTAACTCCTTAGGAGAGGAACCTCAAAGCCCTCTCTTATAAACACAGATCAAGGAAATAAAGAATTTCAAGGCTAAAACCCTACTAAAACTGCCCTCCCAAACTACTGGTTTATTTTCAATTATATTGATTCTACAACATATTTTATATATATATATATTCTCTATATTAGCCAGAAGAAACACATAATCATGTAAGTCATCTGAATATGGGGAAGACAAAGTTTATTGAAAATATTCTGTCTAGCAGTTAGTATCGAAAAGCCCCCCCTGGTTTTTCCAGGGAGCTTTTTGCAAAGGACTTAATGGCCATGACCTTTGGCAGATTCAAGCTCATCAGCAACCTGAAGGGCAGGACCCTAATGGCAGACTGATAAAACAGGCTTTCATTTTGCAGAAGGCTTCAAGTAAGGGAACTGCCCATTCTGGCACTGGATTACCATGGTGTCACTTAAAAGTAAAAAATTAAGAGACAACAAATCTAAAATACAGAAACTCAGTAGTTCACGCCTTTTATACAGGAAAGATGTGAAGCAAGGTTAGCAAAGTGGTACTGCCACTGAAAGACCAAAAATAACCAGTTAAAAAAACATAAGATAAAGCAAATCTTCCCCAAATCCCAGAGTCTCTAGTCAGCTTCCATCAATTCTTTCAGTATCAACTGATGATGCGCTGATGTGCTGAGATGAGCAAGAACACTCAGGAAACACCTACTATACAATAAACTTGTTTAATCACCTGCTTAGCCCTTGGCTTGCAGCTCAGAGTAACAACACAATTGACATTACCCCAACTCCACAAGACAACCAAAAAAAAAAAAATCTTCTACCATTGATGACAATTAGTGAGGGCAGACTTGGCTGGGTACATTGTTAAACTTCAGTTTTTTTGGGAAAAAAACATTCCCCTGAACAAAAAGTTATATATTAGTAACAGATACAACTATACAAGAGCCATGTTATCAGGGCGTGTACAAATCCTAATGTCTGTGTGTTACACATTATAACTACGAACTCGTATTAGAGATTAACCAATGCTTTCTTCATCCACTTCCCTTTGACCCACACGCTTCATCTAAAAACATTCTAGATGAAAATAACTGATGTAGTATATTTTTAAACATATTTATGCTTTTTCCTCAAGTTAATCATCTGACAAAACAGAAAAAACATTTGTAATTCATTATCTTATATCTCTATATACACACAGACGCATGCACAAATATGCATCTATAACACATGTGAAATGTCTACAAGATGTCTTTGACAACAAATAGTGTCAAGCATGAGGGATCTCGGCACAAGCAAATTCCTGCAGAAAGTCAAGATCCTTTAATTTTTTTCCATAAAAATCTGAATGCTAGTCTAACAGCACTGCATCAAAGAAACTCTTCTTCTTGAGTTCTTTTATCCCTCAGAAAGACAGAAGGCCTGGAGCAGATCTGACCCTGCTGCAAGCAAGCAGAGAGCAGGGCCTGTGAAGCAGCCGTTCCCCTGGGGAGGCAGAGCCCCAGCTCCCGCGGTGTGACTGTGCCCGGCTGCCGGCCTTGGCAGTGGAGGTGAGCACACACTGGTGAAGAGCTTTCTGGAGTGCAGCACAGAGACCATCATCAAAATAAACATTCCTGGTGTTTCTCTAGGGACTGAAAGAACTTTGCTCCAAGCACAGGTCTAGGTTTACAAAGCTCACCTTTATACATTAATTTTTAAAAGAGGGTTAAAAATTTCACCATCAACAAAGCTCAGATATGCCATTCTCAGGATTTCTTAATCTGGTTCATTTTTAGCATCTATGTAACACATGGATTTTTTTCATCTTTGGAATCCCAGAACCATTTGAATAAAGCGATACTTATGCCACTCCATCTAACATCCGAGACCTCAAAGTAATATATTCAATGTCATTCAGGAAAAAAAATTTATATCCACCATATATGACATTTTCCTGATGCCAACATTAAACAAGAAAAAATGCCATAACCTGGCAAAGCCAAACAAAAACCAAAACATCCCCTTCCAAGGCAGCTAATAGAGGGAAAAGTCCTCCGAAATTGGCCTTAAAGTTACAGTGCTGGTGTATTAAAACAGACAAATCTATCTGAACAGAGTTTCATAGTTCAGAGTTACATGTGCAAAAGTCATGAAAATGAGGATTATTCCCACAATTGTTTAACACGGTTCAGCGACTTCCTCACACTGAGGGTATCTTTTCCTCTCCTTCAGCTAGTGCTATATCAACTGTACACACACATGTATATATGAGCAATGATAAGCAATTATGTAGACTTTATAGTGAAGACTATTAAATGAGAATTGTGACTTTAATTCAGCAAAGTAATATTGCTTTGCTAATTAACAGTACAAAAGGCTTAGAGATTTCTTCTGAAGGGAATGCTGAGAAATTAAGCATATGCTGTTGTCATTGTAGTATTTAACACTGCTGTTGGTCTTAACCAAGGACATGTAAGTTTATTTTATCTTTGCTAATTATTATGAAGCTAAAAATCAACCTGAGGTCCTGCCCTTATGCAAGATATCCTACGTTATAAATAGGACACTTATGCCAGCATAACTATTTTATGGCACTTTTCTAACCCCAATTATGTATAACAAACTAGTTTGAGAAAATATCAGGATCAAGGGCATTGGACTGTCCCTTAATGATTAAAATTATGAGAAATTTAACAAATTATGAAATTTTAGGATACATATTTACTGCAGAGTTCTCTTGTACAATAAGGGCTAGAAATCTTCTCCTCAAATTCCCTTCCACTCAAACTTAGTGATGCTTTAAAACCTAACAGCAGCTTGACTGGAACTTTCATAGGATACTTGCAAGTCAACAAGTTGAATGAAAAGAGGACCAAGAATAAACATTTCTACCCTGATGCCTCCCAAACGCTGTCAGTTTAGCACCTCAAGCACAGACATGTGCCAACTGCTGCATCTTGCCTATGTTAACCTAAATGGTGCACTCTCACGTTTGCTCTGTCATAAAAACCAGAAAAATGTCCTGAAAATTTTCAAAAAGTGTTTACCCCATGCGGGAAAATAATGGAAGATTGGCAAGGAGGATTGTAAACACACTTAAGTGACTTGCAGCACATATATTATGCTAATTGTCATTTAGTTTTATGCATTTGATGAGTAGAACGTCTGTGTTTAGGTAACACAGGCCAGTAATAGACTTTGAGGCACCCTATTGACCATGCTTGAGATTCCTGCCTGGTTGTTGGAAAGATCAAAGCATGGTGGTAAACTCTGCCTGCGTGAACCCCTGACATACAGGCAAAACCAGCAGGTTCAGTGGTCCTCTAGCATGGGCCAAGCTCCACGGTGCCTCCAACCCCTCTTGTGTACCTCTGCCCAGGTCCTGCTCCAGGGATCCCCCAGTTGGTAAGGTAGCAAAAATAAATTTATGCTTTGCACTTCATCCATGGTCTTGTGGATGTTCCTGTGTCCTGCCTGTGCCGGCTCACATACCACACAACCCACAGAAGCTGCAGTCCAAGAGTCAGGGCTCTCTGAACATCACACCTTCAGTCACCACAGGCAAAACTCTTATTAAACAGCATCCTCCACAGATGAACACAGATGTATCTTCCATACAGCCTCCGAATGCAAACTTTCTTTTATGAAAACACATTCCAAAACAGAGTAAAAAGTTACACACTGGGTACAATCAGAAGATGCTATTTCCACGAAAGATATTAATAAGTACATTTTACTTCTAGACAGTCTTTTCTAAAAGAAAAATCAAGGCACACATGTCACTCCTCCTCCCCAAATAACAATATCTTCTTAATATTTCACTTTTACATTCACACTGATACAGACTTAAAAGAATATGAAAGTCAAAATCCTACAGCTTTGAACATCTTGAAACAAAATAAGCTTTTAAGATAAGGCCACAAAGATGCTCAGGGGCTGGAGCAGCTCCCCTGTGAGGACAGGCTGAGAGAGTTGGGGGTGTTCAGCCTGGAGAAGAGAAGCTCCGGGGAGACCTTAGAGCGGCCTCCCAGTACTGAAAGGGGCTGCAGGAAAGGTGGGGAGGGACTCTTGGTCAGGGGGTGCAGGGATAGGGTGAGGGGTAACGGTTTTAAATGGAAAGAGGGGAGATTTAGGTTAGATATTAGGAAGAAGTTCTTGCCTGTGAGGGTGGTGAGACACTGGCAGAGGTTTCCCAGAGCAGCTGTGGCTGCCCCCTCCCTGCAGGGTTCAAGGCCAGGCTGGACGGGGCTTTGGGCAGCCTGGGCTGGTGGAAGGTGTCCCTGCCCAGGGCAGGGGGGTGGGACTAGAGGATCTTTTAAGCCTTCCAACCCAAACCAGTCTATCATACTGTGATACCTCGGTCTATTTAAGGCTAAGAAAAGGCAGCAGCAAAACAAAGAATCTCATGCACTTACCAGTTAATGTAGCATTCACCTTTATTCACATACAGGAACTGTAGAGATGGGAAAAGGCTATTTACTAATCCTGATTAGGCCAGTGTGAACCTGACAGCACAGATATTTGTGATTTACATCACTGCAAGCACTATCAGTAAGTGATAAAGTGATTTATTCTTGGGATGCTCAGATAATTCCCCAAATATCAACTAATAAAAGAATATGCATTCACGAGGCTTTCATTAGTAATGTTTCACTGTACTTTACATGAATTAGATTAAAAGCATCTCCTTCAAACCATTTCTGAGTAAATGCTCTTTCCCTCCATCACAAGAGAGAATATATGGAAAGAAAAAAGTTTCCAGAGGCAAAGTTTGCAAGCACAAAACCAAACAAACCACCTCACTGCACTATTCTTCTATTTATTCTGCAGCTTCTTTTGCACGGTAAATTTAGAGTGGTTATAAAAGAGACAAAGCCAAAGGAAAAAGACCCCAAAAAAACAGACAAAAGAAACCATCCAAACCTTACATGCTTATTTCGAAGATCTATATAAAATGTCTTGTATCACACCACTATGATAGCCAGCAGTATTAAGAAGACTTTATGATCACATTTGCTTCGGTGCTGTGTTGGGTTTGTGTGTCACGGGGGTTCCTGCAGCAGGGGAGGGGGCTACAGCAGTGGCCCCTGTCAGGAGCATCTCGGAGCTCCCCGTCCCCAGGGCAGACCC
>NW_020799113.1:11123400-11187832 GCF_003259725.1 Athene cunicularia
ATGTGTATAAGAGACAGGCCCCATCCCCTGCCTCCCTGCGCTGCTGCTGGGGCGGAGGCAGGGAAACTGGGAGCAAAGCCGAGCCCGGGAAGAAGGGAGGGGGGGGGATGATCATATTTAAGGTACAGTTACACTTCTCACTGTCGTACTCTTGATTGTTGAGGTGTTTCAGTTAAATTTTGTTCTTTTTCTTTCCCTAATGAATTTTTGCCCATGACCATAATGGGCGAGTCCTCCCTCTCTGTCCTTATTTCAATTCCCGAGCTTTTGTTTTATTTCTCCTTCCCAGTCCTGACGGGGAAGGGCTGAGTGAGCAGCTGCATGGTGCTCAGTTGCCCTCTGGGCTCAAACCAAGCCAGGTGCCCCTTCCCCCAGCACACCCCGGCACACTCCCCACCCCTGGGAGCAGTCACCTTGTTTTGGCAATTCAGCAATACACCGATACATTTCTAGACTCCTGAGCCCGCTGACTACAAACTAGAAAAATTGATTACTTTGATCACAATAGGTGCATTTGCATGAATGAATTTTTGATTGTAGTGACAACTGTTAAGTCAGGATCCACAAAGCAGAGCAAGGTAATGGATTAGTCACCACAGCTTCAATTAATGGTTTTGGTTCCCAGGGGCAAATCAATGTCCATCAACTCTGACTTTCTTGTCAAAAGCAGGCAGGCTACAACACCATCTATAGCACTTAATTTACAGATCTTGTAAAATCTTGGAAGCAAGAATTGACAGAAACATCTGATTTTACCTCAGGACAACACATAAATTATATTCTGCTCTTCTGATCCATCTTGAAGGCTTTGGCTAGAAGGGTAGAATAATTCCCTATTGCTGAGCGCAGAAATGAGCTCTGGGTAATCATTATCTTAAATCATGTTTACGAGCTCTAAAATAAATACATCAGCTTCCTCTTCGATTTTGACTAATGTCTACTAAACAATTTTAGACCAGTAAATTTAGGATACACATTGTCTCAAAAAATAAAAGGTTTGAAGGAAAAGAAACAGGGAGCTGGAGAAAGCATTGCATATGGAACCTGCAGTGATGGTCAGTGGTTTTAAAGAGCTTCTCAAGCAAAAAAAAAAAAAAAACCAAACAAAAAAACCACCAAACCAGAGAACAAGAAGAAATAAGGCACAAACTTACACATCACATTTTATTTTCACATTAAGAACTGAAAAGCAGAAATATAACAGAGGCTAGAGGAAGCTTTAGGGTAAAAATATTGTGCTAGATATGGTGTCATATGATGTAATTGAGCAACTTGTTCATTGGTAATAGTAGTTGGAGTGAGTCTTACTACAGCATACTTCTGCATAACAACTCACTTGTGTACAGTAACAGAATGCTCCATGAACCAGAAAATTATGAAGGACTGTTTTTTCTTTGGCAGTTGCTTAAGTAAGCTGTAAAAACATCCAAAGACCTTGCATAAGTTTTGTGGAAAGCAAGAGGAACGGAGATCAAGCAGGCAGCGAACACACTGAAGGGCACATCTCAGAATTCTGGAGCTTCCCCAAACGGGAAAGCGCAGCAAAATCTGCACAGTTTCTAGTGGTGCAGCTTTCAATCTAAACATGCTTCAAGTAGCCTTGACGTTTCTTATTACACCAACATGACAAAAAGCTATCACAGCTTTCTCACATGTGCTTTTAACATAAGCATCTCCTCTCTGACTAATGCTAGTGGCCAGTACAACCTTCTCCTTAAGCAAAACTAACACACAGTGGCTACTGGGTTTTTTCCTCTTAACTATAACAGAAACAGGACATGGAACTCCTTTACAGTCAGGATCAGGCAGAAAAAGGAACTATGGGAGCAAGGTCACCTTTCAAATTGTTTTTAACCAAGCAATGCATAATTCCTAATAGGTTTCAACAGACATTAAAAACATTCTTTATCTGAAAGTAACACTGCTAAGAAAGAAATGCTGAGCTAAATTTGCAAAGATAAATAGGAGGAAATATCAGGCCCCCTCTGGTTCTGAGGTAAGACAACAAAGCTTGATTTGCTTTGAAAACAACTAACTCGAATCCATGAACTTCAATTTTAAGGAATTCATATCTATAGTGTCTAAGAAGTCCTTGAAATGATTGAGTTTACAGTGATAAACTTGGAGCACTAGTTCTGCAACAATGAAAACTAAAGTGCAGTGACTATAAAGGATTCTTTTTTTTAGCTCTGCTAGAAAACTTCTAGCCCTGACAGTAAAGCCATTTATATCCCATTTCATAAGTGAAGTGTCAGCAGAGTTGTTCTGATAGAAAAATATGCCATTTTTGCCACATCAGTACATTTCTATTTGTATGAAGTCCCTACTGAACTCAATGGCATGGTTGCCTAAAAAAAATAAATTAAATAAAATAGATGGGGAAAACCCCTAAAACTCTTCTGTGCCCTGGTGGTCAAATTTGTCTTTTTTACTATTCTCTCCTGGTTAGCACCAGTAATGTACCACCTTTGCCCCTCTATCTTTCCAGTTCAACCTTTATAATCTCTTGGATCCTTCATACAACCAAACTGGTTTCCTATTTTTTATAACAACAGTAAAGAGACATGCCTTAGGCAGTTATCACTTCCAGGTTGAAAGTTTACAAGTAGAGAAATGCTTCAGCTGACAACAACAAGCAATATCTATAATTAGATATATACTTCCGCAGCCTTTTCTGAGTCCATGAGATCACAGTGAATCCTGCCTAACTGGTCCTTGGCTCAGAAGCAAGCCCTGGAGATGTATGCGGCCACTGCAAATGGCAGACATACCAGAACACAGGTCCACTGAAATAAAGCACACAATGCTTTTATGGTGTATGCTCTCTCTAAAGCAATTAATTTTTTCTTCTTTTACTGTGCATGGGCCATTGGACATTAAAAAAAAAAAAAAAGGCTTTTGAATTAGAAAAGTTCTTTTCATTGCTCAGTCCCTCCCTTAGACTTGGCTTAAAGCATTTATGTAACAGCATTTTTTTTTTAACTCCAATGTACAAAAAGAGGAACAAACCCTATTCTCTTTTTTTTTTTTTGTTTGTTTTGCTTAAACTAGACAAAATAATCATATTCCAACAGACTGAGAAGACCATCTCTTCACCTGCTCTACACTAACAGACAAGAATACAGACTGCACAGAGCCCTGTAGGATTGTGTTCGTTGACCTTTGTAAAATCCATACAAAATTTCTTGATGAATCTTGCCACAGTAGCTTGTCACGGATGTCATGCATAAAAACCCGCAGTTATGAAAGTGCCTAATTGGTGTTTTTACAGAATGCTTCCTGCTATTTACACTTGTTTCTTTTCTTCTGTTTTAGCCCATTACTGTTTATTGTGTCTGCACTATGTACTGCAAATCATCTCATTTTACCAATTCCTCTTAGATATGCCCTGGGCTATTGTCATACTGTGTGCTCACTTTTCTTCTGGGCTGTACTAATTCTGTTCTCTTGATAATACAGTGTGACCCGTAATTCATTGCTTAGGTGGATTTCATTACTCTGTACCTTTTCAATCAAATTCTGTTCTTACAGCACCTCATTTAAAGCCTCTTTAACAGCTCTCTACTCCAAACACTCTAATCTTAACTATAAAGGCATAATACATCAGTTCTAAAAAAACCCAAAACAACCCAACAAAAACCCCCACCAACTAAAAACTTGCCTGTGCTAAAAAGGCTCACAAAATACAGGCAAAATTCCTGCAATTTATGGATGATCTAATTTTGTTCCTCTGTGATAATCAACCACTTTTTAGTTGTGGAAAACAATGAACTGAACAGTTGAGAAGGACTGATAACAACAAGCTACTTTGCTACGCAACAGTGTCATGACTCAGGTCCTGAGTCTGTGAACTCCACATGACTCCTGCAAAGTCAGGCTCAGGACTGGACCTTCTGTTAAAAGTACTTTGAGACTGAACACGAAATAAATAAGGAACTTTTAGGGGAAATGTCTTTTGATCTACACTTATTAAATAAATAAATAAATAAATAAAGATTGAAGGATTTGCCTCCATTTTTTTTCTGTTCAGTGCTTAAATTTAGGTTGTGATGTACTTAAAATTTGAGCAAATATCTAAAACTAAGCACACACTCAAGTATACTGTCAGAATCATAAGGAACTATTTTTGCTTGTATTAGAAACCATGTATTAGTCTGAGTCAGTGCTATGTTTATATAGCTGCAGAACAAGATGTTTCCAGTTTCTTTTACAATCAGAGAAATGACAGATGATTAAATACATAAGTACAATAATAAGAAGTTTTGCTATTTCTTGTATCATCTTAAAGTCTCCTATAAAAAAAAGTCTATTTGAGGTTTTTTTTTTAATTGCTTTCTTATTACATGGCAATCAATATCAACTGTTCCAATAACTTGTTTCTCAGGCTCTATAGCAAGCATTTACTAATTAATGAGGAATACATTACCATCAGGACTAAAACTATCATTTATCCACAGGTGAAACGTATTAAATATGAACTGCGCACGGGAGTTCCATATTCATGGACTTTAAATGGTGTGGAAATGCATTTTAAGATAAATCTAAACCAAGACTTTTTAGAAATTATCTATTCCATCAAATAAAATAGCAGGAAGACCTCTATTAAAACAATTACTGGGCTGTTATGTTTGTTTACAAACTTGATCATAAAACACTTCACACAATCAGAAAGATTTGCCTGTCAGAAACCAGCACTCCTATAAATACTCAAAAATGTGCTCAGAAAGGAAGAGAATTGTGTAAATAGAATAAATTTGTTAATAATACAGAAGACCCAATATTTCACTGATGTAAATAAATGCATCAATAAGAACGTGTCCGTATATATAAGCACATGTACACATACAGAACAGATGGTCTGTGAAGATACACTAGCTCTGGAACATGATTGTGTTTCTATGTCATCATCAGAAACCATTTTGTCACCAGCACTGATGTTGGTAATAAAGTAAAGCAGGTCAAGGTCAGACCAGAAAAATCTAAAAGGCCCCTTTTGACCTTAAGAAAGTTTAAAAAAACCCACACACATACAAAAAACCCCACCCCCAACCAAACTACAAATGTCAGCTTTTGGTATTTAAAACTGAATTGGAGGGCTTTTTCATATTTTGTCTGCTCTGCCTCTCTCTTTTTCTAGAGTAGACAGAATAAGCTGAAACAACAAAAGCAGATCTATGTTGCTATGTAAAAAAAAAAAATACTGAGGCTGGACTTTAGAGGAAAAAAAAAACACCACAAAACAACCAAAAACCAAAACAGTAGCCTGACAAACTTAGCAAGTCTGGAAACTGCCACTCTGTGAGAAGTTCCAAATTCATAATTCCATTATTTCAAAGCACAATACCCCCATGCTCTATTATGAGATATACACCTGCTCTTCGGCACATAAATAGAATTTCCTGCAGTATCCACCACACTTCTCATTGCGAGATCTCATTAAAGCCTTTGGAAGAGTTCTGTTGAACTATTTCAATTTTGTATCATAGCAATCAGAATACAGTAAAAATGAGAGGCTACAGTCTATAGCAGGGAACACATAGTCTGAGAAAATCTCAGCAAATCACCAGGTCCTTCTGTGCTCTGGGGAAAATCAAGAGCACTCAAGACAACTTTTGACAGATGTTTTCTTAATACCCCCTTGAGAAAAACCTCTCTAAGGATGTCCTACCCCATACATAGGTGCCTGGTTCTACTGCTCCACTATTTTTACAGTGGAAAAGTTTGGGATTTTTTTAAAATACCTTCATTATATCTTCTTTCCTACAATTAAAGCTGATAGCTTCTACCCCCAGAGAACAGAGAAAAAAAAGAAATCACAATCTTCACTATAGCACCTTTTACAGACTGGATATTTGTGACTGCAGTCTCCTTTAGCCTTCTTTTTTCCCTAGAGTAAAATAATCTAATTTCCTCAAGCTTCCCTCAGAGCTTGAATCCACTGAACTCATATCCATTTTGTTCCTTTTATATTTCTCTCCTTTTTGTTTGTCTGTCTTTAACAGATGAAGCTCAGGACTGCACCCACACACAACGTACCATGAAGACTCAAAAATTCCAGGAAAGACAATGCAATGTCCTCCTCCATGTCAAATACCCGTTAAGACATCCCAAAGCAAATTATCTTCTTTTTTACTTTTTGGTAACAGCACTACATTTTTGCCACATGTTCCATGCATTCAGCTTACAATATGCTACAACCACCAGATTTGATTTTGTTGACCAGTTGTCAGGCCAAATATTCTCTACCACCTGTGCGTTTCCTTCCATGCACTTACCTGGCTGACGCTTGAGCCCTTTTCATCACTTTAAGATCATTCTGGGTTCCCCTTTCTTTCCTCTGAAGTACTTGTGACAGAGCTTCCCATCCACAGGTCACTATGACCCTCTGCACTTTCACAGGTAGTCTTGACTCCATCAGAAAAGCCAGTGATGCAACGATGGTAACAGCATAGCAAAGCTCAAAAGATCCTGACAAGCAGAGATAAACCCTAGAGATTCTCAACGACAGAAGCAATACCAAAAATTCTGCTGTGTTTACATCCTTCATTTTGCCTTCAAAGCAACAAACTAGGTCCTCCAGTTTTTATCAAAGCAGCTCACTATACACAATTGCTTTTTCTTGATTAGAATACTGGGAACAGCCTCGCAGCTGGTGTGAGTGATGAAAGCCTCTTTAGCTGTAATGAATGCCACCTGAAAGTCTGCCCTGCCCCTCTTCTCCTTAGTTGGTAGAAAATCCCCAAATCCAAAATATACAAAAATTAAACTTAATATCATAGAAAAATCTCTTGCTTCTACAAGCTTGGTAACTTGTTGGTGCTTTTCTCATTAAATTTGTAGTCACCCAGAAGAACTGTTTCTATAAAACCAAAGCAACATTTACTTAAATGTACTGATTTCAATGGGAATTACAGGTGTAAGAGCAGTGACTGGCCTACTGTGTATACCTGTTCCAAGCAGTTTTGTTAGCAGAGTGTGAACTTAAAAAAAGGAATATATCACAAAACTGAACAATTCATGGGCTGGCTATTCTCTCCTGGTTTACACCAGAATGTCATCAGCTGTAACACTAGAAGTAGGCTCTAATTGTTGCTCTGCAGAGGTTACTCCATTTTCCAGCTTGTCTAGGAGCCTCCTGTTCATTCCTGTGCCTTTCTGTAAAAGATGCCCAGAGGCTCCCACTGCTTTCTGCAAGCCTGACCAAAATTCTACCCTCATTTTGCATATATTGTCAAAGAACCTTCTGACTTAACCAAATTTTACTGCTAAGCAAGGTCAAACCCATGCTGATTTTCATGAAGAGTTGCACACCCACTATCACCTCCCAAACTATCCACACCTCACAAAGCAGTTAAACAGTTCTTTTGCATTAAAAAGCACTCTGTATAGATAGGGAACAAGACAATTACGCAAAAGCACACATGTATGGACATCGTTTAAATATCAATTAGCTTCACTCTGAATGTTATAACTGCTGATTGGCTTAAGATGTTGTTACAGAGATGACACTTAAGCTTTCTGAAATGGGTATATTTAACCACTGCCATTTACTTTAAAAAACCTACAAGGACATGCTTCTACCAAACCCAGAAGCAAACATAAGGATGAGGCTTGTGTGTCTGAGTTCTGGGAAGGACAGATAAGAAAGAGCTGAGGTGGAGAAGAATAAAAGACTACAGTCCATCACATCTTTGAAGACCATCAGCCAGAGGCTGCCTTGAGAGAGGACTACAAGGACAGAGCAGGTGTTGCAAGGCTCTAAAACTCTGTTGCTGCTTCTCCAGTTCCCTCTCTTGATTTCCATTAGCTTTCTTTTTTCTAGATCACATGTATCTAATTGCCTTGAACTTCCTTCCCATCCTTCATTTTCTAAACCTATTTTCTGTTGTTTTCCTTTCATATTTTTCTCCACTGGTATTTCAGTATTGTGCGCTGTGTTCATTCCTTCTCCTGTGCATTATATAATTCACAGATGCTATTAGAGATGACAAACTCCATCATCAATTTTTCTTCCTAACTGGAATAATCTACAAAATTGCGTGCAGCTATCAGACTGGGACCACTGATAGTATTAGATGCAAACATAATTAAGACATTGTTTAGACAAGCACTGAACTGCAGAACTCATTTTACCTGTACAAGAGCTACGAACTTGTCCATTTTAATAGGAACACTTTTATTGTACTTCATCTGTTACTCTAATTACCAACCATATGGCTAAAGATGAAACACACTTGCTTAATAACACAGCTGCAAATAGATTTTCTGTTTCTTGCTCAGGAGCCTGGATTCATAGTTCATTCTTAGGGGCATGGGTAAAACTGAGTTTTGCTTTTGCATCCATGCATAATGCCTTTGAAATGACTCTTGAATTGTGGTTGCAAACTTTTGGTTATTATTTAGCCCTGTGAATTATACACTAATGTGATAGCATGTGAATCTCATCCCGTTTTATTCATTAATTTTCTTTTAGAAATAACAAAGTAAGATTAAGCTTTTATGCTATACTCATCCAACAGTTCTATTGCACAAGAAAAACTGAGGTCAATTGTTCATCACGCTATTCCTCAGACAGCAAATATGTTACTGAGTCAGCAAAAACTGTATCCTCAGATACTGGGAGAGAGACTGAGTGTACACCTTATTTTTTTGATAAAGGAATAAATTTAAAATGTTTCAGAGATTTCCCACTACATGCAACATGGAGAACAACACTGGCATCAGTAATCATTAGGAGGAGTGAACTTTTAAATATAGCTATTCTATATGCTGGCTGTATATGGCAGTGAATGACATTGCACTGAATGACATTTGCTTCTTTTCTGTGTCTGAATTCAGACATCTTTAATGGACTACTGTATTGTATATTTTAATATATACTGTTTTAAAGAATGTATTAACAACTTTCCAAATTTTTAAAGCTATATGGTCAAATTAAGAAAAAAAAAATTTTACAAAACATACATATGCCTGAAAAAGAACTCACAATGCTGACTTTACCAGATTTCACTCTACTCCATTATGCTGTTGGTCTGTTTCATTCACCTGTTATTTAAAATGTAACATCAAGCTATTCTTATAGATAATAATACAACATTAAAATGTCCAGATCTGATGTACACCTACTGCCAAATGTGCTATATCAAGAAACAACAGTGCACCAAGTTGCTTGTGAATATTTATGTATCATTGAATAGCTGGACCAAGACAGATCAAGATTTTTATTAAAATTTTCCCTGTTGGTTGCTCGGGGGAGAACCATAGTTCCTTGTGCCAAGTATGGCATAAAACCAGTGTACACAATTATGTCTTTTCCCCAATCTTAATACCAAAACAAAATGAGAAAACACCAGGTGAAGGCTGAGGTCCATAAGACAAAATGCATTGGTTCAAAATTACTTCCAATAATATAAACAAAAGTACTTGGTGACAGAAGACAACTTCATGGGTTTTATGGTTTCATTTGGGGAAGGTGATCCCAAAAAATGTCAGCAGAGGCAACAGCACTCGAAAGCACTTAAGAAGAAACAAATGGCTGATCAAGGCGGCCACATTAGTGGGGTGAAAAAGACACATGGGTAAGCTGCATCAACAGGTATGTTGGCAGAACATGGGTTAAGCAGCAGAAGATATTAAACAAGCTTCTATTTGGTGTGGGATCAAAGCAGAACAACGGAAAAGACTCATGGAGTCTCCCAAATCAGCTAAACAGCAGGGACCAAGTTTATGGAGCTCAACAAAAGAGGTGGGGGAACCACTGATGAGGAAAATGGCAGAACCGAACAAAGGAAAGTCCTTCTAAGCACAGGATATGAAATAAGCCGATTGTTGTATGCAAAAATCTGGTCACTGGATACATGGGTAGAAGGAAAAAAAAAAAAGGATCAAAGGTGAAGGAGTAAAAGAAACTGAGCTAATACCCAGGAAAATAGCCCAATAATCCATTGCACTTGTGCAGAGCGTGCAGGTGGAGTCCATCACTCAGCAGTGAGGGAATTCAGCACAGGTATAGGCACCTACCCCAGACAGATTATGCCCATCAGGCATAGGGCAAGACAAGGCCTGTCCACCCCCACTTGCTTTTCCCCTTCACAGGTATGCTTACAGTAAGACTGACACAAAACAAAATTGTAAAAGGTACCTGCACTTAGGTAAAGAACTCTTGTAATGAAAAAAGTAGGAACCTCCATATTATTATCTAAGAATACTGTCAAAGCTGTCAAAACATGCTTTTGACCTGTAAGGTTTGCTGAGAAACACTTCACAGAACAGTACAAGTTCTCCGTAAACAGGCTTTTTATTGCAGCTATTACTGCGGGACAACGGGAGAAGAGAATATGGAAACAACCAGGGGCTCTTAAGGGCATTTCAACTGTTATGTAAAAGAAAAACTGTAAATGGATTTCCTTGCTGCAGTACACTTTTAGTAGCAGAGATGTGTACTAAAGTAGAAAACTATTTGTCTCTGACTGCAAGAGCTCTGTGTTTTGTTTCTCCTCTATGCCAGGGTGGTGACCTTTTGGATACAGCCTTAAAGAAAACACTTTCTAGAAACAGACAATATCAGTCTAGAAAATCTTAAGTGTGTTACCCATATGATTGATCTCCTAAAGGACAAAGAGAAATTGATTACTGTTTACAAACTGTCACAATTCATTCATCAGACACGTGTATGCACATATAGATGCATCTCTATAAACATACATATCCAGCTTGATTTCTCAACACTGATATATTTGATCTTGTGACTACACTGAAAAAGAAAAAAATGTTCTTTTGCACAAGAATTTACATGAGGCAGCAAGCAAAAACCTGCTGTCAAAATCTTCATCCTCACTTAAAGTGACACACATAGAATATGCCTCCTTTTGCAGAACTGGAGTGATTTAGTCTGCTAATCATCATTATATTATGAGCCCTTACTAGGTCTTGGCAATGCACATGGTCTGTCTTTAGCCCAAGCCATTGTGCCAGCTCTTCGTATAAGTCTCTAAAAGCTGATCCTGTTACTGTAAATGCACTTCAGTACACAAATAAAATAGAACTTCATATTGTATAACCACTGTTTTGAGGTTCCTAATGAGCTTCTAGATGTCATGTATTATAGCACAGATTTGATATAAGAAATAAATACCACCTTAAGTTACAACCAATTTACCCTGTGTACTACCATCCTGCTACTCACGGCAAGTCAGCAGGATGTGGGGAGGTCGGTATTTTACGGAAGACCTCTGAAGAACTGCTTGCATCAGAAACACAGCGCTCAACAGCTGAGTGTTTCAAGATTTCATTTTTGCCCTTGTGAGATGGGTGAACACAAGCTCTTTTTCATCATCAAGCGGAGTGTAATAATGATACCAGGCGCTTTTCTCAGGCTCCTCTATTCATTGGAGTTTGGTCTAAATTGAATGCTTCCCGTAGCAGACATGCTCCAGCAGCAGCATACTGAAGTGACAAGCTCTGGATGGGAACCTGAGCCTAACCATTTCTCCCTCTACAGTGCCTGGCACATAACGTTACTGTATCATGCCAAATCTGGTCTTGGTTAATTATGTTTTGATTTCCAAATGCTCTCTCCACTGCTCCCTCACTGGACACCACTCTGTTCCCCATCTCAGAGGGCTGTGTAGTGTCACTGGATTTCTCAACAGTTCCTCTATTTCATTCCAGAATTAGCCACATCAAAAAGTTACTTACACATTGGGCTACAGTAAAACTAGGAATTATAGAAATGTGAAATATTACTATTCTGTAGGATTACAGGTTTGGAACTGGAGTGAAAAAAATACAGCCACATTTGAGTGGCATATCATAGACTAAATAAACCAAGATTAAACACAGTACAACAGATACTGAATCCACACCATCTGCCTGTATCTGTAGCTAAGCACAGGTTGTGCCAAGTTTCTTTTGCTCCTGCACACAAAAGGGTCAAATAGCCCCTTAAGAAGTAAATTTGATGCAACATAATTTGGTTATAGTAAAAGGATTAATCTGGGCACCCCCCCTGCTGATCATTAAATCCAATTTATCACAGCAGATACAGATCTATAAAAGAGTTAGTTTTCCAAATCAAATGTGTGCACATAAGCAAAATTGCCACCTTGTGAGGACAGAGTCCATTTTTCTAGTCATTGCAAAGTTCCCAGATCAATCCGATTGCCAAAGCAGGTCAATCAAGTTATAATTGACTCCAACCAGTACTACTTTATCCTGCTAAAAATTTCACCTGCATCCAAGTCAGCCTCAAAGTAAATGTAATTTTTTTTTCTCCTTCACATGAAAAAAACATCACCCCCAAATCACAGAAAATCACTTCCATTCACAGGACTACAATAGTAGAAAAAAGCCCAGTCAGTACAAGTGAAAGAAAATCCTGACAACTCCCACACAGCAAGGTTTGAGTCAAGTGATTGCAGCATGACTGTAGCTATGTTGGTTATGGCAGTGGGCAATGAAAGCATCACTAAGGAGTAGGTGCTTCTCCATGTTACCAGGCAGCCTTGCTCACTTGACACTGAAGGAGTTCAGCATTGACAGAGTGAAGAGAAATGCAACTCTTACATTTTAGTTCAGTGAAAAATAGTCCTGCTTTCTCTTTCCTTCACCACCTGTCACTTTGCTATGTGATCACCCATGATATTAAAAAGCAGAGGAAGAGCTACACTCTCAAAGCCAACTGCTAAATTTAGCTATTTTCTGTTAACTTGCCACATGCTCGCTGAGAGAAAAAAGTTTATAGCGATGACAGGTGGAAATAACTACAGCAAACAGTAAATAAACCCAGCAGCAGGCACAGTTCTCCCTCTTGACTGTGCCTCCAAAATCAGCTGCACCTACAAGGAGGAAATGCCAAACCACCCACCATTCTGCAAATGTCTTTCATCTGCCTTGCAGACTCCAGCTCTTTGCTGCCAATGAGGAAAGAGAAATAGCATCGCTACACGTACATGACGATGGCATCAGTCGGAGAGGCCAGTGCCACAGGAAGGACCTCAGACCCTGGCCGATTCCCTGCGGACTGTAGCCTCACTCATGTTGCAGGGGTAAAACAGGCTTGCCCTGACCAAAGCTAGCCCCAAGGCTGTAACTGTATCTGGTGTCATGGGAACGAAATCCATGTTCTCACGTTCTTTCCCTCCAGTCCTTCAGGGTTTGCCCAGAGCTGTACCTGTCCTTCTACATCTCTGTGGTACAGCAGCTGCCGCAGCCTTGGCCTGCTAAAGGAAAGTCCTTCCCCGGATCAGGTACCGTGCTCCAACCTGGATGCCATGGTGGGGAACACTTTATAGTCCCTGAGAGCGTTACCTCGGGGACAAGTTCTTTTACAGGTCTTCATTCACTGCTTCGTTTGGCTTTGTTACCTCCAAAGAAATAAAGGGCACCCAGTTTTTCAGCTTCCAACTACTAGATTTTGAAAACAGCAGTACAAACATTACGGCAAATCGACGAGTTATTCCTGTCAAGCTCCCAGTTACACAAATGCTTGATTAGTGTGTGCGGGGTGTCGGTGCCCAGGCGCTGGCAGGGCGCTGCGGGGCCCCGAGGGGAGGCCGGGGCTGCCCCTGCTGACAGGGCCGGTTCCGCCGGGGAGTCAGGGGCAACTGGGAGGAGCAAAGTGTGAGGAACAGCCCTGTGAGCACCGAGGCTGCAGGAGAAGGGCAGGAGCAGGGATTCCCCGGCAGGCTGTGGGCACGGGGAGCAGATACCCCCACTGCAGCCCGAGGAGGGCCCCACGCCAGAGCAGGCTTGTCCTGAAGGGCTGCAGCCCAGGGGAGGGAGCCAAGCTGGAGCAAGGGAAACATATGAGGAGGAAGGAGCATCAGAGAGGAACCCTTATGGACTGGCCACAACCCGCCATTCCCCATCCCTGCTGCGCCACTCAGCAGGGAGGAGTTGGGAATAAAGAAGGGGATTTGAGCCTGGGAAAAAAAGGGGGTGAGGAAACAGTGATGCTGCACTTTGTTTCTCATTATCCAAATTTATTTTAATTGGCAATAAATTAAATTAAATTTCCTCAGGTTGAGTCTGTTTGGTCCACGACAGTACCTGACAAGTGATCCCCCTTTACCTTGATCCATGACCTTTTCCATTTTATTTCTTGCCCATCCTGTTGAGGGAGTGTGAGCAGCTGAGTGGGCATCTGGCCAAGGTCAGCCCACTACATAGTATTAGGTGGAAAAAGTAAGATTACAGAAGTACAGGACCCTCTCTGTCAATACTGCATAAAGTTTTACTGGTCAACTTCTGTTTCATTTAAGCCTCACAGAAGGAAACTAGGTACAAGAGATCCTCCAAGAAGTAAACCGGTAACATCTGGTATCTTTAACTGTCAGAATGCTGATGGAGCTGGTAGCTGTCAGCATAACTGCCTTTTTGAATTCAGATGTAAGTAAAGAATGCAGAGCCTTCTGTTGTACAAAACTCCATGGCCAAGACAACATCGCACCCATGATGGCACTGGCATGTGCTAACTTCTGGGATTCACTTCTCTATAAGGATTTGGTAAGAAAGAAAGAAAGAAAGCACCAGTTTTACCAAAACTTAATGATTAATAGTTTTTTAAAAATGCTGAAAATTCTGCGGCAAAAATTATTAAAAGGAAGCAATTTCATCTTCCTGTTTTGATTTTTAGCTTAACTTTGGATGTGGAAGAGAGCCAACGGAGAGCCATTAGTCTCCACACTAATTTGATACATTTTTTTACTTTCCTGGCCAAGGCCAACTCTGCATGATAGAACTTTGCCTTTAAAAACTAGAGGAGTTAATTTTCAATCCTGATAGCCGCTAAGATAAATGTTCTAAAAGAAGAGATGTTGCTCCTGGCTGAGCTACTGCTTTAACATATCTAATACGTGAATTACCCTATTCATCTCAATAGGGAGTTAACTCTGGGGACTAATGATGCCTTGTTAAGAGTCAGTCTCCAAATGCTTTTAGCAGATATGCAAGTAGAAGATGTCCATTTCACTTTTCTCCCATTTATGCAAAAAATTACTGCAACCACACAGGCAAATTATCCTACTAAATAGGAGAACAGCTAAGTAAGCAAAGAACACAAACAACAGTGCATCAACACTCATTTATGTAGCTTTTCTCTCTCTGCTATACATCTCTCTCCTTTTGAAAGGCTGAGCACCTGTGATGCAGCTCAGGGAGAAGCCAGGCTCCAAGGGGTCCAGTTCATCCCCAGCATGATGGCAAGCACTGTTTGGTTTTGTTTTTTTTTTTCCTTCACAAATCCAATTGACATTTAGGAGGATGGAATGACAGTTTGAGCCAGTTTCTGTCTCTGCCTAGTGACTTGCACTCTCCCTGGGGCCCTGGTCCAGATAGCTCTAATGGGGGGCTCTCTGTCTTGCATGTCAGTGTAAGTGGGAACTTTTCTGTTCCAAACACTGAGGTATCTTTGCATGGCCTCACTAGACTCCAGCCTTTGTCATCAGCAGGAATGCATGTGGACTGTGCTTGCAGCCCTGCATGCAGGTCCTAATGAAAAGTGTCATTTTGTCTTCTTGCAGAGAATGAGTCTGACACACTGACACACCACTGAGAGCCAGAAGCATACAGATCAGCAAAGGAAAATATTTGAGGGTCTATGGTATAACTCCTACTCTGTATGAATTCTGAGAATGGATATATGCAAAAGAAAAAGCGATGAGATGTGAATTTGATAGATGAGAAGGGAACAAACATCTGTCACTTATCTAATTAGCAATTGGCTGTCACTGTTGTTCCAGAGATCTACAGCTGAAAAGCCCTTTTTATTGGTGTAAGAAATGTCTGTATGTGCATTACAGAAAGCAGTTATATCATGAAAGATTTTGGAAAAACTGGCACTTTTCTGCTGAAAGCATCTGCACTGTAAGTAAAAGTATCATATATTTGTTAAACTAGTTGGGTAAGAAGGTAATATATAACATCTCTGAGATAACCATTAGAAAACTTAGCATTTCCTGAAGTTCAGATGGCATTTACAGCACAAGGGACACTGGCCACCTCTTCTCCAAGCAGGATGCAAGCAGGAGGAGACAGCCCTGCAGGGATTAGCAGAGTCCTAGTGCTATCTTCCCCTGTTCTCCAAAGCCTGCAGAGTTCATGTGGGTCAACACCACTCAGTAATGCCAGCTGCCACTGCTTGGAGGGGCCAAGGCAGACTCCAGCGCAGCACACAAATCAGGAGCAGGTGGACAGGGCTGTCTGGTGCAAGATTCCTGCTGCTGCAGACAAAGCAATAAAGTAAAAATCATTGCTATCACTGCCAGGGAAAATGTTAAGGGGATTACAAAGGATAAAGCCATTTTAATGTGCCTTGAAGGATCACACATATTGAGGAGGATTGGAGACATCTGGAAGCAGATTGGAGCCTATTATTCAAGACTAGGAGAGTATTTGACCATGCAGAGCACCGCCCCAAATCTTATCTGCCTGTGTGCCTTATCTGCAGGTGACATCCAGTCTGATCCAGCACCAAACCCAACATCATCACTAAAATGAACCCCCAGATCCAAGCACTTAGTGTAGAAAACTTTGCAGTCAGCTGCACTTACGGGTTTCCCTCTAATGCAGATATTGGCACATTGCAGCGTACACTGCAAGAATATTAGGCAGAAAGTCACTGCATTTGCAATGACTCTCAGAGGAAAAACAAGGTGTAAAACCAAGTGGTAACATGGGAGTCTGTTCTCTTTCATTAGTTAAACTGTTTGAAAAGCTTCAGGGAAACAAAGACTTCTTTGCTGTTACACTTCAGGTGCTACCTTCACCGTTACTGTCCAGAACCTATTGTATCGTTCTATTAAAGCAACATCAAAAATTATTTTTAAAAAATCCATAAGAAAACCCCCAAGCCAAATTGAGAAGAAATCCTTCCCGACCACTTCTTTCTCAGACACAAGAATCAACTGTCTGGAAAAAAACGGCCTTGCAATTCAATCCAAAACCTAATAAACCTAATCTAAATGCTATCAGACTTGGTTGCCCCATCAGGATAAAGATATACCAGGGGTCTTTCATCAACCACCTGCCCTCTCTAACAGAAGTACTAACATAAGCCACAAGGACCACCTATCCATCATGTCACATCCACTTCTGTATACAGCAGTTCTTTTTAAAGTAACCAGAGCCATAATCCATAGGAATTCTAAAAAACCCCAAACAAACCAAACCCAGGATCTTTATGGAGTACCTGAAAAGTAATAGGAAGCAACAAATTAGAATCACAAAGTGCGGAGGACGGAGGAAGCAAGCAGCCGATTCAATGTGAATGATAGAGCGAGCTTCAACTTTATTGAAAGAAATCACACCTTATATAAGCACTCTACAATAATCATGCACACTACTCACAAATCTATTGGACACATGTAAAAGGCTACATTAGAATATCCCAGCCCCTTGTGGCATTTCAGGTATGTCACAACATCCTCCCCCTTCTGGCCTGCCTTTTTTCCCAAGGTTGTTTTTACCATCATACTCAAGGCCATTGTGTACCTCAGTTTCTCTCTTTGTTCTCACAACAGTCCTTGTTATCATCACTGAGCCCTGAATCTCCTTCCTTGTTAGCATAACTGTACCCTGTTTTTTTTCCTCTGTTTACCTCAGGTGGCTGCGATCAGCTCCTGCACAGACCTATGCCTTGCTCTGCAAGCCGTTCTCCAACAACAAAGCATGTGTGAAGCAGATTTCTTGAAAGACATGCCGCCTAATAAAAAGGTTACCGCAGCTGCTGTGGCTGGGTTCTCCCAGTGGCTCTTAGCTGCCGGCTCTACCCGCAGCAGTGCTGCAGCACTCCAACCTCATGACCCAAATACTGTGGCAAACTCCGCATCTCCAACGCAAAGGTCTTAAAACTAATACCAAGTGGAGGAAAAAGTGCACATGCTGCCACCTCGCCCTTGAGCACTGAACATACGCTGCCTGGCTCTGACAGATTTTCTCCACTCAGATCACAAACCCTCACTGCCATTGAGTCCAGGTGCTGTCAGCATCCTGTCAACTGCCTCGCGCAGGCAGCCTTCTTCCAAGTGGAAGTATCCTTCAGACACTATTTAAATCCTGATTACCATCAAAGGCAGTTGATAAGTAACTGTTTGGAGCTTCAGTTTACTGTGTTTACTAAGTCAGCCAAAAAATATGAGGAGGCATAATATTTGAAATGCAGCACATACTTATGTTCGTCTGTTAACTACTCAGTCACTTAAAAATCTTTGTATGTGCAACATGGTTTGCAGCTACTTATATAAAGATTAATACGGAGCTATACATAGAGTATACTAAATTATTTCCTCTAATATTTTCTTCAGATATTAAGTGCAATCAAGAAAATACTTTCAAGATAAATTGACGTTTGACAAAAAAATTGCTCGTAAATCATTAATAAAAAAGAAAGAATATTATTGAGAAAGAATTGCTTCCAACTCTTCTAAGTATGACGAAGCAAATACTTCATAGCCCTGAAATATTTTGGATCCTTAGCAAGCCATGAGAATGATCATTCTGCCAAGACAGTTATCTGCTGAAATCTGAGACATAATTATGGTCAGTGAAACTCTTAATCTTGAAAGACCTTAGATTTAATTCTTTATGCTATCAATCTCTCTCTTTGGATTTCCTCCATGTTACATTTGGCATGATTAACTGTAAGTGGGGAATAGGTCCACAGAATTACGTGCCTTCTGAACTAGGACAAGGAAGGATTATTCAGTGCCTCGTATAAGAGAGATGTCTTCAGCATTAACCTTAACCTCCTGTGTGCTGGGATATGAGGCAACAATAGAGACAAAAATCCATTTCAGGTGGATTACGAAATGCTGAAGGCAGGCAGGGGACTGAGCAGATGCCTGAAAGCACTGCACAGAGCAACTCTTCTGACCATGTCGTTGGGATCCAGACACTGCAACAGATGACAGAACAGCGCAGAAATGACTGAATATAGCTGTGCTACCACCAGTAAGCCAGGCTGACATTCTAGGTAGACAATGTTTTTAAGCACACCAAATATATATGGACTAAAACCATTTTTTTAGGAGGAGATTTCTGGCAGCAAGGCCTGAACACAAGATCTGATCTAAATTATCCAGATCTGGTAACTCAAACCTGTGGCAGACTCACCGCTCCATGTGACTGGGCACCAGAGGGAGAAAGAACTACTATGTCTGCATGGGTTACTATCTGTAAACGGTAAACAGTATGAGAAGTTCACATGCAATAAATTATATTCCTAAACCCTGTGGTTACAGACTAGAAGCCTGAGACAGTATCTTTGATTTTGAGAAACCAGTCTAGAATGCATGTGGGCTCCTATTCTCCATGCCGGATCAATCCATGAAGTCTGGACTCTACATCAATCAGAAAGTGAAACACAGCCTTTTCTGGTAACAATTGCCACTTCTCAGATTTCAAACTATAATGGAAAAAAATAATCTTATTGTGATGTTATCTCATCTGGCAAAACATTTCAGCTTTGTCTGGCAGGCATGACAGAAATGGTTTTTGCAAGCCTAGAGTCCTCCCTAATTAGAGTCTGACTCGAAATCTGGTTTTGTCACTTAATGACCCATGGGACCATCCCTGATTTTTGCATCATTTCAGAAAGTGCTTTTATGTTGTTTCACAGAACCATCCAACACATACTGCACGATCAGCTAAGCTGACAGGGTGTTCTGCTGACAGAGAATTTAAGATGACAGAGCATCTTGGAGCATACAAGTATATTCCAAACTGTTGCGTATGTCTTTTTCCTAATAGCAAGAAAAGAAAGCAAGGGTTTCTTTATAAGAAAGATCCATCTTTAAACATGTTATAGTCCTAGCTGAGCACTTCTGCAAACCTGCTTTAAAACATGAACTAAATCTTAAGTGAAAGTAATTGGCTTGTCTCCATCTAGCTCTGGCGCACCTTTAACAATGCTGAAGCTAGAAAGACAGCGCATGGGGCACCTGGAGTCTCCGATAGATGCTGTCTACCAGAGCAGCAAGGGATAATAATTCTGGGGTAGTCTTTCAGTGTTTCTTCCTACAGAACTAATATTATTATTAGTCTCCGCGAGTGTATTCTAGTGGGTCCTATTATATTTTCGTCTAATAAACACCACAAATTATTACATTGGCAAATGTAAAAAAATATTTTTTAAAAGGCCTAACATGTTCTACTTCCATTTTTAAAATACTGCATGGATGGGTGGGTCTGACTTTTAAAAAATTTTGTTCTAGTTGTAAAAAAATCTGCTGGTCTTTTCTCTTTTTGTTGGGAGTCACAGTGTCTGCAATCTGCACTGGATTGATTTGATATTGACAAATACCCACAGGTAAAAAGAGGTTCAACATCAGTGTAAATCAGTAGCTGCTACAAGTGTGTGCCAGTTTGAAAATAGTGATTTTGGCAATCGTGCGGTAAAATAATCAATATTTAATATTATTACTAAAAAATATTGGCAAGTTATATCTTTCAGCCATTTTATACATTCAGGTAATTCCCATATTTATTTCTGATAGGAGAGGAAAAATATATAAGTAAATCTATTTCATTCAAAATATCCATTTGAAGAAATTAATTTTACAGAAAAATATAGTGTAGCATTTCTGAAATGTTCTCCCAAAAAGTAGAAATTGAGGTCTTAGCTACAGTACAGGGTTAACTATTTTGCATTAGAAGGAAAAATGGCTCATTTGTAATAGGAAGGTTATGCTCATCAATCTGCATAAATATGTAGGAAGCTGTGTTATATATGCCTGTGCTGCACTAGTTGCAAGAGAAAAAAACCTCACAAAACTTTATATTCCAGTGTTATGGGTCATTAATTTTTGAGAGCAACTATCTCCCTCTGTTAAACTCCAACCTATCCCGTTTTATCCCCCCTCCTTTCAATTCACCTAACACGTGATGCCCTTCATGTAAATCTTAATGGATTTATTGACAAAAATGTTTTGGACTATTGGTGATCTTTGTTATTTGCTGTGGGAGACTATTTATTACCTTGCAGGTGCTTCAGGGGAACTCCATTGTTTGGTGTGAAAGAGGAGCAAATGGAAAGTACGGTGTTCATTAAAATGTATCACGCAACCAAGAATCAGCCTCTACCTCATTCATGTGGATACTGATTTTTTCCATTTCTGCTACACTGAGCTTATCACAAGAGAGTGCGCCAGCAGCTGCATCTACGATATTCAGATTCCTTACCAGAGCTGATGAAATGTCTCAGTAATTCAGTGTTTGCTTTTTGCTTTCAAGTGACAAGAATAAAATGCATTGTCTGCACTCACCACTTCTAACCCCTGAAAGCTTATGTTCACAAAGAACAATTTCTCCGCCTTTCTCACCCAAAATGACATATTAGTTTTTCCTTTACAATACATTTAAATTTAATTTAATAGAAATTTCTTATTAACTTTTATTTACTTTTACTACTAAAATATAAAACAAAAATCCACCTATTGATTCTTTACTGTTTTGAAATAAAACTGTATAAGCTTTTATCTTTGGTTTCAACAAGCAATTCCAAGCAGGGACTTTTGATGAAGAATTAGTAATTCACTACCTTATTGTTAAGTATGTTAAGTATATGTTAAGTATAGTTATGTTGTTTTATCTTTTGCCTGCAGAAATGTTAAGACATCTGTCAGATTCTAATTCTGAAAAAGAAGTCCCAATATTTTGAGAGTATTTCAGGCAGGACTGAAGCTCAGTCAAATCAGCCAACGAAAAAAGTAACATCCCCGACAAAGCAAAAACATTGGATGGTCACAGACAAGGTTCAGGTCTAGAAACAAAGGGAAAACACAGTGAAACTAAATGGCATTTTCCACAGACGAGAGACAGGATCCTGTGGGAGATACATACAAAACTGGTTGTGACCAAGTAGGATTCTGCAACTCCCGACTGTCCAGCAGACATCCTGGTCTGGGAATGTCACAGCCAGTGTTCCACACTGGGGCCTCCCGCTGCATGCAGTCAGAACGGAATGCCTTCAAAACCATCATCTGCCCCTTCACAGAAGCAACAGCAGTGCAACACAGAGGTATCACTGTCGTTTACAAACAGGTTTAGGTGTACCATCAGTCTAGCCCTGTCAGGCCACAGTTTAAGATTAGTTAATTTTCCGTACTGAAAACTGCCAGAAGAGATTTCAATGATGCTACAAATGAATCCCAGTGGCAGCCCAAGTATTCAGGCAAGTGAGAAATCCTTAAAGTATGGTGCTGTCACTCTGTGAGCCTAGGTAAACATAGTTCTGAACTCTGGACAGGCAAACATCTCCTGGAATTTGGTCTGCGAGTTGCCTGTTTGGCTGAGTTGCTTAATATTAATGCAAGTCCAAAGGAAAACTCGACACTAGGGCTCTCTAGTAAAGGCTGCAAGGTATCTGATAACTGGGTTGTCAACTGCAGAGACAGGAGCTTTAGGAGTGGAGAACTTCTATGAAAACACAGGAGAAGCTGATAACAGGTTGGATCCCTTGAGCTTCAGAGAAAAAAAAAACAACAACAAAACAAAAAACAACCACAAAAACACAGTAGTGTTTCAATCTGCTTATTTGTATAACCCAGAACAAAGTCTAATGGCAAATGCAAGCAGTGACAAAGAGCAGACTATGCACTCACGCTTCCATCTCTTGGCCAGACAGACTCATCCCTTCTCTTACGCCAGCTCTCGTATTCATTGGGACTGAATTTAGTAAGCAAGAAGACTTTTCTTTATTTTTGCTGGGCTAGCCCGCTGAATCATTTCAAAAACATCCCATTAACATCAGAATAAACACCAGGCAGGCAGGAGGAATAGGAAGGAAAAGGTTTTTTTCTTCCAGTTTTGATAAAGCTGTTATACCATCTTAAGGTCTGTAACTTCACTCACCCTCAAATTATATAAACCCAGACACATTTCAGTGTTTTTCCAGTGCTTTCAGCCATTTTCCAAAATGCCTTTTTGCTGCTAAAAAGCTCTTCATCACTGAATAGTGCTGGCAAAAGAGAAGTAATGCAGGTATACAGCTAGATGTGAATGATGAAAAGCAAGTGAGTCAAAGATAAAATTTGCATCCAGATTCTGCGCAGGAACAAGCTCTGCATGATTGGTCCTGGTGGGATTAGTGTTTCTACTCACTTCAAATCATGGCCTGCATGAAACGTGCCATTTTCAAACACTTTCCACTCATTAGTTAGTCCTGGGTTCAGGCTTGATGGATAATACTGTCTGTAAATAGTCTCAGAAGGTACAAACTAACAGCTCCATTAATGCTTTTGCTGGACACCTTAGAAGTGGATGCAAGCTATTACAAAAAAAAAAAAAAAAACCCAAACCAAAATGAAAAAAAACACCCTTGGTGTTCCTTCAGAGGTTAGGCTGCCCACATGGCCACTGAGAGAAGAGCTGAGTCCCACCCTGGGAAGAAAAGATGACATGGCACTCACCAGAAAACTGTGGCTATAACCTTCTAGCAAGTTTAAGGTCTGCTAAACAAAATTCAAGTCCTGTACCTGGTAACTGTGTGAGAACAGGGCATCCAATATAGCTGTCCAGCGACATGGTGATTGACAAGGACATCATGACTGGCAGCAGAAAGTAAGTGCTGAAAGTACTTCTCCCCCAAGAGAGGTTTGCATTCTCCCCCAACAGAGCTTTGAGCAGGACTTTGCTGAGCTAAGCTGTGCCATCCCGCCCAGCATGGCTCAAGAGAAGGAGGTCACAGCCCCAGCAATATTTTTTGATCATATTTCTCTGTGGAGTTATCAAGTCCCACCTTTTAAATCATGGCACTAAGAGCATAAGAGCTTATCATATTCATATTAATGGCATACTTAGTGCTGCCACCAGCTCTTTCCGACTGAACAAGTGCCTCTAAACTCACAAGCCTTTTGCCATTTATCTGTTTGACTCTCAATGAACAACAAATTAAAAATTGCACCATTAGGGTACTAAGACGCCAGAAACTTTCCTCCAGGCACACTGTCAACAAAACTGCTGAAAGTAGTGCGATGAGCAGAGAAGAGCTTCAGACTCCCCTTTGAATCAGCTTTGTGTCCACCTAAGCAGGTCAGAAGGAAGTGACCGTGGGAGCAATCAGTCTTCAGTCCTGAGCTGACCTCAGTGCTACCTTGACAATGATCTTGTTGACAAAGCTGAATGAATGGCTGCTATTCAAAACAGCTCCCTGAGGGAATCGGTAAAGTCCCCATTCTCGTACCTGGCTGCTGCTATTTCACTACAGGATATGTTGGCATCTAGCAACGGTTAGAATCATTTTCAGAATAGTCAGCTCTTGCTCATCTACAAAAGACAGATTAATAATGAGTGCATTCTATATGTATTCAGTAAAAGAATATTTTGACATGTCTATTTGTGTATTCAGGAGAAAGGCTGGAAGAGAAATTCTCATCTGCCTTAACAACAGGGTCTCCTGTGCTACAAGTTCCCATGACTTAGAGAGAGGAGTAATCCTTCACCCCAGGTCTGAGAATGGCTAGATGCATGGGTCGCTGGCCCAGAGCCTGCACCACAGCATTCTTCTCTTATCTATAATACTAAATCTGGAACAAGTTTGCCAAGTCAGAATGAACATCCTTTAAAATTATACCCTATAAAGTGTTCAGTGCCATTAATGGAAAGGACCACACTATACTTAAATAGAATAGAGGTATTTGCCCCCTTAGCAGAATTTGGAAAGGTTACTATTGTATGACATATGGTAAGATACAACAAGGGTTAAACTACACACTGCTATTGAAAAGTTTGGGACGTGTTTTTAAATTATAAAATATGATTGTTCACCTATGAAACCTTAAGTTTTGCATTTTCAAGTGTCAATTCAGACTTTATGTTCTGTCATAAATCGAAGCCATTTGTTCAGCTACATGGCCTCATGCACAGATTTTAAAACATCTTTTTATGCAAGTGTCCAGCACATGGACTCCAGCTAGCCTGAAAGACAGAAAGACAGGAGTTAAGTAACACTCGTAATGAGGTCATGAAGGTTTTATAATTCTTACAGTTACTCCTCCTTTGAATGAAACTATTAATGGAATTATAAAACATTAAAATTTAAGCATTCAGCTCACCAGTTGCTGCAGTTGTCCAAATGACAGCTTAGTATTCATCTATCATCCTTCACAAGTTGCACAAAACTCAGGAGGTAATGTCAGATAGAGATCTAGAAAACTCAGGAAGTAAAGTGTTTTAACAGCTTCAAGCTATTTCTACATTGCCATGCTATATAGGTATTGCTGATAAAAAGAATGCCATGTCAGTCTTTCAGCTAATATGAAGTTATACAACTGAATTGAATATAAAAATGAAAGTCTTAGTATCTGTCAGTTAAGTATTAGCCTCAGAAGATTAGAGTCTAATGGACTGTCTTGATCACGCAGATATAATGTGAGTCCAATTCAAGCTTACTTTGCTATAGGATTTTTTTTTTTAACTTTCTTTATTTTAAGCCTGTCCTGGGGATTCATTGTCCTGATATGAATTGCTAGTTGAGGAAACCATGTTCCTGGTCTCAGCTATAAGACTGTATTGGTCCTACAAAATCTAGTAATGATGTTACATTCTTGAACACCATTAATGGCATTTTAGATGCTTGTTCCCAGGCTGACAAAGATAGAATCAAGATTGAGCCTTTTTTTCTGATTCAGAAGAGAGCAGAATCTTCAAATACAACGGCAGCCAAGAAACTGATGACTTTAACCTCACTCAGTTTTATTCCAGGAGGTGTTAATAACGTTTAATGTATCTAAAATAGTGTAAAGAACTACCTAGTTGACCTAATATTTCTGCAAAATCTCCCAAGTCACCAACTGATAGAGTATCAGCAAAAAGAGAGAGCAATGATAGAAAATGAGGAGATGGTGGAGAATGAAACAGTTTCATTGCCTCAATGTTGATCATACAGCTGTCCAGCATATGTCTCCTCAATGGATTTTCTTCATTAAACAAAACCACATTTTGTTTAGACTATACTTGCAGAGCCATTGATACACAACCATGGTGCATGTGCTGATAAAGTTGTCTGATTAGCCTCGGTTAAATTCAGGTAAAAGAATTAATGAAGACATGCAAAAAGGTAACTGACCCCCAGAGTGACAACTAAACAAAGGCTAAAGATATATTCTGCTTCTTCATCTGTCCTCGATCCTTTGTCATTCCATGTCCATCACATTTATTATCTATGCTAGCTAGCTCCTGTTGATACATTCATTCTTTCAATTTACTCTTGAGCAAATCTCCAATGAAACAAACGTCTCGGTGAGATAATACTACTAGGTGTAGTGTATGGGAAAGTACGTAGCCAGAAGAGTAATTACTGAGTTTACAAATAGATTACGAACAGCAAGAACAAAATTGGAGGTTGGAACTAGGTGATCTTCCAACCTTTGGGTTCCTTCCAACCCAAACCATTCTGTGATTCTAAAAAATATAAGAATAAGCTTTCAACAGTCTGGTGAAAAAACACTTGTTACAGAACCTCTGTGTATTCCATAATCATCAGTTATCTGGGAAATGGAACAAATGCTCAAGGGTTAAATGAAGGTGCCAATGGCAGATCAACACAAACAGAAGTCCTTCTTAAACAATAATACAGCATACAAATCCTCAAGAGGAACACAGGGAAATGAACAGTGAAAGCAGTCACGGTGAAAATTCATGCTGACAAACTTGTATCAAGCAAGTGTAGACTCAATTTAGGTAATTTCAAGTTTTCTTAGAATTGTAATCATTCTGAAAAATTGGTGCAGTGTGACCAGTGAAAAAAGCAAAATAAGAGTGGCAAATACTCGCCACTTCTGAAAACTCCACCAACTGGAGAAAGCGGTGTTTCTTAAGGATTATATAGCACATTTTGTGTCAAAGGAAATATACTGCTGTGCCCTTGAGGGCTTCAAGATACTAAGTTTCTGTTTGTGCCCCTTGACACTGTATGAGGACAAGACTAATGCTAGCCCTGAGCACTGGGTTTTCCAGAAGTACGCACAGATGTGTATTCAGGGAACCAGGACCTTGGAGGTGACAAACAGGATGCATCAACCTAACTCAGCCTGAAGGATTTTGGCAATTTGTGTTCCCCAGACAACATGGCAAATGGGGAAATCCTAATACCATGTGAAAACATCTTCCCAGTAAAATTACAGTTGTTCTTCAACTGGAGTTAGCAAAAATTCATGTGAAAGTATCCTGAAAGAAAAAGGCGTTTCAAGATTATTAAGGCTGCTAAGCACCTTTAAAAGACTCATGAATATATTAATGAGAGATACTGAAATAGCACTGTGTTTATTTCCATGAAAAAGAACACTATAGCAAAGGGTGATACTCACTCACAAAAGATAACTATCTATCTTTATAGGTGTGAAAGGCCTACTGTATAATTTATACAGCATGGGCATCTTCTAGAGTAATGCTCAGTTTATGTACCTTTACAATGTCTTTACACATAAAACATACAGCCATCTTCATAGTTTAGAAACAAGGCATTTATGGCAAAGCCAGCAAACCTGAGAAGGAAGGATTATTCTATTTCCGTATATTAAATATTGTGAAAAGGGTATTTAATTTGCACTATTTCCTTACAAATACAACTTCTTAGGTTGAGACCTAGATAAACCAGTATATTTGAAGCAGATGATTTTTTAAAGGTCAAATATCAATGATGTATTAAAAATGTATCCCATTTTTCAAGAGAAAGAAAAGTCCTAGTGAAGTGGTTTGTTCATCGGCAGCACAGAAAAAAGTAAATAAAGATGTAGCAAAAGACAATAATAAAAACCTCTGCCTCGGTTAGTGATGTGTTCTCCTATTGATTTATGTATTATTTTCCTACCTGTATCTTCCTCCAGAAGATATTATCAGCTAGAAAGATATAGTTGAAGAGCTTCTAAGCAGAAGCAGATTCCACACCAAGTATCTGATGTGCCACAGAATTCCCCATTTCCTTTCTATCGCAGGTGCTGCTTCTAACTGACGATAGAGTCACAGGAAAACCAGTCGTCCTCTTCCCTTGGCAAGCTGGAGACGTGCTGCTTAGGATCCCTCTGGCCACACACAATATGTCTACTCACTCCTCAGCTCGGCATTCACAGTTTTTAGTATCTCACAGAAGCCCTACACAATGACTGATGCTAATTTCTTTCTCACACGTGACACAAGTATATGGTTTTAGAATAGCAGACCTTGTGCATGCAAACAAAGAGCTTCTTACTCATTTAGGCGTAGTGGGAATTCAATTATCTGTTTCCTTCCTTGCCTAGCTGGTGTAAGGTCCCCAGAATAAGTGCCCAGGCATTGTCAAAGACTGCACTGGTAGTGTAGCATTTTTAAATGCTGTGTTTGTTATCCATTCAAAGTAAATAGTAACCTCAAAAGTTGGATGTACTGGGGCAGATTCCAATGCACACCATTAGCAAGTACAGTAAACTGTTAAGTAACTTACTTTCAGAACTCTTACCTCCTAATCAAGCAGCTCCTCTTTTAGGGCAGAAACAGTACCACATTGTCAGGCCTAAGACAGGCTACTATGACCAGCCGTGATCCTTCCTGGAGTTAATGCCACTTTCCAACCACAATTATACCAGCACACAATGGCAAAATACAGGAACCCAATGGAGACTTCAGTGTGAGCTGTCAAACCCCAATGAAGAAATCTCTATCTAATGCAAACACGGTGTGATTAAATGATACAAAACTTGTTTATTCACCCAAAATCTCATGTATTTGGATTAGACTTTGTAGATGACTAAGATCTCAAAAATAAACCTTGGGATACACTCAATACTGAAGTCACTGCACAGTGATAATAGACATCGTTGATAACATTGATAATATACAGATGTTAATAACATACACATTATCTCTCGTCAGTAGAAACTTTCTGCTTTTTAGTAGTATAGACATGGCAAACAACTTCATAAGGCAAAATACTGTTGTTATCCACAATATTCTGGTATGCTCCTCTTATCAAGCAGTCTGAACTCCCAACAGCATATCAATAAATGAGAAGAAAACATGACTGGTAATTTATTGACATTTGTGACAACACGCCAATTGTTATTAACTGAAGAGTAAAAAAATATCACTGGCATCTTAATGTTATTAATGTTTCCAGCTGAATTCTTAAAATAGAAGCTCCCTATACAGCTCCTACATAACGTTATCTGAGGATGCCGGGAATTCACTATAAACAGTTGCAGTTCCGGTGAATCTGCTGTAATAAATCTAGACACAGCATGTGATGGTTAACTTTGTTGACTTTCATATTTGAGCAAGTTTTCCTTTGCACTGAAGAACTCACTGTCAGGAGAAACCTGGTTTATAGTGCTGTTGGGGGAAATACCAACATCGTAACAGAGATACTTGGCCATTATCCAGTGAGAGAAACACAGGAATGCAGGTGCAGCACTGGGCAGAAAAAGTTATGTTTTTACAGAAACCTGTTGGTGTCTTCCTCTTCTATTATGATTCAAGGCTCATAATTTCTTTTCTGGTGTTTTCCACCCCTCTCCTGTTAACTTACCTTTTATATCTCAGGGCCTTTCTACTCCCCACCACACCCCACGGATAACAACAAAAGTGCTGCAAGTCTCGTGGTGGGACGATTTAGTCTCTGAAACTTGAGTTCGTAAGAGAGCAGTTCCACCCCTGCAAACTTCCCCAGGCTGCTTCCAGGGCATCCCACATACCCAGAACTACTTCTGAAGATGGAATACTAGTTCTGTTATATGCAGCTCTTTCCATCCTACATGTCTGATGACAATTACTTACTGAGTACTACATTAACAATCTTCCAAAGTCACGTATGCCACGTCTTCCAAAGTCATGTATGCCACTAAGTAATTATCAGAAGTGACAGAAAGGCTTAGGTCCCCACTACTGAAGTATAACCTATCATAAAATCTCAGAAGAAAAATTTTGAAGTGGGTACAAAATCAGCAGAGATCCCTGTCCCTTCTCTGCTGCTTGGAGGAAAACACTTCACCTGCAGTCACAGAGATGAAAAACATCTCCAGCACTCAGCCAAAGCAAATAACATTTTGAGATCTAAGTTAATTTGTAAGTAATCTGTTTTTACAAACGATGAAATTGTTTCAAAAGTGCCAAAATGAGACATTTTTATTTTCTGAAATAAGATTTTTTTCCCCCTCTCCAGATTCTTTTCAAAACCATTATTGAATTTCTGATCGTCTACTGATCCAAGAAAAATAGAACAGAGGAAGGAGACTGCAAAGTATTTCCCACCCACCTCCATTAGATACTGTTCTTAAAAACAGCAGCTAAGCATCTTCTTTAGTCTTACTACTGTAAGTGAAATCTCAGCAAATCTCATGTCAGTGATTTCTAAGATACCATCCCAGGACTACACTGTAGTTGAATTCATCTGCATAACGTTTCTCGCTGCCCTTTTACCAATGCCAACAGAACATAAAGTATATTCTGTGTGACAAGACGGGAATGACTTTGCCTTTGCATAACTCTTTTTCTGTCCAGAAAGTACAATAGATCAAAGAGGTCTTGGATGGATCGTCCATTCAAACAGAAGTATTAAACATACTACTAATCTGTCATTCCTTGTTCATGCTTCATGACTCGCTAGATACTGACTCTATCCTCTCTGGGATTTTTTGGGGGGAGAAGGAGTTTTTTGGGTTTCATTTTCAAAGATATTAAGTATAGAAGCATGGTAGAATTGCTTATATGTATACCAAAATATTTCACACGCTTGACTTTCTCATTTGATCACTTGTTGTAGCCACAGTATTGAAAATTTCCCAGGAGAAGCCCATCGGTAATGCTGGAGTCATAAAGAAGCTTAAATGTATAAAAAACCACGTGCTCAGTTAAGTCAATTATAGAACAAGAAATCAAACGCCGAAGTCATAGATGATGGCACTCTTCTTCTGACAAGTATACTTAAATAAAACATTGAACTTTCTTATTCTTATAAAATGTATCAGGAACATTGTGATTAGCTTAATGCAAATAAGCTATGACAGATTTTTTTCGAAAAAGATACAATTTTCACTGTGGGGGAAAATTATTTTCCCTATAATATTTTAGTATAGAGATTTTTATAGGAACAGGTGAATCCAAATGAGGACAACTTGACCAATAATGGTAATCCTGCTATTTTTATAATTCTTACCTAAACTGTATTGAGATATCTACTATCTACAGAAGGAGGTGGATACTGCAGAACACTAAAAAGGAAATGCAGTTTAAAAAATTCAAAAGATTGGTTTCCTTTTCAGTGACTTCCAAAACGGCTTTTTTTTTTTAAATATTCTTATAAAAACCTTTAGCCCTGCCAACCCAAGAAACTTTTTTTTTTCTTGGACAGACTCCAAATGCTGTTAAAGTTGTGCATCACCGAGATTAATAGTGATGTAAAGGGAGTTGTGAATTTTATTACAAGAATGTACTGATGTATTGTCTAGGGGCAGCAATTAAGCACTGGCAAGTATTTCTATGTCCTAATTCCTGGTAACAAAAATTCAGAGAGCTTGAAACTAGTACTTGGGTAGAATATAAAGTTTGGTATCATGCACTTATTTGACCTGGAAATCAAGAGCCCAGTACACAGTCCTAAGTTCTTATACACACAACTGGTTTCTCCAACCACAGTCCACTGAAGTTATTTCTGCACACTTGAGTTTTACCTAGAAGAGAATCCTGCTGACATTAAAGTTGCTTTGCACAATTTGACATACTACTTTGATTTTGAAAACTCATTTTGCTGTCATTTCATCTATTACCCCAAAACTTCTTTGGGAGTTAAATCCTCTGCAAAAGCCAACCAGCTGGAAAAAGGATTTCATATCTTAAGAGCCACAGCCACACACAGGCCTTCCATGCCAGATGGCTTATATAGGGCACATATATTCCTCACCCTTCTGCAATAATATTTCTTTTTTCTGATATCCACCTCCTCCTTTACTAATATTACAATATCACTAGGCAGGGAACCAGGGAGGAGAAATAAGGACCACTGTCCACTTAAAATTCATTGCTTGCTCATTGTGTGTTACTTAGTAAATGAAGCATAAATATGCCCTTCACGCAAGAACTTTTGAGCTCTTCTGTAGATACCAATGTAACCTGTAAGAATCTGGCTGGTACTGGGCAAGAGTGAGGAGAGAGTCTGGGACACCACAGCGATGTTGCACAAATCAGAGACATGCAGTGCTACTACCTGCTGCAAGACAGAAGCTCAGACAGCTTCCATGGGGTAGCACACAACAACCAGTATTTATTTCGTTTGTTTTGGATCATTAGCAGAGAAGTCAACATACCCCACGCGCACCAGCTGTCGGGGGCTCTCTAGAGAATGCTTCACTGGGCACAGGACTGTATAACTTAGAGATAGAAAGGAGCGGGTCCAGGCCTTTTAAAACTGTTTTTTACACAGCCCCTGCCTATCGCTTCTGCAGTTTAGTTTTGAAAGCCACTGATAGTAACAAAGTACCGATATTCAGTTTACCTTTCCCTTTTTCTTAATTTCATCTTGAATCTCCTAATTATGTTATCATGTACCACAATAATTGGGTTCACACACGGCCAACTCAGCTACAGCTGGTCAAATTTACAGTGTCACACACCTAGCACAATTTGGGATTCCTTAAAATTCCAGTTGTGTTCGTTAAGCATTGCCTATAAATGAGAAAATACAACTGTACTATTTTCACAGTTCTTTTCCTTTTTCCAATGATGTGTGCTAAAAGAAAGACAGAATCTCAGTGTGCATTTACGTTTCCACCTCTTCCGCCCCATGTCAGTTAGCTCAAACTACCACAGATTTAGGCACTGTCATAAGAGAAAATCCTGATGGGTGGAGAGAAGCCTTCCCCTCACATCCCCAATGCCACACCCCCACCTCACCCTACCTCCAAGCATCTGGGATAAACCTACTAGCACTGTTGTCAGTTTTTGTGCGTTTCACCACGAAAAGAGCAGTCTGCAAATTAAAAAACAAAACAAACCCAAACATATAAATATCTGCATTAAAATCACGGCAATGCTTTGTAAAATGAGCTATAATAATTCTATGGTGCTGACATCTCCCTCACTACCAATATAATTGTTTCACAAATTTAAGGTATGATTGTGAGCTTATGTGGCATATCTGCAATGCAGGGAATTGCTAGCAACCCATTTTACAGGACAGGAGGACAACTGATGGAACCAGGGTTATACAGTCAATCTGTATTAAAGCACAAATCAATCTCATGCTAACACCAAGCCACAGAAAACTTCTTCCTCTGAAAATTAAGTTACAAAAATCTTGTAAATTGTATGAAGTGATAGGGTTTCAACAGATGACCACTTACAAATATAAATACCTTGCTGGTACGCTACCAAGGCAGCACCTTTCTTTCTCCCTTTGTCTAATTATCAGGAAGACAGTAATCTCCATTTTAGTACGCCAAAGGACACAGCACATCTCTGAGAGGTGCGGATTGAGATAAAGTCTATTCTACCTACATCAAGGGACAGGGAGTAACTAATGTAGGTTAACACAGAGCAATCTTTGAAAAAATCTCTAAGCATGCTGACAAGAAAATGACTTTTGCCTGAGGCAAGCAGGTGGTTTGTGGGATCTCCCCAACCACTTCTTCACCTCTCCATATTTACCTGTGAAAAGCATCTCCTCCATCAGAACAGCTGTACACAACAGGAGACCAGTTTAGAAATTCAAGGCATATCAAACCAGAGCAGCAAGGCCACGCTGATTCCGTGAGTACTGCATCTATTTTAGCACCATGCAAATTCACAAAATAGTTCACGATCTAACGCAGGTTACACAGGTTTCTGTGGACTCAAAATCAGGCGGAAGAATCACAAGGCAGAAAGCCCATGGGAGGGAAAGGTGCAGCACGACACAGTGCTACTGCCAAGGAAAAGCAGAGGCGCCAGAGGAGAGATTTTCATCACCACAAATGTGTTGGTCTTTTTTGGTAACAAAAAAGAAAATAAAATATATTTTTGTTTAGCACAAAAGGCTTGTATATTGAACCAAAAATTAATGAAAAACATTATTAATGATTCAGTGGGGTGCCATTCATCCCATGTGAACTGTAAGTGCTTCCTCCACCCCAGTGATCACCAGGCTACTTGGACAAAGCCACGCAGCCGCCGCGTCTCTCCTGGAGAGGTGCAAGGCCACGGCCCCTCCAGGCTCCCCCGAGCTCCCCCCAGCAGCCACGCGGGTTCACTTAGCACAGGGAGGACCAGAAGGCCATCTCCTTGAACAATGAAACTCTCTTGCCACCCTCGCCGAGACATTACCATGGAGCACAAGTTGCTTCAAAAGCACCGAGTAAGAACACATTAATTTTGAGTCTGTCACCAGCAATTGCTAAATCTTCACCCCTTGGCAGGCCAGTGCCCTGTGGGGTAATCTCTATCCGCACACCTCACCCCGCGTTTTGGGTGTCCGTGCCCAGGCACTGGCAGGGTTCCCGACAGTTCTGCGGCCGCCCGTCAACGACACTGGTGCCTCAGTGGAAACGTGTGTGAGAAAGGACAAAGGCTGCCCGGCAGCCAGGGGAAACTGTGAGGAGGAGAGTGTGAGGAGAAGTGTGAGGAACGGCCCCGCCAGCACCCTGCCTTAGGCGGGCGGGAGGGAGGCCAGCTTTGTGTCCCTCCTCTGCCCTGCTGACTGCGCTCCCTGGGGCCACGCTGAAACCAGCGGTACGATGGCACCAGACAGGACACAAACGAGTCTTGCAAGGCACCAGACAGGACACAAACAGAGCAGCAGGCTCCATTTTACCAGGGAAAACAAAGGGAGACAGAACTTCTCTCCCTCTGACAGGAGCTGACGCTGGGCATGACGCTGCTGCAGGTGCTCCGCCTGGTCCTGCTGCCTTCGCCACGGCCGCGGGACACCGCCAGTCCCAACGTACGGACACAGAGCTGGTGACATCCAAACCCATCTCTTATACGCTGAAATCTTCTGTAAGTAATGAGTACCAGAAGCAGACAAATGAGCACATCTTAATTTAAGATCACCAAACAATTTAATAAGTAATCGTGAATACTAAAGGAAAGACAAAAGCAGTGTCCAAGCAAATTCCAGCACTCAAACATAGTGAGTACTGTATTACAGCACACATCACACTCCAGCAGTAAGAAAAAATGACAAAATCCAAACTCAAAGGACTCTGTTTCAGTGTCTGTGAGTACAGCTAAATAAATAATTCTGCTAATCCAACACTTAACATCCTCACGCCCCTAGAACTGAATTGCACAGTTCCGAACTGCTTGGATGCTGGTCAAATGGATTTGAACATGCAGGAACCAAGCTTTTATTTTGATATTTCAAAAATGCTTGAGAGATTATGTAATATTTAATAAACTACACCTAAGACTCAGTAATAGACCATATTTTTCATGTTACATGGCACCATTTTTATTGTGCATGCATTATCTTTATTTTTTCATTAAAGATGGCAATAGATAGACATTATTGCAACAGAGGAAATAGTCACCTATTTTTCCTTCATGCAAATGAGATTTCCAAATATTAAAGAAATTTGAAATTTCTTTATAGATTTCTGATTACTACTAGAACTCATTGGCACTGAACTGTATGGAGAGCAAAAAAGTAAGAAAACAATTCACCTGATTGAACATGTCCATAAATCTGCTATCTTAAAATCAAATTCGAGCTGTAAAACACAAATATATATCACTTCAGGAATGAAAAAAACCTGGGAGGTTGAGTAGCAAGATGAAATTTATTAAAAATCATGTAAGAAAAGAAGTGATAATGAAATTAATAAAAACATGATAAAAATAAGCATATTGGACTGTACTCATCAACGCAGGGAATACCTTAAGTCTGCACAGAACTGCATAGGTCATGATATTAGTTCCCATCTATAGAGACTACTTCTGGGAAAATGGGATGTCAAGGGAAAGTGGGATGCTTATTGGGAGGACGTGAAGACAGAGCAGGCAGTTGAGCTGCACAGTCACCCCATGGAGAAAGGTGGAACTGGTGGTTCCAATTTCAATTTTGTAACAGGATTCCAAGACTTGAACAAAGAAAGTGGTGCAAAGCAGATTCTGCCTGTTGGAATGCTCTAAGCTCACTGAATCCCAAAAGAGACAGAATGTATAAATGTGTGAATCTCAGGCAGTTAGGTATTTTTGGTAATTCTGGGGTGGCAATACTGCTTTCAGCTACAGATTCTTATTTAATACAGCGATTGCCAAACATACTGGGCTTTGATTTATCAGAGATGATCTCCCAACCATGCTGGGGTGGGTGCTCAGGCTGTGGATGTCATAGTTGACACAATGAAATTGCATTTTCATCTGAATCATCCACATGTAAAGTATTTTTTGCTCCTCCACTTCCCTAGGATGCATCTATGCAAGAGCAGTTCCAAGTGTAAAGTTTGATTTGGATGTCTCTGAAGTTCAAAGCTACCCTGAACATTTAGATTCAAGACAGCTAATATTTGCCTAATATATCCTGACAAAATGTTTTAGTAGACTCAAACTTAAGTTTTTATAAAGACCTACTGGCCTTTGTGTTGGTCCATTCCTATTTTCAAGGCCCAGCCCACCCACTTGCTTTTCATGTGCAGTTCAGACACCAAAGGAGGCTGTTAACAGTTTCTGACTTTTAACACAGTGTTGCTTTTTTTTTTAAAAAAAAAAAAAAAAAAAGGAAGCTAGTTTTATTTTAAAAAGCAATCTATCATTTGTGTAGAACTGGCAACATCATGGATATGAAGCTAAAAGAAAATGATCAGACCACATAAACTTAATAATGTGGTGCTAGCGAGAACATTTAATTGATTTACAGTGCAGCTCAATATATAATCACTGTGCTATGAGTAAAGCTGTAAGGTAGCCCATCAGTTCTTAGTGGGCTTCCTCAATTAGCTTGGGTCCTTCAGCGTCCACCACCCAGATTTAAATCACCTGTTTCCCATTATGCTGTGTACTATACACTGCAGACCCATAAAATCAGGCATGAATATTTCTATCAGCAGGGCTTCTGGAAGTCAACTTTTAATTATTATAGGTGAAATCTTCCTAATCCTTGCAAACAAAAATGATTAAAATACAATAAAGTAGTAATTCAGGGATAGTGTTAAAACTGGAGTATGTTATGGCCAAATACCATAAAGATTATTCCTCTTAGTAGGAAAGAACGTTTAAGATCAATATATTTTTTAAAAAAGCTAGAAAATGTTTTTTTCAAGCAAATTCAGATAGTGAATCGATAAATTTAAGAGCCTTTCACATTCTTTAAATGCTGCATTTTTCATCATACACCTTCCAGACTTTGTGATTCAGTTCACATGAAAAATAAGCCAGACCACAGGGCTAAAACTGACAGCAATATTATCTTAGTGTATCCTATGCACAAAATAATTATATAAAATTATGTTTATTTTTAATATTTATTCATTCAAATGGAATACTTCCATACAAAAAGAATTACTGCATCGCTTAATGTCATTTTCCTCACATTTGAGCATGGCTTTGATTTACATTGCGAACTAAGATCTACAGATTGTCAGTCAGCTTCAACAAATTAAAAAAAAAGCAACCAGGACAGGATTAAACAATAATATAACAGTCACAAATCAAATGGTCTCAACACTCCTGTGGAATATAAACAGCTGTTTCCTGGGTTTTTAAAAAATACACTATGATTTAAATCTCCTTAACAATTTGACAAAATAATTTTATAATACTTTAAAATATTGCCTGCAAATGATTCTGACAAGCAATGAAGAAAAAAAGGTTCTTGGTACCATTTCATATCATCTTTGTTGTGCCACACAAACAACAAAATTTAGAATTTCACTTTTAAATTGGAGCTACATCATCATCTGTGACTTGTGATACCTAAAAGAATATCAGAGAACAGTATTTCAGGCTCACATCCAGTTCTGACTGAGGTTCACATTTCGTTCACTTACATTCCCTTGTCCAGTGTTTAGCTGTTACTTGTCTTTTTCAGTGAAAACACCATCACAATAGCAAAATCCTCCTTTTCATCAGCCATGCTAGCCAAACAATATTAAAAATCAACAACATGGAATCCCATATATATACCTCCAATACATATACAATAGCGTGTTTAGGGATTCTACCTTGACAATTATCCATCAGATTAGGATTTAGAAAAAAAATATTAATTGATGCTATTAATAGGAACTTCCCTATTACAAAGATAGAAAAATGTAAACAAACATCTCCAATGGTTTATATTACGGTATAAACCTTCCCACAGTCAGAGGTAAAATCAAACCCAAAGCAAATATGCCCTGTCAAGTTACCCCAGCTGGCTATCACCACACTTCTTGCACTGTCCTGGGAAGCAGCTGGTGCTTCCTGCGCTTGGGGCAAGGACACTGCCCCTCCAATACCGCTGTTCTGATTGTCTCCCATCCTATATTCTTTAAATCCATTTTGCCAGCGCATGGTATGCAACAGCTAGATAAATTCAATTATTTAATTTTATCACTTAAATGAAAACAGAATTTTTGTCACAACTGAAAACTAGATTTCAGTTGGCGTGAAAACAATTCATTGGGTCAGCACTGTGGTAAAGACAGCAAACCTTACAGATGAGAGGGAAGAAAATGCTTATTGCAATACCTCTGAATTACAGAGGATGTATTGCATTAAAATACACTGTTGGGTGGCATTTAGGAAGTGCTAAAATGAGACAAACCGAAAGACATAAAACCCCATATCCTGCTATGAATCTTAATACAAGATTCCCATACATGCCAACAGTAACTCCCTATCACAGTTTGGCAGGTTTGGGACCAAAAGTAGAACTGTTAAAGATACTCTGAAGATTACACCAGATTTTGAGATTCCAAAATTAAAACACTTCGCAGTAGCGACTACCACAAAAAAAAAAAAATGGTTACATTTTGCTAACCATGTAAAATAAAGCTTTGTAAATTAATGTACAAAAGTACCTTAATCTATTATCCCCCTTAAAGTCAATGAAAAGCTGTTGAGAAAAGCCTGACAGTTTCATTCTAGCTACAGTGTTATTAAGCAAAACATCTAGCAGACATAGTAAATAAAAAGTACATTTCAGTAGCTGACAAACCTCCTTAACACTGCATATTAGTGCCACAGCTTTGTCCATGTACATATTTTGTGGTTTTCTTTCACATGTAATTGTAGTTCCTTTTCACTAAAAGTTTTGAAAATCTCTGGGAGTCTTAGAAAGCATAAAGTTATTAACTGGGATGTCCTGTCAGGATTGAAACTGCAGGACTGAGACTGAGAAAGTCCATCTTCCCATATGCCACATCCTGTAACAGAAGTATGCAGCTCTCTCAGTAATTGCTTCGTTCAGGGACGTTGAAGAACAGGTGTATTGAATATGCATCTATTTACAATATGTCAGTCAAAGTCTCTAAACATAGAGGCTCCAGCAACGTTCTCCCAGGGCAATACTTCTTAGTAAACACTCACGGATGGATCTGGAGGCTGTTTCAGTTTGCAGTAAAGAACCAAGGCTATGTATACTATCACTGTTGACAACAATAAAGATCCAGGACAGCGTAAGTTCTGTTTTAGAGCTTTGAAGAAAAAGCCACAGACCTTGAATTAGTTCACATAATCATTTTGACACTGCTGATATCTGTATAACACCAATCGGGTATTTCACTTGTCCTATTCAACTGGAAGAATCCTGAAGCAGTTCGTATATGCTTTCCATCACCTTCTACCTTCAGCAAAATCATTTACTGTCTTTCACTCTAAAGGTTTATTAATTTGATCAAGGGCAAAGGATAGGTAGTATGTTCCACCAGTTAATAAAGTTTATAAAGCACTAGGGGATCTGCTTGGATGAGAATCATCACAGAAATGCAAGACTTAATCAGACCAAAACCAGCTGCTAATGCCAGAGAGATGTAAAACTCATTTAGAAATTAGAAGGGGTGGCTGAGCAAGCAGACAAAATTGAAAAGTTGTATTATGAGACACAGGTGAAAAGATTTTTAACCTAAGTTAAGGTTAGGCTTTTAAAGCTTAAAGAGAGTACTGTGAAATGCACTGAGGTGAGTAGCTGAACAGATACCCAGACGCAATGGATGTGCTGATCACAAGAATTTACAAATGGGGGAGTAGAAGGTTCCAGCAGAGAAAAAATATTTTTAAAAGTATTTAAACACTGAAGCTCTATCAACACTATAAATCAGGAATTACAGTAGAATGGAAAAAAAATTGAGAGAGCTTTAAAAGTGCCTTGTATAATCCAGTGATGATTGAAACAGTAACCTGCAAGCCAGTCTGAGGAGATGCATCAGAGGTGTGGTTGTGTGTTCAGAATGGTTCTGGGCTACTAGTCACATGCAGACTTAAGAACAACATATCCATAACAGCACTGATTTGTCAATAAAGCAGTAATATTCAAAAAGAGCAAATAAATGAAAACACTAACTTTACTGCTCTTCAAGATAACCCCACTGGTTTAGGTGGGGGTTTTTTGTAAATAAATTGGGTGAAGTAACAAGTGTTATTACAGTGCCATCTAGTGCGAAGGAGGCGTTTGAATGAAGATGGTAGAGGGGTGAAATCTCTGCAGCCCACAGCACCACCACTCCCTGCCCAGGAAGGGGAAGCCTCCCCACTGGGGCCATGACAGCTAGAGAGGCCATCCTGCCTCTTGCTAGGAGTTAGGGGACCTGGCTCCCACAGCAGTTAGAAAAATATTTCCATGCTTGCTTTTAGGTGAATTGTCACTCTTAAGTACTTACCAGTGTCGATCATTTAGCATTTTTAAGTATCTGGATTATGTGTTGAGCTACTTTTCTCCATCATAGTCACTTGCTCCTCCCTCAGTCACACAACTGAGAAGAGCCTTGTGCTGACAAACAGAAAATGCTGTGAACATGAGAAAATGTCTCTGATTTGCCTGAATGAGAAAAGGCTATGATGAGCTTGACAAGTAATAGCCTGTGAAATACTCACAACAACTCCCAGTTCATACAGACTGGCACTTGGGCTCTGGCCAACTTTGTACCTGCAACTGCTCACAGATATATGAAGCCCATTTCTCTCACGATACTTTAAATATTGACAAGGTGACTAATGCATCAGGTGACAAGCTGAGAAGAACGATAAGAGAAACAGTGGTTAACTGTGAGTATTGCACCTGTTAAATTCTAAAGTCAACCTCTTAGACTTACCCCATGCGGGTTTTGCAAAGTCTTTGAGGAGGAGATACAATTCCAGTGGCTCACAAAGCTACAAAGAACTCCTGGTTAGCTAGTGTGCATGCAGGTGACCTTGAGGCATCTCAACCAGATCCACAGGGGAACTCCATGAAGAGCCATTCCAAAATGTGGCTTTCGTGACAGGATTTTCTATTCCATCCCTTATAAAGACAGATTGGGGTCCAAAATGAGAATGTTTCTTCAGATCTTTGCCATGCAAGTAACAAATGCTCATTAAATCCACAGTAGTTTCCATGTGAACCCTGGAGACAAAAAAGAAGTTCTAAGGCACAGCTGCCATACCAGCTTCAGAGCACTTTTGTTCATTTAATTTCCTTCACAATTACACAGTCTTGTCTAAATTTTGTAGCAGTACAGAAAAACATATAAGTTCCTATAAAAATTCTGAGAAAACTGCTTTGTGAGCCCTGGGCTGTCCCTGATACTTCACAGGGAGGGACACCCAAAATGCACATCTTGAGCAAGTATCAGAGGTGCAATTCCACTAGAAGTGCAGTGGAAACACCTTCTCCTAGCAGGACTGTATGAACAACCTTCACTCTCTTGCTATACCCACTGCTGCTCCCTTTTTGATGTCAGAGCTCTGCAGCCTGAGAGATATAGGCAATGAATCAAACTTGTTTTCCACAAAATAAGAATACTCCTCTTGAAATCACAAACCACAAATCAGGAGCAGTACAGCTGTCTGCTCTCCTGCCTACACACAAACATGCAGACGTACACGTGTCCACTTTATAAGAGAAGTAAATGATACAATTACTACCTCCTAACAACCACAATGCATGCAGAAATATTTTCTATATTGCTTTACTTCCTTAAGGTCTTTCATGCAATGATGATTCATAAAAATAATGTATGGGCTCAACATAGTTTCATTGGATGGTCTCAATGTCCAAAATCCAAAATAAAGAGAGAAGACATGTTTGTTTGGACCTTTCTGATCCTGAGCTGGCCAGAGATTTATCTTAGACTCTGCTCAAACTACACTTGAAACTATTCTTCCTGGATGCAGGGAAGAAATCCAACATTTCTGTTCTTCCCTAGCTCCTTCCACTTAGACATTCTGAATACAGAGGTCCCACATAAATCCCAAGCCCTTTGTTTTGCCATCTATGGTTCCCTAGAGTCATATTACAATAGCTTTGATTAAAATACAAACCAAGTGAGTAATTGCAGGCTTTTTAATTTTACAGTGTCAGTTTGTCATTGTAATGGATATGTTGGAACACGAAAGTCTCTTAATGAATTAAAGGAAATGCATATTTAGAAGGACTTAAAACTGCCCATGACCAGGAACCTCATACACTCACACAAAAATAAGAGAGGGAGAACAACTTTTCTTGTCAGTGATACAAACCCACAATAAAAATGATGAACTGTATGTCCTCCTGACTGAAGCTCTCAAAGTGCCCTGTGGCTTCATTGAATAATATTAAGCACAACTCTTGTGTACTCATTTTGAACAGGCCCTTCCCTATATATATGTATCCATAACACTAAAGAAAAAGTCATTTTTACAACAGAACTGACAAGAAAATAAAAAGGAAACTGCTGAGTTAATATTGTTTGTCCTCTCCAATCTGTAACATCTCATCTTAAAAGGTGTAATACTTAGATTTTAGGGATGGTTGTTTCCACGAAGCAGATGCTTGCTTTCCCTTCTATATGTTATTCATCATTCAGTGTGTATTTCACAAATGACACAGAGAGAAGCATTTTGTAGTGGAAGTGCTGGATTACCATTTTTATTATGAAGATCTAATGAGTAGATCTAATCACACCTGGACTACCCCTCTGATAAGCAGAGTAAACCCAAGTATTGTTAAGGAAACTGATACATTTCTCCTGATGCACACTCCCAACAGGTAGGAAATCCATTTTGACAGCTGTGGTAAATAGCAAAATACAGCGTTGAATATTTCTTGTTATTTAAAGGACAGCAGAGCAAAATAATCATTAGGGATTTGCACACATATTACAAAAGTAATATTAGCTGTTAGAGAGCTCTTCATAAAGGAGGAACCTGCTCCCACTCCACCAGTCTCTTAAAACAACAATAGCAGAACGGCAGAACTACAATATCACTGTTGCAGTCATGCCACAGAGTGTTTATGCATCGTCAATACCGCTACCTATTCTTCTCCAAGTAACCTGTACCAAATTAAACTGAATTGTAAAACATACCACCACTTTTTCCTTCTACTTTATGCATGAAAATTACATGCACACGTGTGCACAGAGAGTGCTAAATGCAGAAATGAATGCAAATTTTATCCCTTTCAGGGAAGGTATTTCTGGGCATTGGAAAAGGAAAAAGAAACAGAGCTTAAAGAAAAAAAAAAAAAAAGTAAAAAGAAAAAGAAGAAGAAAAAAAGACCAGAAACAAAATATGTTTTTCCACATACTCCAGCACTACCAAGGCAGGAGTAGAGCTTTACTCATGGCCCATTGCTCCCCTCCCAGTGCTTCTTGGTGTATACACAACTCGTAAAGATTTCTGGGTTTGGTGGTCTCTGCTTTCTATGGCAAAGAAATTTCTTCAGCGGAAAAAACCCAGAAGATAACATCATGCTAAGCTGTTTAATGCAGCTGTAACTCTTGCCTAGACAGCCTTGGCAATATGCCAAGTTGCACTGTCAGAATGACTCAAATTTTTTTCCTGATTTTAAGTTAAATCCTCAGACATGACAAGTACCTGCAATTCGTAATGATTAGAAAGTGGGAAGTATGCGGTAACTCTTCTATTCCAGTCCTGAGATCATAAGCTTACTTCACACTAAAGATTTTAATAGCTTTTCCTTAGCATTTATGCTCCGGCCTTTTAGGAAAGCAATTTCCACTCCTGAGAGATGCAGCTTTGGCTGGACCTAGGCAAACAGAGTGGCAGGGCAGGATGTGGAAATGGGAAATACACATTTACACTCTGCATCTTCCTTCTGCAGGGCTCCTCCCACACTGACGAAGCATTCTCCGAGATGATGTCATTCTGCTACTTTCCACCCACATCTCAACCCCTTTTTTTTGATTTGCAGCCCTTTTATAGTGTCATCACCACGCCACTGTAGCCCCCAGGTTTTACTGAAATTTCTATTTACTCACATCGATGGCTACATTGAATAAGACTCCAATTCAGCAAACACTTGTGCACCCACTTGATCTGAAGCATGCACATGACCCAACTGACTTCAGTGAAATAAAGCACGTGGGTAAGTGCAGGGTAAGGGTTAAGGCCGAACACAAAGTACGTTTACTAGATACTGTCATACAATCATACTAAGGATTGCTGTCCTTACGGTGACTAAACTTAACTAGATTTTTGTCCACAGAAACATCCACATCCACACCTCTTACATCAATTACTCTGAGCAAAAGTATTCAGTACAGCATCTGTTAGAATGATCCCTTCACAACCACTAATTTTATAACTCTTGCAAAAACGTCTCAGTCCCCCGATCACTTTTCTTTGACAATTTCTAATATATAAAGGAAATAAATATACTTTAAATTTACCTCCCTTCCCTTGCATATGGTTTTCTGCTAAAAATCAGCCCTTTTCCCAAAACCAGTATGTGTTTGATAAGCATAAATTGACCCGGCTTCCATTTTTTAGCAGGGATGTATGTTAAGAAATAAAAATGCAAGCAATTGTTCCTCCTGCTTGCTATTCACTGCTCAAATACTGAAAGTCTCTTTATGAATAACATGAATTGATGTTCTTGTCAGTAGCAACAATATTTACACAACGTATGTTACATTAAAGAGGAAATTGAAAGTAAAGATGTGATTCCACTAAGAGAGACATTGAAACATGAAGACTATCTCACCCTTGCAAAGTCTGCTCACCTTTTGTCAAGATGTTTTGCTTAGTATTCATAAACCTTTTGTATTTGATGTTGACTATTTAAATCAGTTATTATCTGTCAAAGTGGGTCTCTGCAAACATTTGTGATATCAGAAAGAAATAAACAGCAACTTATTATAAAGCATAACAAAAGCCTGGGATTTTTCATAAGCTATAGAGAGTCTTCACCATTCAGCTAAGGATGTTCCTTGTGGGAAACACAGAGGAAAAAGTTCTGAAAGTGACATACAGAACTAAACCAGATAGTCTGATTCACTAAAGTCTCTCAGTGTACCTAAGAAACTACCACAGGCCCCATTAGCATAGCAGCTTAGTGCCAAATGTTATCATTAAAATTGACATAGAGCTGATCGTAGTGCAGACTCCAAAGGGCCCATCAATACCAGTGAGCACAAGAGGAAACCCCATCTGAATAGATGTGTCTCCACAATTTTCAAGCTGGTGGAACTACAGTGCTATATTCCTTCCCAATATGCTGTGAAACTAAAAAAGTTCATTTTCCTTAAAGTAATTCCAGAACTCCTGAAAGAATAACAATGCATTCAGCACATAGTTCTTAGGGTAGATAGAAAGTGATCACAAGTGTTTTACACACTCACAGCCATTGAAGGTACAACCAAAACTCACGACTCAAATTACATTTCCTTTTCTCCGTACACAGAAGCACAATGCACCAAAACATACCACAAAAACCCCCAGTAATAATCTAGCTTTCTTTACATTATCCAGAACATCCTTCTGAGATGCTCTTTGACCGAGGGAAGAGGGGAGAGAATTCCAGAGCCAGACACCTGAGAGCAGTGTATTTTGTCAGCAGTGCCCTCTCCTCCCTCAAGGAGAAATCAACGCCCTTCCCAAAGGAAGGAGGGAATTGGTTATTTCAGGAGATTGCTGAGGAGCCTTGGCACAGACTCACCATAGAAAAAGAGAAGTCTAAAATAGGCCCTTTTAAAAAAATATTTTGAAATTATGGACTTGCGACACAGACCACTTAACAGAATTTACACAATAGATGTTAACAAAATATACCTCTGGGTAACCAACTCCCTCTGCCTCGAGTAGAGTAAGCCAAGTAATAGAGTGTAGTGAATAAAATAAATTAATTAGAGAAACAAACACAAAAAACATACAAAGAACAAAACAGGACAACTGGAGAAAGAGGGAAGGCGTAGTTATTATTTTACCACACCATATTTCATCCAAAAAAAGCTATTTCAAAAGGCTGTTGCAAATTAAAAAAAAAAAAAAAATCCTAATGATGCTGAATATATGCAGTAGGGGCCATGCACGAATGGAGAGATGATGCCTTTAACAGGTTTTTCTGTTACGGTTACATTCAAAGCAGACAATTATGCAAATAAAAAGAAGGAAAACTCTGTAGAGGAAAATACTTCTCTCTCACAGGAATGAAAATAATAACAGTATTAATCATATGGCTCTCAAGAATTTGATATTAAGCACTACTAGTGACAAAAGATAAAAAAAATAATTCAAATGCATTTCAGCTGTCATATACATCCATTAATATTCTTCTCTCTCAAATTTTACACTTCTTACTGCTTTCCTCAATGAAATAGGAAAAAGGTTTATGAGGAGGGATGGAAAGCAAAGAAAGCAAATCAAATAGAATTGCAACAGGTAGTAAAAAGCAAGCCATTCTTCAAGCCAAGACAGCCTCTTGAGTGGATTTATATTATTGCATAACTGAAGTACTGTGCCATGATTTTGGATAGATTTGCTGAGAAGTATATTCCCAAAGCCAAAGAGAAAATGCAGAGTTACTCCGGAAATATCATAAGAAACTGTCCTAATTTGTCTGTAATGATGAAGCTGGCACACTAAAATGCAAAACTTTGTATTTTTCAGTGAAAATACACTTTTTAATTGTCTTTTTTTTTAAAAGTATGGCTCAAAACTTTATGTATTTCAGCAGACAATTTCCATAATTGGCACCGGCAGGCTCATACATCTCATGGCAATACTGGGTAAACCAGACTGATGCCTAAGACACTCTCCCTTTTGGTTGAGAAAAAGAACATAATCTCCTTCTAACCAGACAGAGAAATAATGCACAAGCCAAATGGTGGGATACCTGCAATCACTGCAAGAAACAAGAGAGCGACAGTAGAAAAGTCATGCTGCTTTATTATAACAAATCTGAAATGGAGAGTCAAACTGCCCTGAGCTAGAGGGATAATTAAAACATCATCCAGAGGTGAAGGTTCAAACTGCCTTGCATATGAAATGGCTGACAATTACACTCCAGTAAAAATGCTGTTCTGTTCCTACCAGCGCTTCTGACGATGCTGTTGCAGGATTCAACCTTTCTCCTCTTCAGTCCCTCAAGCAAGGTGTTCTGTCTTAACATCAAGGCAGATCGTCAGCCCTGCCAGTACACCTAGACACGTGCATCAGTAGCATTCATTCTGCCCACTGAACCTGGCCCTTGTTCACATCTCGTCTTCAAATCCTGCTCTCCTTACTCCTCTGGCATCTCATCCCTTTCACTGTATCCATGCAGACAGATGTGGCCAAATCTATTTAACCCCTTCATACACTGCTCCTCAAGTTACACTGTAAACTGAGACAGCTTGCTTATGTACCCATCTCCCTTTCATATGCTGCTCGCTGGCCCTTGCATTTCAATAAACTGCTTATCCAACAGAAATCATACAATGGCCTTTCTCAAAATGTACCTGAAATCCCCAATGACCAGAAATCTGTACAGCAACATGTATTTGGAAAAGAGGTTTTACAGGGCTTTTTGTACAGCCCGAGTGAAAATTGGGCACTGTCCAAGAACAGTTCTTGCAACAGAGAACACAACCACTAATTTAGGAATGTGTTTCTGTTTTATGAAACCCAATATCTGCTTTATAAAATTATGATTCCCCTCCCACCAAGCTGCTGACCGATATACTCTGTTTCTTTTCACTGAAACTTAGTATCACGCTGTGTTTTCATGTTGAGATGAAAATTGGAAAATAGGTATACAGGTTTATTCTGTTATCTTGACAACCTATTTTTTCCTTGTGATATTTTAATCCACTTTTCATACTTTCAACATTAACAACTTCTGACAAACTTTTCTTCACCCATGAAGATAACATCCTCATAAATGACCTCACACTATGTCTGAGGCTTGGAACATGAATTTGTTTCCTTTTATCACTTTGTACTAAAAAGAAAGAAAATGAACCATTATTAAAAAGGGCTTTCCTCCTCTCTTTTTAAATTCTCCATAGGAATAACAGGTTTTTTGCCTTTTATCTTTTCATTCTGAACTACAGGTACAGTCCTATTATATCACTTGCTGATGCCTTTAAGCATAATATTTCAGCTCAAACGCATTCCTTAAATCAAGGAAAATGAATTAAATTGGTACCTGCAGGCAGAATAAATTAAATTAAATGTACAATAATACAAATCTTACACATTTTTCTCTGTGCAAAAACATTAACATTCTGTGCCTGACATTCAAATAAACAATTTTATCCCACTAAAATGAAATATCCATGTTTTTATTTTTTTCTTATTAAAATTTAAGATTTTTTTCAATGACAGTATTCCATGAGAAAAGGTGATAATCTATTTTCCCACAAAGGAAAGGAAGGCAGAGAATTCTCATTTACATTTTAAAGAATTGTACCACTTACAAAAAATACTGTTTTCTGGGACTGAAAAGTTAATTTCTTTCTTTACCCACCAAACAAAACAAAATCAACTGTAGAAAAAGCGATCTGTGTTGTTCCACACATGTTTCTGCTATCAATATGGTATTTTCAGAAGCAAGAACTCTGTACACATCCTGGTCTCTGCTTGACATGAGTAAAGATTTGAATTTCTGATAAATAGTTATCCACAAGAAGCAAGGCTGAGCATGCATACACATTTAAACTAAAACACTGAATATTCAGTCATCTGCGATTATTCTAGACAGAACTGGGATTTGCATCAGTTCTTCTTATTGAGTGTTTAGCACCACCTCCCACATCCTTGCTTACAGCTTCTGAAATGTGTTTTATGAACCTCTTCCAGTTGACCCGCAACAACGAAAAAAGCATCTTGATTCTGAATAAAGGTCAAATTGTAGTAGAAATCCCTTAGATAAATAAATTGTGAAAATGAACTTCTTGACACCTGCTGTTTCCATAGCATCAACAATGTAAATCTGTGTAATAGGAAGTAATAAAGTTGCATTAGTGCCATGAATGCCCTCACTAGGTCTAGATCAGATGGCAGTAGTCCCGTGGGATACTCCACTGTTCTCTTCCTCCAAATTATCTAAAGGGAAAGGGATGTTTATGCCTCTCCCTGAATTAATTTTTCATTTGAAAAATAAGCAAAGATAGAGAATACAGAACAAAAATAAGAAAAGCTTTCAGACTTGCTTTCATTTGCTCCTTTCTGCCTAAAGTCTACCTAACCACCTTATTTAGCCCCAGACTCTAAGCACCTCATGATTTTTCAAGTATTAACAAGGCACGTTCCAAATGAGGCACAAAAGCAAAGCAATTTGCCCAAGCTGCCTACTGCCATAACCAACAGGCCATCCCCTGGCTTTGCAACAGCTAAGAACCCAGAGAGTTTTTCAAGTGTTCATTTTGCTTCATTTTAGTGTAGTGCATGTTGCCTACATGAAAACTCATGAGAGAGTGTGGGGAATCTTCTGCTGACAAACTCAGCTGATGGCAGTTCCCTGAGCCCACCCTCTGCGGCAGCCAGAGACCCCCTGCTAGGTATCCATCACCCTGCGACCAAACAGGGCCTGGGGTAGTGAAAGAAATCAGAAAATACCTCCTGACCAAAATGAAATCAGTGGCAAACAACTGTTCACTGGCAGGCCCCAGATTAAACCTCACACCTGGAAGACCTTCCTTTTGAAGAGAAAAAAGACAGTGCTCGTGGTAAGCTGTTTTTCACATTTTGGTGGTGATAGTCTTTTCAAAGACCTATGGAAGCATCTACTAATTTCATATTATGTCATATAGAAAGCGAGTGCCCACTTTTTTTTTTTTCCTCTAGGATTTGAAACAGACTAAAAAGTATAATTATTTCCTCTTATTTTTTAATTAGAACTTCCCACCCCCCAGCAGGTGGAAGGACACTGCCTGCAGGAGCCTTTTTGTTGGCTAAAAACTTGGTTTATGTAATCAGCATGGTAATTAGTGAGCTCTTTGCTATTAAAAGGAACTCATTATTGCTATATTTTGCTGATTGATCCATACTCATGAAGCAATTTAAAAATGTAAAAAGCATTTTGTGAACCACTTAAAATAGTCTTCAATATGAATACCAAGAAAATGTAACTGACAGTTGTCTTTGACTAAACTCCACTCTATAATTCTCTAGCAGTTCAAGCAAATCTATGTGGAACTGGGAAATGAAAATAATTGCCTTAAGTCATATATTGTTCTCTGCTACTTGTCAGATTTTCTTTGCAAGGGATGGAGCCAGTTACATCCAAGTAAATACTCACTTCAAATTCTGTGACACTTTCACAGGTGATCCTGCAATCAGACAGAACCACCAAGTTCCTACACAAGTAGTTGTAGCATCACTGGAATCCCCTGGATGATCCCCCACCTTGCAGCAATGCTGCTCTTTTCCCTAAGAGCTCCCAGGAGGCTTGCCATGTCCATGAGGTCCTAGTAGTCACATGGAGAGATAGACTTCTGAGAAGCAATTTAAAAAGAACATCACCTTTACTCAAAACTAATGATTAGTATGGATCTAAAACTGTTGTAGAATGAGTTACTTTCAACTCCGTACTTTCTGCCAAGTTTTCTCATGCTTCAAAAAGAGCTGATAAATTATCCAACAGTTTATAATATTGAAATGCAAGGAGAAGGAAGAAGAATGAGGGGAAGATGACAAAAGGGTGAAGACATGTCAACTGTTCAAAGAATTTCCCTTACTCAGGGAAATCCTGAGTGAAATTCTGTCTCCAACAAAGTCAACATACAACTCAATGAGCTCAACAGTGCCAGTATGTCAGCCTTGAACTCCATCCTCTAGTGTTTCTAATAAGCAGTCTGTTCCTTTCTCCCTGACCAGCTCAGGTGCCACCTCATTTCCAAGCTCGGTGTGGCTCTGAGGTTGACCCCATTCTTTCAGGTGTATATATATAAAAAAAAAAGTCTGATTCTTCCATCACCACAGCAACCCAATCTAGTATTTATAGGCTCCACTACAGCATCAAACCATTTTCCAAACTAAAAGAACATCACTAGTAACTGGATACTTTTTTGGACAAGGATCATAAGTAACTATGGCTGGCCCAATTCACCCGCTATTAAAGTAAAAAAAACACATTTCAGCAAGAGCTGGGTCAGGCCCTAAAATCATGAAGCATAGTCACACAGTGCTTACAATGAGAAAGGAATACATATTTCAGCTCAGACATTCATGAGAATCAAGGTAGGTCCCTGTCCTGGAGGGCATGAGGCCAACCGAATCGCTGTTCATGTACTCCTGAGCACTTGTGGACAACTGAGCTCCATGATTTATATAGAGTTTTCATTCTATGCTTCCTCAGACACACTCTCCTGCCAACATTAATACTACCAATGCACTGTTTCAGACTCCTTTAAGATAATGAATTTCAGTATTTAAAGGTCTATTTCCCTACTCTGTTCCTTCCTGTTTCCATATTTTGAAGGGGAAAGGATTATGCTATTTCAGCCTTTGCTCTTGTTTTTATAGTGCATTAGGTATTTTTAGGTTCTTTATTCCTTCCACAAAAATGAGTGCTTATGACATTCATTTTGCTTTAAGGAATTTATTCTCTTTCAAGCTGCGGAAACAACTTTTACTGAATATTATTTTTATCTTTCTTGGAGATGGGTGATTTATTTTTAATTGCTTCTTTAGGTCAGGATGCTGCTTACCAGTATGCCTGCATTTACAGTGTTCATTAATTTAAGCTTTTTAAAAAAGTAATATGTCAAATCACTTTTTTTCTCCTAGAAAGGGAAGTCATGGTAGAGAGAGAGATCAATTATTAATCAGCATTAACCGAAAGTAAAAAAATCCAAGAAGCATCTTAAAGACTCAAGTGCACTTGAGTGAATGAATTTATACCAGATCATACTTTTCCAGCAGAAGTTCTCCTAGGAATTTAAAGCACAGGGAGATGGAAATCTAAATCCTCAGAGCTACTGAGGTCATTTTTACTTCAAGGAAAAAAGAAAAAACAACAACAAAAAAAGAAAACAAGGAAAAGAGGACGAACAATCTCAAAGGTTACAAAGATGTACATGGAAACAAAGACCGTAGCCAGCTCTTCCAAATATTAAACTCCAGTTAATCCAAATCCAGCTGTCCATCCCCTCAAAGTTAATAAATTAATATATTCATAGGAGTACAGGATCCTAAACCCAGAAGAATAAATTATATAATCTACAGATTTCAGTAGATGCAACTAAATACACTCTTTGTTATTTCCTGCATTTTAATTTAACAAATATGAAGAAAAGTACATGCAAAACCACTGGAAAACCCTCACTGCTTCTCAATTCTACATATTTATTTCATGGATCATAGGGGAGAGCTCATAAACATCCATAAACCGATTTATAGCCTCTTCTGCTAAGAAGCAGTGTATTGAAAAAAAGCCAGTCCAGAATTGCCTTGAAAATGTGGTTCAGTGATCTTGTATTCGCTATGTTTTATGTAAAGCATAAAACTAGCTTTTAACTCTAACTAATAACATTACTTTTGTCTTTTTATCCTGTATTTGGGAAAGTAAATTTGGACATAATACTATAGCTATCACATTGTCACTAAACTTTCTACCAGAGAATAAATCGGTATACAGGTAAGAGTTCATCCATTTCTATTAAAAAAAAAAAAAAGTATAACAAATAATTGGGAATCAAACTCTCCTGATAGATTAATTCTGATTTTACATACCTAATGTTCAAACCCAGAGCTCCTAACATCAGCAGACTCTGAGTGGGGCTGGCAGGCGTGTGGAGCCGCTACCGGCGGGGCTGGTGCGCAGCTCAGCCCCCAGCTGTGCTCAGGTGGCGTCCGGCCAGGGCAACGGGTGCTACAGCAGCCCATCCCCGACAGCAGACCCGGCGATGTGTCAGATGCCCCAGGAAAGAGTGCACAAACCGTGCTGAAACTTTTCTCTCTAAAGATCATCTTTCCCTTTGAAGTACAGCATCAAACCTAGAAACTCAGGCACTTGTCATCCTGGGATACGCTGCTGAGCACCGACCCTTCCCCATCACTTCCGTTCTCCCAAGATCTGCTTCAGATCAGATCCCTGGAATCCTAAGATTAGTTAGTCCTCACCTATCTACTGTTACTTCCTGACATTATATTTTCAAAACTAATGTAGTGGGGGGTCTGTTTGAACCAAGGACAAGGCTGTTATGGAATAAGGGTGACCCCATTTTAACAATGTAATCAGAATTAATTTCTTCTCTCTTTTGACAAATTTTGTTCTTGCCCTTCAAGAGCTTGTCAGAACATGCTTCTGTGCCATATATTGTTTTATTTTCCTTTACATTTTAGTCAGTTTGATGCCATAGGCAGTTTTCAACTGGACAAATTGTATTTTCTTTATTTTCTTATTTTTCTAAGAAATCTGGTCTAGTATGTTCTAAAGGATCCACAGTTTTATTCCAGTTCCCCAATATATCTTCTGTCCCCCTCGGACTGGGGTTTTTTTTGCCTGTTTTAACTGCTATTTGTCTAGTAACAGGCAAGTCCCTTCCTTACAAAAATGTCACTCATGGACCTTCATTGCTGTATGAACCAAGTATCTGAATATGAACCTCCCTGGGAAACCCATGAGCTTAGGCCTGCACTAGTACTTCTGTGACCTACTCACTGCTACAGGCCGTACCAGAAAAGAGGGGGTTTATGCTAAGAATCCTAGATGGGAGTAACACAGAGAAAATCATAAGCTACAGCAGCATCATTGATCTGTGTAAGAAACAGCAAAGCTGGGAGCAGATCAAACGTTGTTTTCCTGCAACCACTCTTTCCAAGAACTGAAAGCAGATAGTGAGACCACAAACCAGAAGAGGAAAGTCAGCTGAAGATTCCTGCTTCTCTGGGAATGACAAGCAGGTCATTCTTCTAAAGATGTCAGGGAGAAGTATGTCAGTCCAGCTGATGTAAGATTAAGGAAAAAGTCAGTAAATTAGTTTTCTGTAAGGCCACACAAAGGAAGCAACCAGAAAAAAACATGGCAAAAAACAGCTCATCTCCTAAGTACCGTATGTTTACTTTGTACCAGCAGTCTTGTTTTTTTTAATAACTAATTTATTAATTACTCCAGACTAAAGTGACTTCCATTACCAAATGAGTCTATGCTGTCAAATGAACTGGCTTCTTTGATAGAAAAGTTTTTATCTCATGGACCTGACCTGTGGACAGAAGTCAATCTAGGCCAACGGGCTGATTGTCAGAGCTGTCCCCAGGGTGGTTGACAAAGACAGCGCTAATGTGACCACGAGGAGCTGTAGCTTACTTTGGGGAGGTATTCCAGTATGGCACTAGGGTCAATTTTCCTCCACAGACAAACCTGAAAATGACATTTCAATAAGGCTTATGTTGCTTTAAAGAACCAAACAGCATCACCTTGTTCACACTTTTAAAAGCTTCTCTGCTTACAGTGTCCCCAGAGTGAAATTCTGAAAACATAAAGCAGCATTTTAGAATTCCCAGTTTTTCCTGTAGCCAACATCCTTGCACATACTTACTGTGCCTGGCAAAACACTGGCTAAAGTGAGCCTGCACAGAATACAAGACAACTTTTTTGCTCTGAAGTCTAATTTATTTTAAATTTAGATAAGGAATGAATTATTGCTAGCCCTGATACACTATGTTTGTGCTGTTCCTTTCATGCTACTCTTGATACTAAAGGCGGCAATGCTATTTTCTGAAGAATTTATATCAGGGGTATGAAGGTGCCCCACATAAGCTAATGACGGTAAAGGGACCTATCCGTTTGGGATTAGTGTAACCGAGAGCTTTAACTCTATACTGCTTTCATTCTGGACTATAAAATGCCTGCCAATGTTTCACCTGTTCCTTGGGCACCTCTTTATACTCTTAATTTTCAGGACAGGTAGTAATATATTCCTTTGGAAATGTGACACAGCTTGTACCATCTACATTTTGAGAAATCCTTGCAACAGTAACAACTTCCCTCCTTACCCTACATAAAACTCAAGAAAAATGGGCTTATGATCAGTTACTAACATTTCTCTTCTATTATCAACTTTACATAGCAAGGCAGCTTCCAAGTGCATCAGTCTTGTTTTAAAAAAGCCAGCAACTTTTTGCCGGGAAAGGCCATAATACAGAATTAGTGATGTGCCTCAGTGGAGGATACTTTGGAAATGAGACCCTTTTATAATGTATTACCTTTTTTTCTCTTCAGACTTCAGTACATGAGTGAAAATTTCAGATTTCTTTCCAGAAAAAGCATTTGTCTTCATCACAATGTTGTGACATAATTTGTCACTGTTCAGCACAGAATCATAGACTGGTTTGGGTTGGAAGGGACCTTAAAGATCCTCTAGTCCCACCCCCCTGCCCTGGGCAGGGACACCTTCCCCCAGCCCAGGCTGCCCAAAGCCCCGTCCAGCCTGGCCTTGAACCCTGCCAGGGAGGGGGCAGCCACAGCTGCTCTGGGAAACCTCTGCCAGTGTCTCACCACCCTCACAGGGAAGAATTTCTTCCTTGTATCTAACCTAAATCTCCCCTCTTTCCATTTAAAACCGTTACCCCTCATCCTATCCCTTCACACCCTGACCAAGAGTCCCTCCCCACCTATCCTGCAGCCCCTTTCAGTACTGGGAGGCCGCTCTAAGGTCTCCCCGGAGCCTTCTCTTCTCCAGGCTGAACACCCCCAACTCTCTCAGCCTGTCCTCACAGGGGAGCTGCTCCAGCCCCTGAGCATCTTTGCGGCCTCCTCTGGACCTGCTCCAACAGGTCTGTGTCCTTCTTATGTTAGGGGCCCCAAAACTGGACACAGCACTGCAGGGGGGGTCTGATGAGAGCAGAGTAGAGGGGGGAGAATCCCCTCCCTCGCCCTGCTGGCCACGCTGCTCTTGCTGCAGCCCAGGACACGGTTGGCTTTCTGGGCTGTGAGCACACATTGCTGCCTCACAGTCAGTTTTCCATCCACTCATACCCCCAGATCCTTCTCCGCAGGGCTGCTCTCAACCCACTCCTCGCCCAGCCTGGATTTGTGCTGGGGGTTCTCTGACCCATGTGCAGGACCTTGCACTTGGCCTTGTTGAACCCCATGAGGTTTGCACGGTCCCACCTCTCACTCCTGCCCAGGTCCCTCTGGATGGCACATCCCTTCCCTCCAGCGTGTCGACCGCACCACACAGCTTGGTGTCGTTGGCAAACTTGCTGAGGGTGCCTCCATCCCACTGTCCATGTCACCAACAAAGACGTTAGACAGCGCCGGTCCCAGCACCGACCCCTGAGCAACAGCACTTGTCACTGCTCTCCACTTGGACATTGAGCTGTTGACGGCAACTCTTTGAGTGCAGTCGCCTAGCCAATTCCTTATCCACCGAGTGCTCCATGCACCACATCCCCGTCTCTTCAATTTAGAGATGAAGATGTTGTGCGGGACAGTGTCAACTGCTGTGCACAAGTGCAGGTAGATGATGTCAGGTACTGCATAACTGCAGTACCTAAACCTATTTCAAAAGAATGAAAAATAAGAGACTCTAGCAGTATACAAAGAGAGAACTAACATAAATGGAAAGCCAGTACCAGGCCTTCATTTTAGCTCGTAGAATTAGCATTTACTGCTAGTAATTCATATCTCAGTAAGATACACATAGTTGCCACTGACGATGTAACTCGTAACACGGGATAAAATTACATGCATGCATTTATATAGACGCTGCAAACTTCACACTTTTTTAACTTCCCTTCACAGATAACCCCTCACCAACATCATTAAACTAATTTATATCCCCAGTTGGAGAAAAGCTGCTGCAATTTCCCACTTCCTTTGAATGACCTTTCAGTTATAATCTACATTTTTATTCACATTAACATCCTTTTGTAAACTCATAAGGATATGCGTTTCAACAACTGAAATCAGTGTATTTGCTTTCGATTGCACTGTTAATTTCAGATTAGTTGTTTTTCTAACTAAACAAGCAATCCATAGAAATTTGTGACAACCAAGATTATTATCTGAACCCCCGACATTACCCACAGAGACCCACCAACTGAACTGTTTTGAAAGCCAAGTTTGGCAAACTGAGAAAAATGTTTGCATATTCAGTGACATAGGAGGTACTTTCTACTTGCATGGGCATGCAATGGGTTTGTATAATATAATTAGTATTTCCTGTATCTACAGAAAAACTCATGTGTCCTAGTATCGCACTGACTTATTTGACACCTTGCACAGTTATACTTTGATCACCCACCACATATCCACATCTTCTTCCTTCTCCTGTCACTTCCTATGATAGATCTATAATTTGTGGTAGAAATGTTTGATGTGAATCTCTAAATGACCTTGTATGACCTTGTATGTTGTGCTGCTAAATTTCATCCTAACTTGTAAAGTTTTCTTATTCTTTCCATATTATAGTCTGATTTTTCCCTAAGCAGAGAATACTTTGTAAGTTTGCCTCAGCAGATTTCATTAGTATATATCTACTTCTTGCACCAAGGGTCACTAAAAATATGAAAATATGAAATATACCCAATCTGAAAACTTGGAGGAACTCCACTGGGAACCATTAGGAGCAGCCTCAGTAGCATGATTGTTCTCCTAACTATGCATAAAAAGACAGGAAAAGGCTTTTATTTATCCTTTCTACATAGAAGGACAAAAAAATCCCCAACAAGCAGATAACAAAAAAAAAATCTTTTGTATTATAGGCAGGTTTCCACAAGCTACTATTGAAGCAAGTGCTTAGTAATAGTCACAAGAACAGTTAGATGATTAAGACTACAGTGCGCATTTAGCTCAATTCAGGTACACGTTATACATACATTGTTCCCAGTTCCCTGAGACAGGCAGAGATCAATACCACAGTTTGAAATCAGAGCCAGCTTTTTTTTCGAAGCATGATATTTTAAAACTAGACACTCCTTGCAGTAACACAGATCTGCAGCAACCCAGCTGAAACCAAGAGGGATACATATGTTGCAAACCAGTTAACAATTTATTTTAGAATTAAGTCCTACAATTCATCTTAAGCATTCGGATTTGAAAAGGCTACAGGCGAAGTCTCTACATACCTATTATAAGGGGGGGAAAGGGAAAAAGTTATGACATCTGGACACTTTCATTGCATTAGCTCTTAATGGTATGGCTCTTTATTGCCAACAGCTCCACTTACAGAAAGCTCTTTGCCATTAGCTGCTTCATGCTGGTTTTAAGCTGGTTAGAAGCCAAGGTCCAGCAACCTTGCATCAGGGAAAAGCTTAGAGAAGAGTCTAACAATGATCATATGAAGATCTGTATTATACACCATGAAATTGAGAAAAAGTTACTTCCTTTGTCACTGTTTATGTTGCCCTTTTTATTCTGTCACTTCACCCAAGACAGGTTTCATAGTGGCATACCCATAGCAGCAGGTGAGACTTTTTGGCCCTGCATCAAGCAGCATGCTTAGCCCTGGTTCTGCTGTTCCCTTTCCCTACTGCTTTTCTTAGTCCTAGAAAGATCTCTGTTCTGAGTAATCATTAATTTAAGGCCCTCTGAAATGTTATAATTTCTGTAACATTTACGCTTTATTGGGCAAATATGAGAGATTTGTTCGCAATGACAGAAGAGTGAGTTGTTCTGGCATGTACAGCTAAAGCTTGAAATAACGCCTAGGTTTTGACCAACAGAAACTATGGCAGTGCCATTCAGCAGACTGCAGAAGAGATAGTCACTCCTATCCTCTTTCTGTCTCCAGTTGTGGGGAGAACTTCTCCTTCGCCCCACACATTGTCAGCGGGGCGTCAGGCACAAGAGGGAGTTCTTCAGGTGGATTGATTGTAATAAATACGTCAGCAAAGCAAAGGAAGCTTGGATCCTCCTCTGTAAGGTAAAACTTTTCCATTTTTTGTCAAAGATGATCATTAAGTTGAAAAGTTTGGTTAGTAGTGAAGGACAATTGTGAGTCAAACAGATACCATTCAAGAGGTAAAAGTATCAGGGATTTTTCAGCAAAGGTGAAGATAGAAAGCAAAAGAAAGGGAGAAAATATTTTCCTTCAAACTGACGTTTGTACTAGCTGTCCCTGATGATGCTCCGGGCAACTTCATTTAGCCTTCAGCTGCTGCCTTCCTGAGCAGCCTCTGATGCTGCCCCAGGCAATTACCATACAGCCTTTGGCTTCTGCTTGGTTGGACACCTTTTGTTGCCATTTCTGATTTGCATGATCAGATCTTATAAATTTCACATGTATATGATTCTCTTTGACCATCTGGACAATTATGTAAATCTTTGACGCAATCTTAGGCTTGGTCTTTTCTTTATTTAATTCACTTCAATGGTTTTATTTTCTTTCCTCTCTATTATAGACTCAGAAAATCCCATTCTTCCTGCCCGGTGGAATGCCTCATCTGCTTTGATTTTTCTATTTGTTTATTGGGCGGGAAGAAAAAATACGCTTTCTCTATATTTATCTCATTTTATACTCAAAATGTTGAGTGCATGTTTGCCAGAGCCAGATATTCCATGCCCTTCTGCTCAAGGCAATATATCTTGGCCTTGTCAAGCAGGGATGTAAGAGATTTAGAACAAGATGGCTGCTAAAGCTGTGAACTCCTGCATTAATAGAAAGAGTAGTAAACAGCTGCCATCAGATCTCCTCTTTGCTCATGATACTTTTTCTTCCTTGACTAAGAAAGAGCTGACTTTAGATTAGGTGTCATCATTTCAACTAATTTGGTGAGTGGGAGAAGAATGTTTGACCAACCAAAATGTTACTTAATTTCTTTCTCATTTTTACTATCCAGTTATGATCCTCACTTTTCATTTACCTTCCTTTTGATCACATTTTGTGACTTTTCAAAGTGATGGGCCAACTTCAGCAATAATGTTTAAATATCAAAAAGTGTCCATAATTTTAACCTTAAACAAACTGTATTGCATACAGAAATGTATATTCAAATTTATCTGGCAGCTTTCCTAGTACCACACCACAAACCAGAAATCACTGTAATGAAGGTTAATCCTGCAAAGGGACTAACTGGAGACCTTTGGAGCCACTCTAGCAGTAGGGTGCTCTTAGCTAAATAGTCAACAAACTGGAAGGCCTGATCTAATGCCTGCAGGCTGTAGACCCCAAAACATACCACTACATCAAAGATACAAGCCCTTTGTTGGAAAATTTATGCAAGAAAGTTACACAATAGCTATACAAACAAAGATTACCATTAAATAAAAAAGTATTAAGTACTCTTACTAGAAATAGCTTTTAAAGGAAAAGCTATAGTGGAAAGCAAGCAAGAAACTCTTCCATTTTAGCATCCAGAAACTTCTCCATGCTCAGAGCACTCCCAGTTCATACATCAAAACTTACATCACTGTCAAAACTCAGAAACCTTTAAAAAAACCCACAAAACAATAAAAAATTCCCCAAACCCACAACTGGTAACAAACCCTTTTACAAACACTAGACCAGATCCTCAGTCTAATGGTGAAACCCCAAATATCTACAGTATACTAGTATCTGATGGCTTTAGTTTAAACTCATTTTGCCCTGTTATTGCCCTGTTAGAACTTGTTTGGTTCTGATCAGATATTTACCATGACCATGATAATTTTGTAATCTGTTAAGAGAACAGAAAATAAGATCAAGATTCTGTAGCTCTTTTCCTCGTAAATAATGTTTGTAAAACTTGGGCTGTTAGCATGCATCTTCCAGTTTTCTCTCCCCCAGCTTGAATATTGTTTTATTTCCACCCATACACTGATTGATAGCCCCAGTAGTTTCTACAAATTATTTTTCCTCTAGAATATTATTGTGTCCTACATCACTACTAACTACAGTTACCAACTGTACAGTACGCTGAGTTGGGTAAATCATTATCTATCCAGGCTTAGATGTCACCAACTTACTGGGAAAGAAATAAATTATAGATCAATACTACTGGAACTGGAATGATCCATCCCACTTAATTAGAACTACCATATTTCAGTACATTTCAGACAACAGTTGAAAAGATTCAGTGAATTACTTATATGAAAAAGTCAAACCCTTAAATAAATCTTAATAAGGCTAGTCCCTAAACTACCACTCCACAGAGAGAGGGTTTTTTTAATGCACAGTCATAAAATAAATTAGTAGTAACACCATTAGCAACAGCTGAATTTCAAAACAATAGCTCCTTTATACAGCCAGTTTGAAACACTAAAGCTTCACAGCCTTCCACAAATGGACTGGGTTGACTAGCTGAGAAATTGTGGTTAAGATTTCTAGAAGATGGTTTAGCTCAAATGTCTTCACAACATATCTCTGTGTCAAGTTTATCCTGCATTTTGGGAAAATTTTAGAAGGCTGAACTACTTAAAAGGCTTGACTGGAGCAGGTATGCACCTACTAGCACATCCACCTAGTATCCAACTACCATTGGAAGCTGTAACAAGTCAAGCATATGACTGATGCTGTAAAGTAAAATAAATTTGGAAAAAGAAAAAAAACAAAACAAAAACAACAAAGACAACCCACAGATGCTTATTTGTTTGTGGAGGAATGGATCTTTCCCTTAGTCCAGGATTCATCAATAATGTACCTATCATCCTCTTATCCTTGCAATCCCAAAAAGTTTTGAGTGAGAACTTCATCCCAAACTGAGTGGTTACTACAGAGAACCAGAACCTTGCCCAGAGGAAGGTCTTTGTCAGAGAGCTAGGTTGGTGCTTCCAACAAGAGCTTGAGAACTCGGGTCTGTTTCACAGTGCCGCTGCCTGACCAGAAGCCCGTCTGTACGTCAAGGTGTAGCCCTGCGGAGGCAGCCAGCAGCCTCCCTGATGCAAAGGGAGGAAAGACTGTTATGGCATTCTGCCTTCCCGTCTTTACAAAGTGCTGTCCTTCCTCAGGGTGAATAGTCTGTATCTGCCAAGATTAATTTTATGAACTGAACTACCACCTCCAGAATTGCCTTTGGAAGTGGATTTGGTTTTGATTTGCCTGGAGGATGCCATTTGCTGCCTGTTGCACAGGAGAAGGAGCTGACAGCAGCATTGTTTTGTTTCAGACTATTTTTCAGTGCAGTCAAAAGGGTGGAATCACGCATATTTTCTAATTAAAGAAACAAAACATGCAAATTAATTGATATTTCTGTCTTGCACGCTGCTGGCATATCATCTTAGAAGATGTACTTTTAAAAACAAAAAACCAATTTTATTTCCCTTTGAGAAGCTCCACTACCATCAACCATTTTAGGACTACCCTGGCAGCTCAAGCTAAATCTATTGCTGTCTATCAGAGCAGATGTATTCTTGGCAAAAAAATATTTAAAACTATCAAAATACCTGCTTTCATATTAATTTAGTATTCTTAAATACTGTGATTTGCCTGTGTCCACTGTTCACTGCCAGAAAAAAAAATAATCCTAGAAACAGAGGTTTTTATTTAGCTTTTTACTACTCAAAAATATACCAGGAACTTTTGGAAAATAATTTATTCTCTCTTTTGCGACAATAGGCAAGCTTCCCCTACCATTCACACAGCTGAATGAAACTGATCTGAGCAAAGATAAAAATTGGACTCCAGTGTTTGCATCTCTGCCTGTGATTGTGACTGAGAATGAAAAAAGTGTATTTTTGGCAATAATTACAGCTGCTGTGTTCCTTCACCCTCCTAATCACTGATGGCAAGAATGAGTTTCTGGGGAACTGTTTGACTTCCCCAGCAGTCTGAGCTCCAGACTGAACGTGCCGATGAGCAGTGGAAAACACTGAAACTGTGGCAGCTGGCGGCTGCCCACAGACATGTGGTTATGAACATAACAAGTGTATTGTAAAACATGCTTTGCATTTTTCAAACTTGATATAAAATCTATCACTCACCAATTTCCCATGACAAGCTGAGAAAATTTAATTTTTTTGTCACTTCGCAACTGATCCAGCAAGACTACACAAAGACTAAAAATTAAATAGATAAGCTAAGAAAAAAGAAACAAAAAAATGGATCAAAAATCATACACTGCACAAGGTATAGGAACAAAGGTCATGTGTTATCACAGAAGTGCCAGTTTTCTTGCAAGTAATGCTTCTGATTTATACACCTCTAAATCCTATCATAAGATTACAAGGGAAAAGAAAGTGTTAACCCTCCAAGGTGTTTTGGGATCGAATTGCTTTGTTTAAATGAATCCATGCCCTGCAGAAAAGGCACTGGGCCACTCACGCACCCCACAGTGTTTCCTGAACACTCCTTTGAAATGTTCTAAAGTTTAATGCCTTAAATTTGCTCGCAAGCATCTTGAGAGGTATTCTCGGATGGAACCTCAATACACATACTGTCCTTTCAAAATATTAAACACAAATACCTCAACAAATTAATTTTAGTAAAAGAGAAAAAAAGCATGTTTGTAATAGTGCTTAAGTGTTTTGTATGAAATGAGGTAATGCCATGAACAGGAAAATCAACAACCAAAGCACTTTATTGGACCTTCTTGGAGTACCAAATCCAAAACTGACTCTGGAGTTAGCAGCACTAACGAGACAGCTACAAACTTCCCTGGCCAGTCCCAGAGGCGGCAGGAGACAGGCACGGTGGGGTAAGCGTTATCACCACTCCTATTACTCAAACTGTACTAGAGGGGAAGCCAGAGATTTGAACACAGGAACTCAGAGGGAGCACGAGATGAAACTCCTACCTGGGACACAGAGAATTTGTCTCCTGATAACGCCCCAAAGTCGGCAAAGATCAAGACCCTTTTGTGCTTGACACAGCTGGACACAGCTGCTCAAGGCACTCTTCACCCTCGAGGTCTAATCGCTGAAGCAAGTAAGGTAGGCAAGCTTTTGGAGGGGAAAAAGGTACCTTGAGAGTAAAACTGTTTGGAAGGTGAAAGGCTAAGAACAAAGAAATCAGATTAACTCTTACAGTTCCTGACAAGAGACAGGCAGTACTACTCCTGGCAAGGGAAGACGCTGTGGCGACGTCTGCCTTCTCAGCCTCAGCCACCGCAGCCACTGGAGGCCGGTTACTTATCACAACCCCGGACACCCCCCGCGTCACCTACACGCCGCGCTCGTCCTTCCACGGGCTCCCCCAGACGTTAACCCCACGATTTCAAGACCCCATTTTGCGTCACCGAACCGGGGCGCTCCCGACCGCTGCCCCCGAGACCCGGCAGGCGCGCCCGGCCCCTCCCGCGAGCACAGCCCCCTGCC